>NC_134785.1:36370551-36383051 GCF_046742065.1 Oratosquilla oratoria
ATATCTAGATTAGATACAACACCTATGTTTTTAGTTCCGTACCTCGGAGATGAATGAAATTGTCTGACTGTCACATGAATTAAAGGGAAAACATGAATATGCCCGGTACGGAGTAGGTTAGATGAGGTCCTGAGCTATATAATCATCTTGTATCCCGTAGGATTTCGATATTGGGTACAGCTCCCCTTTCCAGTTGCCTGTTATCACGCACGTCCCCGCTAGGGGGGGTGGGGGAAGAGTGGAAAAAATTTATGTGGTTTATGATTTGCTGTTTTCTGTGAGGTTTTATCATCAGATTTCGTCCCACAGGATGGTAGCAGCCACTCTCTTTTTTTATTTATTTATTTATTTTTTGGTGGGGTGAGGGTAAATCGTAGCCACTCATTTCATATATTACAATAATAATATTACATGGTTCACAATTTATGTGGCTCTCAAAACCACGCCTACCAATAAGAAATATACAAAAAGAAATATTCTCATGGATCAGAAATATAGAAAATATTCAGTGTCCGCATTTTATGACCCAACGCTTTTACGTAATTGATGTGTAATTAAGTTGTATTTTTTCAGTCACATTTTCCAAACGAAAGAGAACGATGCAGGATATGTCCGAATCAAATATATCAATTACTGATTTCTCCGCCAACAAGATTCACTTTTGTTCAGCTAAACCCTTTTCACCTTCCTCCTTTTCCGCTCCCCTCCAGCTCAATGTAAGTAGAGATCTCCATCTACTCCACCACCAACCTTCTAGATCTATTTTGCAGTTCAAGTAATATCACCAATGAAATGCCACAACTCCCACTTAGGAAAATTGGAATATCTAATCTAGAAAGACATGCCTTTCAGGGATATAGATTCAGAATACACCAATCACCTAGTCTCGAATATAGCATGAAAATGTTCAGCCTTTTGAGTTCACTGCAGAACCACCGGTCTAGTCTATGAGAAATGATACAGAGTCTATACTTCATGGCAGTGGTTTGATTCGGTTTGATAATGTTATATGACTTATGCGAAAGACATGTGAATTGGCGAGCATGTTGAGGTGGCTGTGTTTTGCAAGAGAGTCTGAAACTGTGTAATCAGCTCGATGAGGGGACGAGGTGGGAGGATCGCCATGCAAGAGAATTGGACCTATTGTGGATTACTGTGTATTGTTGCATTGCTTCTGATCGAGGCAGATGGCAGGAAACAGGGATAACCCATCACCCACGAGGAGCTAAGATGAAGGGGAAACAATGGGTGGTGGATTTGATTGGGTGTATTCCTTGAATAGCTACCATCCTTATAAGGAGGAAGAAGCCCTTGGTATATAGATGGACAACTCGAATGCAACACAGGTATATTACATCTCTAATGCCCATCGTTGCAAGGAATTACTAGAAAATCATGAAAGTTTGATTTCAACAAGTGCCTACCACCGCCTGAGGATCGAGCACGTGCCCTCCGATTTAGAAGTAGGAATGCTAAAACTTGTTTATCGAGGGTTCCTTAAATAGATTGCAGGTGCATATGTGCTGCACGGCTGATTGCAGCGTTGATTACGATAAACCTCAAAGGACTTTTTATTATATATATTTTTACATAACGTATACCTTATTGAGCCTGAAATATGACACATATAAGACTACCTGAGTTTTTTAATTGAATTTTTTTTATACCAGTTCATGTTAACACGACTGAAAATATAAATACAGCTTCCCCGACCATTCATTACCTATCATCCCGTTATACAAGAAGAAGAATACACAAAGAGTGCAATACAGGAGTTCTGAGTTATCTGAGTTGCAACACTTAATTCCAACCTATATTAGCAGAATGCCGAGGCTCTAACGATCTCAACTGTGATAATGCGAGAACAGACAGAACACTACCCAAGAATCATGCACACTGACGAGGCGCTCCCTTGCATGGTGCTGGTTTGTCTTCTCTTCACACGCGGAGAGTCAGGCAAGCAGGCATGCAAGCAGGCATGCAAGCAGGCGTGCAAGCAGGCGTGCAAGCAGGCATGCAAGCAGGCAAGCAAGCAGGTTTCCAAGGGAATCAGCAGAGCGCAATGAAACAGTCGGCTTGGAGTCCATGTCAACACGCTCAGGATGCTTTTCAGGGCGAGTTCAGAAGGCGAGGTTGGAATGGAGGTGGGTATGGAGGGGAAAGAGGAGGAATGGAGAGAAGGAGGTAGGAGAAAGAGAAAGAGCAGGAGGAAGGTAAGGAACAGGAGGAGTATGAGGAAAACGAATATGACGAAATGGAGGAGGACGTTGAGGAGGGAAAGGTGGAGAAGGAGGAAGGGGAAAATGAGGAGGAGAAAAGTGAGGAAGAAGAGGAAGAGGAAGTGGAGTAGAAGGAAATATAAAAGGAAGAAGAGGAGGAGTAGTAGAGGGAGGAGAAAAAAAGAGGAGGAGGTGGAAGAAGGGAAAAAGGGAAAGGAGAATGAAAGAGATCGAAGGAAAGGAGAAGGAAAAGGAGGAAGAGGTGGATGAAAAGAAGAAGGAGGACGAGAAAGAGGAGAAAAAGGAAAAGGAGAAAGAGCAGAAGGAGGAGGAAAAGAAGAAGGAAAAGAAGGAGAAAGAGGTGGATGAAAAGAAGAAGGAGGACGAGAAAGAGGAGAAAAAGGAAAAGGAGAAAGAGAAGAAGGAAGAGGAAAAGAAGGAGAAGGAAAAGGAGGAACGGTTGCAAGGTCGAAAGTTTAGGGGTGAAAGGAAGAGACACCAAAGTAAATTGGAAGCCCATGTGCACTGGAAGATGGGCTTTGAAAAAAAAAAAAAAAAAAAAGAGGAAACAAAAACAGGATAATGGGAAGGCAGATGAGTAGTGACTGGAAGAAGAAAAATTTAAAGAAAATGACCATAAAATGAGAATGAGAGAGATACTGGAGGGAGGAAAGGATGTAATGAACAAATGTGTAGTGGGAGAGGCCGAGGAGGAAGATGGGAGAAAAGTTGTCCAGGGAGGAAAGGGAGGTTAGGAAAGCTGTGAAGGGGGATGTGGAGGCGAAATGTTAAAGATATTTAGGGGAAGAAATGTGTTAGATATAAGAATGTGAGGTAGATGAAATGATAGAAAAATGATGAAAATGAAAGGGGAGAAGGTGAGGGAGAAAAGTGAGGTGAAAATGGAAAAGGAGAAGATGAGGTGAGGAAGAAAAGTAAGGTGAAAGTCAGGAAGTTGACAGGGAGAAGGTAAGGGGAGAAGGTAGGGATGGGAATGAATGAGGGGAAGGTGATGAATAAAAAAAGAGGGTAAGGGGGAATATAGAGTCAAGAAAAGAAAGAAGGGGAGAGGGAAAAGAGGAGACTAGGAGAGAGAGAGGAAGAAGAGAAGGGAGAAGGGAGAAAGGTAGATAGGGATGGGGTAAAGGGAGGTGGAATGGATGGAGAAAGGGGGAGAGGATAAAAGGAGGAGAGTATAAAAAAAGACGGAGGAGAAGGGAGGGGAGAAGAGGAGGGGGCATTGGAAGTGCGTATGGGAGGGGATGGATATAGGAGAAGATAAGGAGAGCGAAATGGAAGAGGGGAATGAGAGAAAGGGTGACAGGTAAGGAGATGTACACGGGAGGGTGGAGACGGATGGGTATAGAGAATGGGAAAAGATGAGCGACTGAAGTAGAGGGAAAGGCATAAGCGAGAAAGTGATTAGTAGAGGAAATGAAGAAGGGAGGGTGGGTGAAGGGACAAATGGAAGGAGAGAATGAAATATCTATTTATTTGTTTCAAGTTATCAAGTGAATATACGTCAAAGTTATGCAACTCTTTAGTTTTAGGTATTAAGTCGACTTTGCGAATAAGAATGTTTTATAGATAGTTATATAGAGCAATCATGTATACGTATACTAAATCTGAAGGTAAAATGTTTTTGAAACAAACCGAATATACATCACTACACAGGAATATAGCTTTACTGTATTCGGAAATATTAAGGCTTGAAGCATTAGTGTCAAATCTATTCAAGTCTTGCCTGAGGACGTGAATCATCAGTGTATTGCCACAGTGAAAAGTAAAAGCATGGTTAGTTCTGTTTGCGTGTCAGTGTGTGTGTGTGTGTGTGTGTGTGTGTGTGTGTGTGTGTGTGTGTGTGTGTGTGTGTGTGTGTGTGTGTGTGTGTGTGTGTGTGTGTGTGTGTGTGTGTGTGTGTGTGTGTGTGTGTGTGTGTGTGTGTGTATTCACCTCGGATCTGCTGCAGCCTCTGTTCGAGACAGCCAGACACCACCCTACGGCAGTGAGCTCAGAGCTCATTATTTGCCGATCTCTGGGTAGGTCTGAGACCACTCACACACCACACACCGGGACAGCAAGGTCACAACTCCTTGACTAACATCCCATACCTACTCACTGCTAGGTGAACAGGGGCTACACGTGATAGGAGACAAACCCAACTTATCTCCGCCCGGCCGGGGAATCGAACCCCGGTTCTCCGGCTTGTGAGGCCAGTGCCTTACCAATCCGCCACCGAGCCTTGCCTGAGGACGTGTGTGTGTGTGTGTGTGTGTGTGTGTGTGTGTGTGTGTGTGTGTGTGTGTGTGTGTGTGTGTGTGTGTGTGTGTGTGTGTGTGTGTGTGTGTGTGTGTGTGTGTGTGTGTGTGTGTGTGTGTGTGTGTGTGTGTGTGTGTGTGTGTGTGTGTGTGTGTGTGTGTGTGTGTGTGTGTGTGTGTGTGTGTGTGTGTGTGTGTGTGTGAGTGTGTGTGTAGTAACGACTTATAGCGCAGTGATACTGAATCTATTTTAGCCCTTGGCGGGATTCCAACCCGGACCGCTATAGTGGCGGCCGCGAACGATACCACTGCGCCATTGAGTCGTGTATATATGTGTGATTGTGTGTGCTTATGTGTGGGTATATGTGCATGTGTGTATGTGTGCACAGTACTTTTGTGCGTGTGACATATAAAAATCAAACGGTAACGTCTAGTTGGTATATTTGTATCATTACAAATTCGTATTAATTTTCGATCAGGCACTAAGAGGACATACCTATATCATCCCTTTTGTGTTGTGGTAATGGCTTTGTGATGGTACGTCAGGCAAAGCTGACCTGATTATTTATTCAGGCGGGAAACGGTTGAAAGTGGAACGTTCGCAAGTGTTTCTTGATAATCTGGATTTGGCTGTCTGGTTTTACATGGAATGTATATGAACTGTGTATAGGAAATGAGTCAATTATCCCTCATTTACTATGACATGTTCACCTAATGATGAATAGAATATTGTGGGGATCACATGTCAATATCTTTTCATATATTTTTTCCTATACATGGCATAAAACATAAGACCTTCACAAACAAACAAAAATGAGACTTAAAGAAACAATTCTTTAGCTTCAAAATATAAAATAGAATTAAAAATGAGAATAAGTACAAAAATACAGTTTATCCATACACCTGATTCATATATTCAAATTTTTCTATATTAGGATCTATGCTTGTCAAAGACTGACGCAGATCACTTTTTATTATTATTTCTAAGCAATTTCTGGCTCTTGATAATTGTTGAAACACACTGCTAAATCATGATTCTACTAGACAATAATACATAATTCTACTTTACACTAAAACAATGGAAAGTTAAATGAAATTTCGATACATGTCGACAGTCAGAAAAAATGGTATTTCCAATTCCTGACTAATCAGAATTTATTCAAGCACTGTATAATTAGTCAATATTCATATCTTAAATATATTTGAAATATTTACATACTATATCATTTATATACATTTAGTTTAATTCATTTAAGGACTAGTCAATGAAAGTTCTATGCCCCATGAAAAATTATAAAATTTCTGTCTCAGTTTGAAATTTGTCATGGCCTATTTTGGCCATATGGCCATAGATTCGGAGCCACTGATGTAAACTACCGTTCCTTCCATTTTGATGAGGGAAGGCACGTCTGGAGTAGAGAAGCTACCATTGATACCAACTTAACCCTCATAGAGTTAAAAGAAAAAATACAACTATGACATGTAGATTATATTGCATATAGGGCGTGGTTAAACGTGGGGTTTCGAATGGGAATGGCATACGTGTAGGCATAGGCTGGAACATAGGCATTTACATGGGAATGGGCATAGGCTGGGGCTGGGGCTGGGGCTGGGGCTGGGGATGGGGATGGGGATGGAGATGGGGATGGGGATGGGGATGGGGATGGGGATGGGGATGGGGATGGGGATGGGGATGGGGACGGGGACGGGGACGGGGACGGGGACGGGGACGGGGACGGGGACGGGGACGGGGACGGGGACGGGGATGGGGATGGGGATGGGGACGGGGATGGGGACGGGGACGGGGACGGGGACGGGGACGGGGACGGGGACGGGGACGGGGACGGGGACGGGGACGGGGACGGGGACGGGGACGGGGACGGGGACGGGGACGGGGACGGGGACGGGGACGGGGACGGGGACGGGGACGGGGACGGGGACGGGGACGGGGACGGGGACGGGGACGGGGACGGGGACGGGGACGGGGACGGGGACGGGGATGGGGATGGGGATGGGGATGGGGATGGGGATGGGGATGGGGATGGGGATGGGGATGGGGATGGGGATGGGGATGGGGATGGGGATGGGGATGGGGATGGGGATGGGGATGGGGATGGGGATGGGGATGGGGATGGGGATGGGGACGGGGACGGGGACGGGGACGGGGACGGGGACGGGGACGGGGACGGGGATGGGGATGGGGATGGGGATGGGGATGGGGATGGGGATGGGGATGGGGATGGGGATGGGGATGGGGATGGGGATGGGGATGGGGATGGGGATGGGGATGGGGATGGGGATGGGGATGGGGATGGGGATGGGGATGGGGATGGGGATGGGGATGGGGATGGGGATGGGGATGGGGATGGGGATGGGGATGGGGATGGGGATGGGGATGGGGATGGGGATGGGGATGGGGATGGGGATGGGGATGGGGATGGGGATGGGGATGGGGATGGGGATGGGGATGGGGATGGGGATGGGGATGGGGATTCGGTTGGAAATGGGTATGAGAATGACGGGATAGGTGATAGATATTGAGACAGGGATGGATATATGAATAGGATGGAGATGAGGACGGGGATAGGAATGGTGATAGGGATGGAAATGATAGAAAATGAAGATGATAATGACAATGATTGTGATAGTGATGATGATGATAGAGAAAGAAGAAGAGAGAGTGAAATAGAAATAGAATGAGGCTGAATGAGAATAGGAGAGAGATGATGGAGGAGGGGAGGAAAAGGAAGAAGAAAAGAGAAATGGAAATGGGAAAAGAAGGTAACAGAGGTAGATGAAGATAGGTAGATAGGTGGTAGAGTACAGGAGACAAAAAGAAAAGTAAGAAAAGAAAATAGGCAAGTGGAAGTGATGAATGAATGGTAAAGGATGACGGAGAATGATAGGAAATTCCAGGAAGAATAAGAAAATTGGCAAAGAAAACGGTGAAAGGGGTTAAAAAAGTGCAAGTACACAAAAGGGAAGAGGAGGAGAGGAGGGAACTTAATCAGTTAGACTAGGAAGAAGGGGGAGGTAAAGAGAAGGAAGAGGAAAAAGAAAAGGAAAGGGAAAAATTCGAAAGTGGGGAGGCATATACGAATGAGTGGAAGAAGGAACAGAGATAGAAGAGAATTAGAAAGAGGGGGTGAGGGAGACAAGGGATGGAGACAAAGCATGTCAAATAAACGAAGAATAAGAAGAGGAGTAGGGGAGGAGGAAGAGGGAGCGGAAGAAGAAGAAGAGAAAGGAAGAGGATGAATTAAAGTAAACAAAGCATGTAAAGTAAACGAAAAAACAAAGAAGAGTAGGAGAAGAGGAAATGAAAAAAAAAGATGAAGAGAAGTAGGATTATGCGGAAGTGGATCGTGAGAAGAGGAGGAAGAAAAACGAAGAATGATTTGAATGGTAGGGAGAAGTAGGGAGGGAGAGAAGGAGAGACGAATGAGTAAAAAATGGGGATAAGGAAAGGAGATATATGGAAGAGACAAGCAAAAAATAGAGGAGGATGTGATGAATAAAGGTAAAGAGGATTTATCCTTCGCATTTATTTTCTCATGTATTTCTTTGTGTATCTATTTAGTAATTTAATCCTTTATTTATTCACTTGTTTATTCATTTGTCTATTTATTTTCATATATATGTTGATTTATTTATCTATATTTTCATTTTTACATACTCATTTTGATTTCTATTTTTTATTCATCGATTTATTTGATCATATATCTATTTATTTAATCTATTCATTTTAATTCTAATTTTATTATTTATACATTATCTATTTATTTATTCATTTACGTATATACTCATTTGATTATCTAGTTGTTTATTTATCTTTCTATCTATTTATCAGTTTATTAATTTGATTATTTATTTGACTTATAGAGGGAGGTGACTTAAATTTTCAGCCTTTTTCTATTAAAGAATCTTATCTCAAAGAAAGAAGATATCACAAGATTCTAAGTATAGTAAGCTGCTTCTGTTGTCACACAAAATTATTGGGGGAAATAACAGTTTAAAACAGTGAAAAAGTGAAGAAGAAAAGTGTTGTTATTTTTTTCAAACTCCCATTCACTTTCTCTATATTTCAGATCAAGAATGCCAACACATATTATTTGGTAAAAATACTCTTCAATATTTTGATGAATTACGTTTTATCATATGAATGATGAAGACCAACCGAAAAAATGTAAACAAATAATCCAGAGAAATCAATCGTAACAAACTTGTTGGCAGAAAAGCAAGTTGAATGTCCTGTACCAAGACAGATATAGCATTACCTGGAAACTAACCAGCTATAGAAATCCTGGAACTTCAAAAAACAACTTTCTGAACCTTTATATCTCCATTGGTAAAGCTGGCCTCTGTACAAAGTCTTTCTTCCTCCCTAAAGACGGCCCTTAGAGACCCATCGACCACTCAGGGAACTAAGCACAGGAAATCTTTTACCACGAAGAGTCTAATGAAGGAGACCATTACTGTCAGGAATTCCATGAGCTCACTCCAGCATACCAACTCCTTTCTAGAATATCCAAACGACCTATGTCCACTTCTGTTGCCATGAATATTTTACCAATAGATTAAATGTGTTTAAATGTCATTAGTTCACTATGCATCTCATTTTGTGGTCGGACATCAGACACACTCCTGCCTGACCACAGGTTGAGATACAAAGTGACCTAATGACATTTATACACATTTAATTCATTAGTAAGACCTTTTCTGGTGTTCCTACAATACATTTCAACACCATATAGACCTAACGGTACATTTCCTTATTATCGGAAAACACTGCACAATAACTGTTAATACAAATTACATATTTTTAATTTATTAACAAATCAATTTATTTATTGTCTGTCCCTGTCTAATCTCCCACGTCCCCTGCCTACATTGTGGGACCGAGGAATCGAGTCATCAATATGTACCGTCGGGCTCGACTCCAAATATCATCCCTCTGAAGAAGCTCAATACAAAACCTGTCAAGAGTAAACTCGGACCTAGACTCATTTCTTCTTCTTCTACCTTCCTCAACGTATATATATATATATATATATATATATATATATATATATATATATATATATATATATGTATATATATATATATGTATATATATATGTATATATATATATGTATATATATATATGTATATACATATATATATATTGTAAATATATATATATATATATATATATACATATATATTATATATTTATATATATGTATATAGGTATATATAAAATTTGTATATATATATAATATTTGTATATATATATACATATATATATATATATATATATATATATATATATATTGCAGTATTTCACAAATGACACGTGAATATAATATGCAGAAAAAACATTGGTATATAAGAAACGTAGTACGAACGTTTTCGTCTATTTATGACATCATCAAGTGAATACAGTATGGGAGATACAGAGACAGTATATATACTACAGAGGTAAAAATATTGTAAGGAACATGAAAAGATGAATCACACATGCCTGAGAAAACTACCTACAGTCCTCAGGTCACAGATGGACCAAATGTCCGGGCAGGATAACATCCAACAATTTTTTTTTAAATTGAATTATCAAGCCTGTACATGCTTAAGCTTAGATTAATATTTTGATCAAAAGTTTGTTTTGTGTGGCTTGATTCAATGATGTTCCTTTCAGTAAAGGAGTTATAAGAAGTTATTTTACTCGGATTTTTCCAGTCAATTACATTATTTTGGTCCCTCACATGAACAAAAATACCACTAGACATTTTACCACTTCTCACACTGTATTTGCGTTGGTTAATCCTTGTTTGTATATCTTTACCAGTTTTCCCGATGTAAAATTCGTTTGATGTTCATTATTACTCTGCTCACAATGAAAAAACTAAGCTTTTGGTCTTCAGTTCTATGTTTCTCAGAGCGTACAGAATTTGCAGCCCTGAGTTTCTGGATAATGAGGTGAGCAAGATAGATAGCATTGCATCAGACTTAAAATATCCAAAGAATTTGGTAAACAATTTCCACAATATGGGTGTAAAAACTTACCATAAATCTTCACAAGAGAAAAATAATTTTTGTAATAAGAACCTCCTAGTGCTTCCATTTCATGAGAGTATGGTAAGACTACCAGAAATTCTCAAGGAATTTAATATAAATGTGGTCTTTAAGAACAATACCACTGTTAAAAGTATCCTAATAAAAAGTTCCCCACATAATACTGAAGGATGCGTGTACACCATTCCTTGTCTGCAGTGCGAAAAAATTTACATCTGGTTGCCAAGTCTCTTCCAGTTTGTCCCCAATAAATATTATCACAATCTAGACAGAGCTTTGTATTATCACAAAGGTTTTCTCTTTCAAAGATAATTTCTTTAAGCAAAAATATGGTTGTTTGATGGTATTAAATCTCTCTCCAGAATTAGCAAATCTATACATGGAATGTTTTAAGGCAGTATTATTACCAGATATCAAACCACCCGAAATGTTCTGGTATAGATATGTTGATGATGTTTTTTACGATTTGGAACGAAAAATGGGGTTCTTTTAAAGAATTCTCTAAAAAAAATTAATAACTTAGCCAACAACATAAAATTCAAAGTGAAATGGAAAATAGATAATAAATTGCCTTTTCTAGATATTTTAGTAATCAGAAATTAGAATTGTTTGTCTTTCACAGTTTACAGAAAACCTACTCATACAGGGAGCTACTTGCATTTTTTCAGCCACCATTCGGACGAAATAATATATAGTGTTTCTTCGGGCTTATTTTTACGAGCACTTAGAATTTGCAACCCACAATATTTAGATTTTGAAATTATATCAGTAAGAAAACAACCATCAAGATTAGGATACCCGGATTGGTTCTTACAAAAAGCCCTCAGCAAGGCTAAAATAAGCTTCCACAAATCTACTTTCCAATCTACCAACAAGCACAAATGGGATAATAAATGTATAGAATTACTTTTTAGTAACTCCATAAATGAAATGTATCAATTATTACCAAAAGAAAATATTAACGTCATCTTCAGTTATTCCGTTACCTTGTTCAGTGAAATAGTCAATGTACACCGTAGAGGCGTAGCCCATCAAGTGACATCAATTCAGGCGTTTATAAGTTGCCATGTTTATATTGTGATAATTTTTATAGGGACAAACTGGAAGAGACTTGGCAACCAGAATCAAAGAGCATAAGAATTCAGTAAAATATGGTCAAGAAAGATCCGCGGTATTTCAGCACATCGCAAATAATGATCATCGCATACATTAGGATGATGTTTAAATTATAAGTCAAAATGCAGTTTCAAAAGGAAAATAATTGAGTCTTCCCTGATAAAATATTTCTCTGATTTCAATATTTCAAACGGTCAATAGTCACCTGACTGCATTACCACCTCAGCTGTCAATCGACTACTACCTTCTTTACTACAAGTGGACAAAAACTCACGAGGCCCGAGGAGCGTCGGTCACGTAACCTGAGTTCTCCCCTTGCTCCCACTTCTCACCCCAAATTTTTTGTATATATGTATGAGTCTTCTACTATGTACTAAATCTCCTAAAGAGGATCATAGTTAATGATCGAAGCATACAGAGCTGTATATGTATAGGTATATGCCTGGAAGAAGACCCAGAGGGAGACCTCGAATGAGATGGATGGATGGTGTGGATGCGGAATTGGATAGATGAGGAATAAATAAAGCAACCTGGATGGAAGCAGCACAGGACCGAAGGACATGTAGAGGCTTACTGTTGGCGGACCAGAATCTACATGAGGTTCAAGATCCAGAGGAGTAATATATATATATATATATATATCTATATATATAGATACATATATCTATATAAATATATATATATATATAGATATACATACATATATGAATGCGTAGATAACCACTAGGAAAAGTATTTGTGAACACACGCTACTAGTGTTTTTATTACAAATATATGAATATATACATTATATATATATATATATATATATATACATACATATATGAATGCGTAAGTAACCACTAGGAAAAG
>NC_134785.1:36393051-36403051 GCF_046742065.1 Oratosquilla oratoria
AATTACCAGACTTCAGGAGAGCAAACTTTGACAATATAAAAACCTATTTGAAATTTAATATGAAATGTCATGCGGACGTTTCGGACATTGTCAAGTCTCGGTGCGTGACCGGGGGTCAAGTCATGACTAGAGGTCGGGTCACGGCGAGTAATATGCATACCTTAGGTCTGGTCATTTGGGGGCGAGGGATCAACAGACAGGTCAGCGATTTGGATGAAATGTATAGCAATCTAACTGATTCAATTATTAATGCACAAAATACATTTATCCCCCTGAAGTCAATACGGAAAGATAGTAGTACTCCCAAAAAGGATGACGGACAGATTGAAACAGGAGATCGGAATGAAAAGAGGACTTTACGTAAAAATAAAAAACGGGGAAACACACCTTAGAACAAGATATAACGAAATGGCAAAGCTGGTTAAAAAGAATACACGTACAGTGAAATGTAACTATGAAATTAAGGTTGCTAGTCAAGCAAGATCCAACCCAAAGGGTTTCTTTCATTCCTATAGAAAAAAAAAAGAAAAGAAAAAAAAAGGACCAATTAAAAACGATGAAAATGCCATGATAGAATCGGAGGAAAAAATGAGTGAGGAGTTTAACAACTATTTTCTATCGGTGTTTACTAATGAGAGGTTAGATAAAGTACCTGACTGCGATCCGATTTTCAGAGGGGACGAAGAAAGTAGTCTATCTAATATCAGCATTAGTGAAGTAGAAGTAGTCAAGCAGCTTGAAAGACTTAAAGCTACAAAATCCCCGGGTTCAGACGAAATTTTTCCGAGAATGCTAAAAGAGCGTAAATTTGAAATCTGCGACCAGTTAACTGAAATATTTAATAAATCAGTAGACAGTGGTTTTGTGCCTACTACTTGGAGGCAGGCAAATGTTGTTCCTGTTTTTAAGAAGGGAGATAGATCGTCTATATGCAACTACAGGCCAATCAGTTTGACATCGGATATAGGAAAAATGCTTGGATCAGTAATAATAAATAGACTCAGAGAACACATCGAAAGACATAATTGAATTCGTGATTCACAGCATGGTTTCTCCAAGGGTAAGTCATGTGTGACTAATCTCCTAGCCTTTTACACTAAAGTATATAAGGCGTCAGATAACAATGATAATTACGATATTATTTACTTTGACTTTAGCAAAGCGTTCGATAAGGTGCCACACCAGAGACTACTGAATAAAATCAAAGCCCATGGCATAGGAGGAAAAGTGTTAGAATGGATTAGAGCTTGGATTAGTAACAGAAAACAGCGGATCACCATAAATGGAGTAAAATCTAGGTGGGACAATGTTACTAGTGGGGTCCCACAGGGCTCGGTGATGGGTCCCTTGTTGTTCATTATGTACATAAACAACTTAGACGACGGGATAAATAGTGATGTTGGTAAATTTGCGGACGACACTAAAATAGGACGCCAAATTAGGTCAGGAGACGACGCAGAGATTCTGCAGGATGATCTTAACAAATTGTTTATATGGTCGGTGAAATGGCAAATGAACTTCAATATCTCTAAGTGTAGCGTGCTTAACGTAGGGCTACACAACCCCGAAAATAGATACAGCTTAGATAACATGCTTTTGGAGAAAACTGAGTGCTAGAGAGACTTGTGGGTTCTAGTAAGTCCGGACCTTAAAACCAGGAAACAGTGCATTAGCGCCAGAAATAAAGCTAACAGTGCATTAGGTTTTATTGCTAGGACGGTAATGAATAGAAGTACAGAGATAATTATTAAACTCTGTCTAGCGATAGTTAGACCCATCCTTGACTATGCGGTACAGCTTTGGTCTCCGTCCTACAGAATGGACATCAATTCACTAGAATCAGTACAGAGAAGAATGACCAAAATAATACATGGACTCAGAAACTTGCCTTACGAAGAGAGGCTTAGGCACCTTAACTTACACTCTCTGGAAAGACGCAGAGTGCGGGGTGATCTAATAGAGGTGTTCAAGTTGATCAAAGGCTTTAGCAAAGGTGATGCAAACACGATCATCATTATAAAACAACAGGGCAGGACTCCCAGTAATGGTTATAAACTGGACAAATTTAGATTTAAATAGAAAATGGGTAAGAATTGGTTTACTAATAGGGTGGTCGACAAATGGAATAAACTTAGTAACCATGTAGTAAGCGCTGAAACTATCACTTGTTTATAGAAACGATTAGACAACTTTATGGATGGGGATGACAGGTGGTGATGGATACGGAGCTGCCTAGTGTAGGACTTATGGTCTCTTGTAGTCTCCTTCATTCTTATGTTCTTATATATATATATATATATATATATATATATATATATATATATATATATATATATATATATATTTACATATACATATGAATATATGTATACATATATATATATATATTATATATATATATGTATATATACATATATATATATACATATATGTATGTATATGTATATATATATGTATGTATATATATATATATGTATATGTATATATATATGTATGTATATATGTATATATATACATAATACATATATATATAAATATATATATATATAATATATATATATATATATATATATATATATATATATATATATATATATATATATATATATATATAAACAAACATAGGTATGATACCCATGGATGTGAATTGTAATGCAAAAGCATCGCTGAAAATCAAATGCCAGCGTTCTGGAACAGGTGTTGCAAAACAAATGTATTTGCATATCCATTAATAAAACAAACTTGAATTTTTTCCTGCTCTTGTTGAAGGGTCAGGCCAAAGTTTTACGACGTCCAATTCACAGAGGTTCCCTGGGGGCCAGCCCCGAGTTGGGGATTGAAAAGGCGGAGATGAGGGAGGGAAGAAGAGGAGGTTGGATGGGTAGATGTAGAGATAGAGATGTTGATAATTGGAAGGGTACTGCTTGTAATAGATAGGTGCGAGTTCTTTTGTTAAAAATAAAGCAATGAGTTGTAATGACAACTGAAAGATTGAACAGGAAGAATGAGTGAAAGACATGAATGAATGGAATGTGTTTATGGTTGATAGGTTGGCTGAAGGGAAGAGGATCACAAAGAAAATTGAAGGAGGGAAAATTGGAAGTAAATTCTCTTTGAAAATATAGATGTCTTTGGAAAAGAGAGGGGTGAAGAAGACTAGATGATGTCTAGCGATATGCAAAGAGTATAAAAATAGACACGAAAAAAGATTGATATATATAGATTGAATCATGAAAAGAGTGGGAAAGAATTAGGAAATGTAAATTTATGTGTAAGGATTTTTTTCTTTAAGTAGAGGAAACGGCATTTTTTCAACTTCCATTTGAGTACTTAGTATGCTCCAACTGAGGGTTGTAAAAATTGTATTAGCAAAATACAATAGGTCATTGGTTGAATACTTAAGTCCTCATAACAGCTATTCATTATCGTCGAACGTCTAATTACAAGTAAATGTTGTTTGAATTTACTTTCATAAAGCCCCTTAGAACTCTTGTGAATATTTAATAAAGTTCATGGGGGAAAATAAACATTGTGCTCATTCACAAAATAAATAAATGAATATATATATATATAAGTATATATGTGTGTATATGAATATAATACACACACATATACAGGGTACGGCAGAACCAATTGAGCAGTTTTGAGGAATTATGAAAAAAATAATGGGTGTATATAGAGAAGAAATTTTATTACACTCGAGATTAGCAGTACATACAATTTATAATCCTTAAGTTCTGAAAATAATGTTCTCAAGATGGTGGCCGTTAGCAGCTACACACTTTTGGAGTCGATCTCTGAAGTTTCGTACAGCACATTCACTCATATTGAGGGGTATGGTGTTAACTTCTTTGATAATCCATTCCCTTAGCTGTAGTATAGCGTGAGGACGAGGTTTAAACACCTTTTCTTTCAAATATCTCAAAAGAAAGAAGTCACAAATGCTCAAATCAGGTGACTACGCAAGTCACCCTAAATCACCCCTCAGAGAGACAAGGCGTCTGGGAAACATTCTTCTAACAAAAAAAATTGAATTTCGGGCTGTGTGAGCTGTAGTCCCATCCTGCTGGAACCACATGTCCCCCAATAATTTTTAACAATCTCTCCCATTCTGGGCTGCAGAAAGTTTTGCAGCATTGAGACATAACGTTCGGAATTCACGGTCACGGTCACTCCTTCCTCCTTAAAGAAGTAGGGGCCTGTCAGGACACCACACCGTTAGTTTAAGGGAAGGTGGCGGCGTTTCTTGGATAATTAAGGGGTTATTTTCAGACCAGTAGCGGAAATTTTGCTTATTCACAGCCCCACTGAGATGAAAATGTGCCTCGTCACTTCTGAAGAAATCTGCCTCGGGAGCGACCTGTGCAAGCATTTTCTCATACAGGTTTTGGGGGTTGGCGTAGTCTGCTTGGTTCAGTTCTTGAGCTACCATAATTTAGTAGGGATGGAAATTCAAAATACATATGCAGAATCCTCCTCAAAGTGCGGTCGGAGATTTCCAAAGCAACAGCATGCCTTCGAGCAGAACGTCTCGGCGACTACACGATCGATGCCCTCACCATCTCCACATTTTCTGGTGTACTGATGGACCTGCGTCAGCCTTGTGTATCCCTTCTTAGTGTAATACCAGTTGCCTCCAAGTGCCTAACCCAAGACTGAATTGTGTTTGTCTGAGGAACGGCATCGCGCGGAATGTTGAACCGTCGATGAAAAACTTTGCGTCGCAATCACAGATTGATTGCTCTCAAAATACGCGCGCAGGGCTAAGCCGCGAGGAAGTCAACCAGCAAAATCATGTCTGCATCGCAGAAGACAGTGACAATGACCTTTCCTCTTGAACCTTCAGATTTTGCTTTGACTGGTCCACTTTCACCCCGGGGCAGCCACTGCTTTGATTAAATTTTGTCCTCGGGACTGTACTGGTAGAGACATGTTTCATCATCTGCCACAGTTCTTCATCCCACTTGTTCAAAATTTCCATTGAAAGATTTGCCCTTGTTTGCTGCTGATCTGGGCGCAATAACCTAGGGACCCATCGTGCAGAAAGCTTGCTTAGCCCCAAACTCTCTACCAGAATTGTGTGTGCAAAACCCACGGAGATGTTGTGTGTGTCTGCTACAGTACTATTTCAGTGGTTATTCGTCTATCCTTTTCAATCATGTCGCGAACCGCATCAGTGTTTTTCTCACAAACTGACGTTGATGGCCTGACACTGCGGGTTCATCTTCAATTTCGTTTCTTACACTTCTGAACCGACTTATCCATTTGTAGGTTGTTGATTTCTTTAAGGCACTGTCACCATGAACTTGTTTCAGAGTGTAAATGATTTGCCTATTCTCCCAACCCAGTTTCACCATAAATTTAATGTTTGTCCTGGCCTCGATTTTGGTGGATTCCATGTTGCTTGACTGTTGCCTGACTTCCAACTGCCGGCGATGCATTATTACCTGTATTTATGGGTTCTTGTTTGAACTCGTTATAACACGTTGGTACATGAATGTTCAGGTGCAATGTAGTCTAATTCTAATCATAGACTTTTTCCACAATCTTTTTTAAGCCTCTTCGTATGTGTATATATATATATACATATATGTATGCGTATATATGTACATATATATATATATATATATATATATATATTTATGTATATATACATATACATATATATATATATATATATATACACATGTATATATATATATATATATATAAATATGTGTGTGTGTGTGTGTGTGTGTGTGTGTGTGTGTGTAGTATAAGTGTATATGCATATATATATATATATATATATATATATATACATATATATATGTGTGTGTATATGTATATATACATATACATGTATATATACATATATATATATATATATATGTATATATATATATATATATATATATACATAAATTTAGTATCTCATAATATCTAGAAAAGTTATTTCAGAGCCCGAGTGGAGCTCTGAAACGGGGATGTCCACTGAGCAGAGCGAAACTATGTGGACTTCCCTCTCCCCTTTTGCCCTCGAATAATTCCTCCTGGCCGTTCAATCGGTTCTGCCGCACTTTCTATAAAAATATGTATATGTATATATATATATATATATATATATATATATATATATATATATATATACATATATATATGTATATATATATATATATATATATATATATATATATATATATATATATATATATACATATACAGTGCGTATATACATACATTATATATATATATATATATATATATATATATATATATATATATATAAGGAAGGGTAGTGAGAGGTGGGATGAGGAAGCAAAGAATGGTGTAGAAGGGAAGAAGCAGGCTTTCATAGATTGGCTACAAATTAGGAGGAGGGAATCGTATGAGAGGTACAAAGTAAAGAAAAGGGAAGCTAAGCATGATATAAAGGAAGCAAAGAGGATTGCAGATGTGAAATAAGGTAAGAGTATGACAGAAAATTTTGAAAGTATTAAAAATATGTTTTGGAAAGAAATTCAAAGAGGAAGAGGAGGCGAATCGAGTAGAGAAGAAAAGGTAAAAGGTACAGATGGAGAGATGATAATGGAAGAGAAGGAGTGAGAGGAAGGTGGGCAGAGTATTTTAGGGAGTTGCTAAATGTGAAACAGGATAGGGAGGGAAAGGTAGTTGCAGTGGGAAGTGCTAAGAAAATGAGAATTATGAGTGAAGAAAATGGAGGAGAAATAGGAAAAGATGAAGTGAAAGCAGCTATTAAGATGATGAGATCAGGTAAGGCACCTGGGTTGGATGGATGCCATGCAGAATATCTAAAAAAAGGAGGTAAAGTTATGGTGGACTGGCTGGTGAGGTTATTTAATGTTTGTTTAAGAGAGGGTAAAGTGCCGGAGGGCTGGAGGAGTGCCTGTATCGTTCGGCTTTACAAGGAAAAGGGGGACAAGTGTGAGTGTAATAGTTTTAGAGGGATCGGCTTGTTGAGTGTAGTTGGGAAGGCTTATAGAAGGGTCTTGATTAAAAGGATTAGGAGAGTAACAGAGGGAGTAGTTGGTGAGGAACAGTGTGGTTTTAGAACAGGTAGGGGTTGTGAAGATCACATTTTTGTGGTAAGACAGATATGTGAGAAAGCTATAGGAAAAGGTAAAGGATGTTTTTTGAGATTTTATGGATTTAGAAAAGGCTTATGACAGGGTAGACAGGAAGGCACTGTGGGAGGTACTGCAGATATATGGGATAGGAGGAAAGTTTCTTGGAGTAGTCAAGAATTTTTACGAAAGTAGTAGAGCATGTGTTAGGATTAGAAATGGAGAGAGTAAATTGTTTGAGGTAAAAGTGGGACTTAATCAGGGATGCATTATATCACCCTGGCTGTTCAATCTATACATAGATGGGGGTGATGCGAGAGGTAAATGCAAGGGTGGTGGTTCAGGGGTTGGAGATGGTTAAAGAAAACAGAAAAGTGGGAAATAAGCCACTTGTTGTTTACTGACGACACTGCGCTTGTAGCAGGATCAGAGGAGGAATTGAGGAAGTTAGTGACAGAGTTTAAGAAGGTGTGTGAAAGAAGGAAGCTGAAGATAAATGTGAGCAAAAGTAAGGTGATGAGATGTACAAGAGGAGAGAGTGACAGCAGGCTGGAAGTGAGTATTATGGGAGAAAGACTAGAGGAAGTGGATTGTTTTAGATATTTGGGTGCGAATAAGGAAGGAAAGGGAGGAGTGGGGGTGGAGTTAGAATGTAGATTGAGAGAAGTGAGTAAATACCTTAGTGGATTAAAAAGTGTAATGAGAAATATACATCTGGCAATGGATCCTAAGAGGAATATGAAGGAGTGATTGTGCCAACAGCACTGTACGGGGCCAAAACATGGAACATAAGAGAGGAAGAGAGAAGGAGTTTGAATGTGTTTGAGATGAAATGTCTGAGAAGTATGACAGGGGTTACTAGGCTGGATAGAGTGAGAAATGAGGAGGTGTGGAGGAGAACAGGGGTGGAAAGGGAGTTGAGAGATATGGTTGATGAAAGAGTATTAGGATGGTTTGGACACATAGAAAGAATGAGTGAAGATAGATTAGTAAAAGGGTTGTGGAAGGCAGAGGTGGAAGGAGTGAATATGAGGGGGCGTCCTAGGATGAGATGGATGGATGGGGTGAAAGGGGCATTACAAAAGAGAGGAATGTCTGTGGAGGAAGGACGGGAGAGGACAGATGATAGGGGTGAATGGAGAAGGGTTGTGTATGGATGATGCTGTGATGCATGAGGGGGAGTGGGTGAAGGATGGGGGTGAGGAAGTATGTATGAGAAATAATTTGACGCAGCCCAAAGGGATTTCTCCCCGTCTTCTCCGTTTCTGCATGATGGGACGGAAAGAGGGGGGGGGCGAATTAATGAAGCGGCCTTGTTGTGGTGGTGCTGTGTCTTGCGACACTGGTTCTGACCCAGGGCAGTGGACAAGACGCAGGGATGACCCGTCATCCAGGAAGTGCTAAGATGAGAGGGAGGGAGGATGATGGACGGGATTGGAATATGTAGGGGATGGAATGGGTGGGAGTGGTTTCTGTGCCTTTTTCTTTTTGGCTACCCCCCGTGTAAGGGGGGAAAAGCCTTTGGTACATGTATGTACGTACACACACACATACACACACACACACACACACACACACACACACACACACACATATATATATATATATATATATATATATATATATATATATATATATATATATGTATATATATGTATATATATGTATATACATATGTATATATATATATATATATATATATATATACATATACATATACATGAATTTAGTATCTTATATAGAAAAGTTATTTCATAGCCCGAGTGGAGCAGTGGTTACCGGTCCTGTCTCAGACGTCGAAGACCAGGGCTTGATTCCCGTTACGGGCTATTTAACTGAGTTTTATTTTCATGGATTCTCAATTCCCTTCTGCAGGTGTGTACATAAAATTCGATGCAGACTGTTGCAGTATTTCAATGTTAATACTTAATCAGTAAGTCTTAGTAGATTGAACTAGTTAAAGACTATATTGGGATCCGCATTTATTCTAAAACATTCCAAATTTCATATGCGTATGATACCATCCATGTAACCTTACTAATAAAAATAAACGTCTGTTGTGAGAAAAAAAGGCTTTGTCCACTCCCAAAAGTAGTCCATTTCTGAAGTAAAGCATAATGCCTGAATTCCAGGACAGTGAAGATGTATAATGAAGATGTAAAAGATGCATAATTTTTCTATGTTTTGTGCAAATTATATTGAATGAATAGAAGCACTCGAAGATCGTTAACTTCAGTCATTGAGAATGGCATAGGTAATAATTAATTATGTTCGTTTAATAACTCAATCACCATTATATGTCGTCACAGTTCACCGGTATTATGTCCCCTGCAATGATTTGATATAAGTGCACATGTAATCGTAGTTCTTGGTACAAGGGGAACAAATCAAACACTTGACTTATATGCTAATATTGAATTCGAATAACTGCATCATGTCTTAGTGTTTAACCAACCCAGCCTCTACTGGTCTCTGGAAGTCGACGAACTCACTTTGCCAGCTTAACCGCTACCAATGGAATTGTACAAGTTCATAGATATTATTTATCTATACAGGATTTCAAGTATTCATTACTTTTACATATTGGGAAAGTATTATTATAAGGACTATATGCAGGGATAGGAGTAGAATGAGGATGAGAATAAGGAGGAATAGAAGATAGAGGAGGAGAAAGAGAAAGAAAAATAGGAAAAGAAAAAGATAAGAAAGAGAAGGAGAAGGTGAAGAAGGAAGTGGTGGAGGTGAAGATGGAGGAAGAGGGAGAAGGAAGAAAAGGAGAAGAAGGACAAGGAGGAAATGGAGGACGAAGCGATCGAGGTAGAGACGGAGGAGGGGGGAAGGAAAAATAAGAGGAGAAGGACAAAGAGGTGGAATAGCAGGAACAAGAACAGGAAAAGGAAAAGGAGGTAGAGTAGGAGTGGGAAGGAAATAGGAAT
>NC_134785.1:36420551-36425551 GCF_046742065.1 Oratosquilla oratoria
ACAGTACAGTGCTGTGGATTATACGTACAGATGCACAATAACGTCCACAGTGGAATAGCCTGAGCCTGCCCTTAAGCGCCACAGGTCGATGGGTCGGTAGCGGAGCTTGGGAACTAACATTGTCACATAATATCACGGGCACGACACTTCACAAATGTTTCAAGAATTATCAATGGAATATTCAGCATCACAATCAACAGCATCAGAAAGGAATTCTTAATAATAAAAGGATGGTGGAAATCAGGTCAACAGGCTGACCTCGGCTGCTACGAAGCGCCAGCAAGCATGTCCTCACCCAACAGGGTTAAGACAACAAGTGTGTGTGTGTGTGTGTGTGTGTGTGTGTGTGTGTGTGTGTGTGTGTGTGTGTGTGTGTGTGTGTGTGTGTGTGTGTGTGTGTGTGTGTGTGTGTGTGTGTGTGTGTGTGTGTGTGTGTGTGCGTGTGTGTGTGTGTGTGCGTGTGTGTGTGTGTGTGTGTGTGTGTGTGTGTGTGTGTGTGTGTGTGTGTGTGTGTGTGTGTGTGTGTGTGTGTGTGTGTGTGTGTGTGTGTGTGTGTGTGTGTGTGTGTGTGTGTGTGTGTGTGTGTGTGTGTGTGTGTGTGTGTGTGTGTGTGTGTGTGTGTGTGTGTGTGTGTGTGTGTGTGTGTGTGTGTGTGTGTGTGTGTGTGTGTGTGTGTGTGTGTGTGTGTGTGTGTGTGTGTGTGTGTGTGTGTGTGTGTGTGTGTGTGTGTGTGTGTGTGTGTGTATTCACTTGGTCTTTGGATCACGTGTTGGACTCGTGATCGACAGCTATTTCCCTCCTAGAAGAGAGCTCAGAGCTCGTAGGTCCGATCTATGGGTAATGCTATGACCTTACACACACACACACACCCAACTCCCCGCCCACGAGAATCAGAGTAACGACCCGAAGCGCAGCGGTACCGAAATAATTTCGGCCCCGGGCAGGATTCGAACCAAGAACTACGGGCCACCATGGTAGCAGTTCAGCGCTCTACCAACTGCGCCACCGAGTCGTGTGTGTGTGTGTGTGTGTGTGTGTGTGTGTGTGTGTGTGTGTGTGTGTGTGTGTGTGTGTGTGTGTGTGTGTGTGTGTGTGTGTGTGTGTGTGTGTGTTAGCAAGATTGATAGATGTTAGCAAATAACTCGTAAATTCAAATATCCAGTGCATTAAATAAAGCTGTTTCTTGCAAATTTTATGAATATGAAATTATGAAAAATTATCAAAAAATATCATTCATAATTTTGTATCATTCATTTTTATGTCACATAAAAAATAATACTTGGATCAACATGTATTTGTAATCAGTGTACTCAATCCGAAAAACTAATTTTCAAAACCAAAACTCAACTCAATTTTCAACTTCCACACATTGCGTCAGTGTTGGGTTGTACCGTTGTAACTGTAATAATTTTACAGGTGTAGCCAATATCGATGAACAGCGGCTACACCACTTATTTAACATGCATCTGTGCAAACTTGTTCTTTTTTAACGAATGTCTTTTGTCACAAAAATTCCCGATTGCTACTAATTACAGACCGTGTGCGTGGCTATTGTGTAAACGACATTATTCCAGGAAGGACGTTTTTGATGCAGTTACAAGGCATCGACTTGTCAGCTCAAAGCTATGTAGTTCGAGCTCGTTTTGACGAACTCTATCCTGAACATTATTCAGTTCCTTGACGTCATGAAATTGATACACAGTAGGCTAGCAAATAGTTATACAAACTTTTAGAAACTATATTTTAGAAACTACTGAAAACACAAGTTAGACAAAAGTTGTACAGATACAAATCAAATATATAGAATACTTAATTGCCTGATTGTTTGATTATTTTATTCATTCATTCATTGAATGATATTTTCATGGTAGACTGACTGACTGATTGATTGATTGACGGATTTATTTATTTTCGTTTGATTACTTTCTTACTTGCTCTCTCATCTAGCCATCCGGAGTTCATGTTCTCCAATATACGACATCGCAAAACCAAGGCCCAGAAACAGTTTTGTCAAAGGAGCTAAGACAAGCAAAAGGAATCAGATTGAGACGAAGCTGAATTGCCAGCAGAGGCGAAGGTGGATAACCGATAGGAAGGCTTCAGGCTTCTGGATAGATGTAAAGAGAGAAGATGGAAAAGGAAAGTGAATGAGAGAGGAAAGAATGAGGGAATATTATCAGGATGTGGAGAAGAGTGAGTATGAGACGTGGTTAAACAAATGTTGGGAGGAAGAAAACAAGATGAAAAGGAAAAGGGGGAATAAGGATGAAAAGTGGAGAAAGAGTAAGAGGAAAAGATGGAAGAGGAGATATAGCATTTGGTGGGAAGGAGGTTGTAAGGAAAGAAGGAGAGAATAAATGAGAGAAGTTAAAAAAAGGAAAAAAAAAGGAAACAGGATGGGAAGAGAAGAGGGATAGAAGAGAGTAAAGGAAAGGGAAGATGGGAAGGAAAGAGGAAGATATAAGTATATGGAAAAAGTAGTAAAAAAAGACACGAAGGAGAAAAAATCAAGGGCAAGAGGATAAGAAAATGGAAAGGAAGTGCAAGGGAAGAAGAAGAAACGGAATGAAGCAAGGAAAGATAAGGAAAATATCATAGAAAAAAGAATGATGAAAAAAGTGTAACAAGAGTGGAAAGCAGATACATGGAGAGAGCTGGTAGGGTGAAATAGATGAGGTGGAGAAACAAGGTAGAGAAAGAAAAGTTGAAAAGTGGAGAGAGGAAGAGATAAAAAGGGAAATACCTTAGGGAAAACAATGGGCAAGAGGGAAGGATGGAGGAGAGGGGAAGAATAGGGAGGGGCAGGTAAGGTGGGAAGGATGGGGAAGAGAGTGGGAGATGTTGCATGTGAGTATAAATGATAGGGCGAATGTGAAAATAAGAATATTGATATAAATGAGAGTAAGTTTGGGTGGAGAAAGTTACCGTAAGGTAAGGAGAGGGGGAAAGAGAGGAGTTAGAGAAAAGAAGAGAGAAAGGAAGTGTATGGAGGGATTTTGGACAAAAGGAGCCAAGGAATGAGAGTTGGGAAGGTTGAAGTTGAGAGTAAGGAAGGAAAACAAGGAACAGAGAGAAAGGAAAAATAGAGTAGAGGAATGGATGAAAAAGGAAAGGGTAGTGGAGGGAGTGGGAAGAAAATTATATGAAAGAAAGTAGAACTAGGAACGAAGAGGAAAGAAGGAAGAAGAAGAAGAAGAAGAAGGGAAGGACATTGAAGGGATAGAGAAAAATGAAAGAAAGGATGGAGGTAAGATGGTGGTGTTAGGGAGGTTGAGAGGAAAGGGAGGGATGGAGAGAGACAGTGAGAGGGAAATAAGTGTGGGCGACCATGAAGATTACTGAGATATCTGGGCTGAAATTGTGAGGAAGAATGTAGAAGAACTAGGTCATGCAAGGGAGAGGAATAGAAATGGAAATAGGGATGGGGGGGGAGATGGAACGGGATGGAGAGAGGAAGGAGGGATAGATGAGAAAAGGAGATGGACGAGAGGAGAGGGAATAGGAGATAGGTGTAGGGAAAAAAGACGTTTGTTGTAGGGGTGTGGATAGTAGACGTATGTTAATGTATATGGTATTAAGTAAAGGACTCTATGGAAGTATGATTAGTATGAAGAAGAGGGCATTAGAAGGGACAAAGTAATTGGTGAGTAGAGGCAGAATAAAGGACGAGATAGACAGAATAGCATAAAACGCAGGATGATGGATGGGTGGTATGTCGGTATGGAGAAAGCGGCAGTATGGTGAATGGAATGAAATGAGGGGCGTAACAGTACTGAATAAGGCTCGGTTTTGGGGAAAAGACAGTTTGAGCGCTTAGGGTTGTATAAATGCTTGGGTAATATGGGTGCTGAAACGATATGGATGACTGGGGAAGGCAAAGTGAAAGAACTCGAAATATTGAAGTTGGGGATGTAACCCACTTAGAAAAATTTACATCTTTTGTGGTGCTAATTACATGACTCTTCTATAGAGTGACCTCATCATCAAACCACTATATCCAAAACAGTGACCAAAAGACTATTTCCAGGTAATCAATGAATTATAGAATTTATTGCCTTACAAACCCGAAAGATAAATGAATAAAACATTAATCTTGGTGATTCGTAGACACAAATTAATCATTAATATAAGTGAACAGATTTGTAAGTTCATAAAATAGATAATATAATCACATCAGCTTATGGTGACAGTCAACATGATAATGATAATCAATATGATAATGGCTAGATAAATTATTGTTTTAAGAACAGTCAATATAAGTCAGTGAAGATATCAAGACCATAACGACTATTCTTTTCGAATGGTGATATAGTGTACAAACAGTATTGTGGCTAATATCAAACGACTTTATTCAACATAGTGGATGGCTAGGTTGCTAAAGGAAGATGGTGAGTGGGGAGGCCAAGGTTAGGCGTCATGTGTAAGCTCTATAATTGAATAGAATCACCAGTGACGGTGATTTTTATAGGGTCAGTAGCTCAGTCGGTAAGGCGACGGCAGTGAGATTTCACGAGCCCAGGATCAAATCCGGGGACGACAGTCGGAATTATTTGAAGCTCTATAATCATATAACTTACCCGATGCCTAGAATGTTATCACTCATTAACAGGGTTTCCTTCTTAACTGTTTCAACTTAAATGAGCTCATGATTCTTCTTCGTAGACTTAAGAATAATTTAGGTCGATGTGATACCTGATGAGCAAATATGCTCTTCAATACTGAAGACATTTTATAGTTTCTATTATAGCTCATGTACCACAATTTTAGCCAAGTTATATGATTTTGCTCTGGTTAGTACCTGACGATTTTATTCGTCTGAGAAATTAATCCTTTATCCCTGGTATCATCCCTACCACTCAATATAGTCTTCCAATCTACGTTGTCCTAAAATCTATGATGTTCCTCTTGAGATAAAATAAATAATAGAGTTTACATTAAAATTTTAGTCTGAGCAACTTTCAATACTTTTTCAAACACCTGACGATTTTATTCGGCAAATT
>NC_134785.1:36435551-36438051 GCF_046742065.1 Oratosquilla oratoria
CTCAATCTTGATTTTTTCTGTATCTTTCTGTAGTCGAATTATAGCGGTACCTTTCGCATAAATCTTTTCTAAAAATCTTACGATCTATTCGTTTGTGCCCTGCTACTGCCATCTTTTCGGCTTACCGCACGCTGATGCTCCTTGATTCAAGTCGGAAATTTCTTACCCGTCTTTCCTATGTAGCGATTACCACAATTGCTGCAACCAGCATTATAAATTACCCCTGTCTTGTTCTCTTCCTCCTCTGTGTCTTTCATCTTTGTCAATACTATATGTAGCGTGTTCGCGGGCTTATGAGCTTCCTCCATCTCGTGTTTCCTCAATAATCTTACAGTGACTTCAGATGTCCCTTTCACGTATGGTAATGTGACTCTTCTTTTTGCCATCTGTCTCGTGTCCACTGCTCTTTTTCCCTGCGTCGTTTTGCATCTTCTAATAACTGATTTAGGGTACCCATTCAGTGTATATGTATAAACTTTCTCACGCACACATACTAACTAAATGCACTATCATAGCGGAGGTGGGTTGAACGCGATATTTCGTGTAGGTGTATGTAATTCGAGCATACAAATATAAGAAAGTCGTACACAAATTATATCTCTCTTGGTAGCCTATTCTTTTAAATCACTGTAGCTTTGTTAAGGGTTAGCTGGGTTTGAATCCTCGGTTCGTCTACTTTTCAATTTCCAACGGATGCTTCCATCGAGCGATTCTTCAGTCTCGACTGCGATGGCATGGAATTAAAAGTGATTTGGGGTTGAAAAAAGATGTATATATATATATATATATATATATATATATATATATGTATATATATGTATATATATGTATATATATATGTATATATATATGTATAGATATATATGTATGTATATGTATATATATATGTATACATATATATATATATATATATATATTTATATATATATATATATATAAATGTATGTATTATCTTATTTGATCTATTTTGTTAAAAAAATAATTTTCGAATTCATGTAATTTTATACAAAAACATTAATACAGAGCTTTAGTGTATTGTAAAGACGACATTAAAATGATTCATAATTGTTTTATCAATCTAATGAATTGGTTGGTTTTTGATAAATTTAGATCCCCATTGCTGTTCTAAGAATAGAGATTTTAAATTTGTTATTGTAATAAAATTGTACAGTAGTTTTTAATATTTTCAAGCTACATTTTCGATCGAAAGAAATTTACATTCAGGAAACTGACAACGAAAGATTTTGTGCTAGTACACTTGATTCATTTCACTGGACATTTCATGTTGCATTGTTTTTTCTCGCAATTTTTTTCAAGTTTAAAGCCCAATTCTGTTATTCAAGAAACTATACTTTTGATAAAAATCAGAGATATCGTAATCAGCATGTGAATGTAGCATAAACTTAAAATGTGAGATTCTCTTAACTCTCAATTTGATTCCCTGCAAAGATATATATTGTATAGTATTAAATTTACACGTAATATCAAACAATAAAGTGCTCTTTCGATTAGCCATAACCTTGTATTGCTATCATTTATAGTTGTAAAGATCCAATACAAAAATAGTATGAAAAATATTTTTTTAAACCACTGAAATTGTATACCGTTCGATACCATATTATTATGCTATAGACACCTTGATTTGATTTTGTAAATATAATTTCATAACTTCACCCAGCAGACCGAGAAAAAACCTGCTTGCAGGTGATCAGATACATACAGAGGAACAGAGAGATACACAGATTGATACACAGAAATACAGGTGTATAGACATACGCGCTTACTGCACAAAACCATTCATAACCGCTAAATTAATTGAGAAAGTTGTAGGGCATTGGGAGGATCAAAAATATATTTGGGAAATATTATCAAAATCATGTTTGATGTCAGGTAAACAAAAATTAAGGAAACGTGAACTATAGATATTTCAATTGTGATAAGATACTATTTCGCTTAATCGCGAAGCATATTCATCCAGATTAATATCAGAAGAGGCTCTTGTATGTCGAGATCAGGTAATGACCTATGTCATGAATCCCCATATCAATTTCCCTGCATGAGTGTATGTATTAATCTGTCCCTCTCTTAGCAGATGTTTGGATTAGGTTAGATCTGTGGTTTTGAAAGAATTAAGGAAAGGTATGAAATAAATATTATAACTAACTTCCATGATAGAGTTAAAGAGGTGGTCAGATGTGGATAATATGTATAGAAGAAGGAATATGATGCAAAAAATAGAGGATTGAAAGAAGAATAGGAGAGCAATAGGAACAGAAAATGTAAAATCACTGGCGAGGGAGTAATGGGTCCAGGTGAGTGAAATGAAAAAACCAGATTTAAAGGATTCAGGGTTGAGAGGAACAAGAATAGATATGAAGAGGCGATGGGCATTAAGAGTAAAGAAAAGGGCAGGAGAGAAAGAGGAAGGAAAAAAGACAAAGGCGAGAAAAAGGAACGAGAAAAAGCGACGGGAAGAGAAGGTGGATACAATGAGAGAGAA
>NC_134785.1:36445551-36453051 GCF_046742065.1 Oratosquilla oratoria
TTAGATGCAACCGAGCACTTATATTTCTTATAAGCCTGTCGCTTTTTAGCAATACTTTTTTAATTTTCTTTGTCGAGCCACTTTGGGCGAGCCTGATTTGGGGGACATCTGTCCTTAAAAGGAATGTAAGTATGAATCATCTTAGTGAGCGTATTTTGAAATATTTTCCACATCTGATCTACAGGTCTTTCGCTTAATTTTGCCTCCCAGTCTGTAAGCTGAAGCTCCTGACGTAGTCGTATGAACTGAGCTTTACTGAAATTGGGTATTTTAGAAACACAAGTATCTATTCTAAAAAAAATTAGGAGTTTGAATCTATGTTGTGATCACTATTTGCAACAGTTTCACCGACTTCTACATTAGTTACCATGCTTTCGCGGCTAGTGATCAATAGATCGAGTAAGTGTCCATATCTTGTGGGCTCTTTTACATGCTGAACTAAGTAATTGTCACCAAGAAAATCAATCAAGCGACTACCTATATGGCCATGTTCAAGGGTCATCCAATCAATGTCAGTAAAATTGAAATTACCCATTATCAATAAATCCCGGTTGCAGAAACTAGACAGTTCTTGAAATAACAGTTTGTCGTCTGCTAATGATAATGTCTTTGGTCTATATATTACACCTACATTCATTTTTTGCCCATTTGTTTGAGCTAACTCAACCCACATACTATCATATGCATCCTGTTTCACTTTCTCTAAAACACAAGCATGAACATTGTTTCTAAAGTTGAACAGAACACCCCCACCTTTCTTGTGGTTTCTATCCTGATGAAAGTGTTTAAATCCCGCAATATTAAATTCAGCTTCAAACTCTGTACCATTTAACCATGTCTCGGTTATTCCTATCATATCGAGATTTTCGCTTTTGACATACGCCTGTATTTCTTGAATTTTGTTCCAAATACTACGGGCATTAAAGTATATGGTTTTAAAAAACTCGTGATTATTTCTTTTTGACACCTTTTGAGTTTCAATATCATGTCTTACATTATATATATATTTTTTTTATTAACACCTTCCTCTATATTATCATTTGGTCCTTCATTGACATTCAATGTCTCATTAATATTTCTCCCATCAAAATTAATATTTCCTCCGTCTCGGACATCTGGTCGCTCACGGTCATCCGATCTCTTTTGTACACTTTGTCCCCCAGCGTCATCGCGATTCACACCTGCTTCCCGTCTTTCATTGACATTCTGTCCGGCATCCCCTCCTGAAATTATATTTTGTTCTCCAGTGACATTATATCCTACCATTAAATTTTTTCTCCACTATAATTACCTCCCATCGTGATCTTTTGTCTTCCACTATCATTACATCCCATCGTGATATTTTGGCCTTCATTGACATTCTGTCCAGCATCCCATCCTGAAATTATATTTTGTCCTCCACTGACATTATATCCTACCGTGATATTTTCTCCTCCAGTATCATTACATCCCATCGTGATATTTTACATCTGGTGGTAATTGCTTTTATATTCCGGCTTCAGCCAGGCTGTTCTAATCTCTGTGACTTGTAATCTATCCTAATTGACCTATTCTTTTTTTTGTGGTGATTTCTATTTTGTTTTTATGTGCCGCATTCATGGCTACCCCTTTAAATGGTGTCACATTTTCTTACGAATTTCATATTACGCGGTTGGTCTCAATTTTCCTTTTAGTTTGAATATCACCTTCTGCCACCTTTGAAATGTTGCAATATTGATTAGCCCGCAATAATCTTGAATCTTCTTTATTTATAACCAGAATGTCAGCGAGAGCATAAACCGAGCTAATGCTCTTGTCACGTTCAATTAACTTCACGCTTTTGACTGAACCAAACTAGACTTTACACCCAATTTTCCTAATACACGTCCAATGACTGATCGTCTTTCTCACTTCACTGCATGAACCACTGACCCTATAAGCTTTCATCTAAGAGAAAAAAAAAAGAAAAAAAGAAAAACGAAAAAAGGAGGAGGAGAAAAAAAGGGTAAAATTGTAACTTGGATAATATTAAACAAAGTGAAAGGGAGGTGGAGAGAGAAAACGTAGATAATATAAAAGAAAAAAGAGGGATAATGAAGAGGATAGAAAATGATAAAGTAGCAGATATAAAGATGGAAAGACAAGTAGAATGAAAAAAGGGACCGAAAGATAATGGCAGAAGGAGTGGGAGAAAGAGGAAAGGGAAAAGGCAAAGAAGGAGAGGGAGAGGCAGAGCATCTGGTAAGGGGAGTTGACACTTTTATAATTTTAGCCTTATTGTTCTAACAAATGGAAGATTTAAACATAGGTTACATTATAAAAGGTTTAGTTCTATTATGTAGTTATTTCTTGTGATTTAATTTGTGTTCGGGTTTATTTAAGGATATAGTGTATGTGTGCGAATGGAGATGTGTTTCTGGCTGCTTAGCCATTATCACGCACTAATTATGTGATGGGTGGTCGCCTTAGGCTTTGGGTGTAGGTATGTGTGTTGTAAAATAGTTTTCCATGGGTAATGTTACAATATGTAAGGTTACATAATATCTTCCTCCCCCACGAGAGGTGACCCCTGTCACCTGGACTGATCAGCAATGAGGGGGTTGCATAAAGGATTATCTATATATATATAAAGGGAGTATGGCACGATACATGCTGTGAGCCTTATATAGGAGTTGATGGGGGGGGTTAAATATTTATAAGTTTATTGGGTGTAGTCAGGTAGGTATCATGTCATACTAAAGTGTTTACCAAGGAATGGTAGTTTTTAATGTGGAGTGTCTAAATTCAGTTTTCTTTAAAATCTGTACACACTTCTATCTGTTTTCGCTTCTCTCTTTTCTTGTAGATCGTTTGAAATGTGTGTCAGTTTTTTTTTTCTGATGTGATGAAGTTAAACTCCTGTCTGTGAATTGCACTTGTAGTCACTTATGGGTAATGGGACTCTTTTTCTGTGAGACGCAAATTTGGAGTGATAACGGGATTTAAAGGGGGGGAATTTATTCTGGCATCTCTTGGTGAGATATGTTTCCTAGGTTTACATATGTACATATAATTTGTATACAATTATAAACATTATAAAGTACATTGGTGAGATATAATCTTGGGGTATTGGTTGCATGTTATTGTGGCTAAGTAGCATACAGCTGATACCTTGGGGTCTATATGGGGTGCTCCTACGAACCAGAGACACATGATTTTGTCTGGATAGAGGAAATGTCTGTTCGTAGAGAAATGATAATACTTGATCATACTGCGACTGTCCCTCCGTTATGCTTACCCCCGCGCCTTTGTTAGTCTCAGAATATTAATTTCTTGTTTTCGCTTAGCCCTGTGGTGGGAGAAAAGAATAATGCCACCAATTCTTTCCACTTGAGTCGTACGAGGCAAAAAAAAAAAAAAAAAAAAAAAAAAAAGGGCAACTAGGCAACCTTTTCCTGTAGTACCAAAGGAGACATTCCTAAAAAAAATATATATATATAAGTAAATAAATAAATAAATAAATAAATAAATAAATGAATCAATACATATATGAATAAATAAATAGAATACAAAATGAAATAAAATATAGTATAATAAGATAAAATAAAATAAAATAGAATAAAGGTCTAAAAGGGTCTAGGAGTTTTTAAACAGTACCCTAAGATTTGGGTCTTTTAATGTGCGTGGATGTGGTACAGATGAAAGTAAAAGGGAAGAGATAAGCAGTATGTTTGTGAGAAGAAAGATGGATGTGTTGGCATTGTGTAAAACTAAGTTGAAAGGGAGGGGTAAGTGTGAGCTTGTGAGTGTAGTTGGGAGGTCCTCAAGAGTGAAGAGAGGACGAGGGAGAGAAGGGGTGGCTATACTATAAAATGAAGAGATAGGTAGGCGTATAGTGGAGTAGAAGGAGGTTTCTTCAAGGTTAATGTGGATGTAGGTGAAACTGGGAAGGGAGATGTGGGTTGTTGCAAGTGCATATGGGCCTAGCAGTGAGAAGAGTGTAGAGAAAAGTGAGGTATTTTGGATGGATTTAAATGAATGCATAGAAGAATTAAGGAGAAAAGTCAATGTAGTGGTATTGGGAGACCTTAATGCTAGGGTAGGAAATGAACCAATAGACGGAGTGGTTGGGAAGTGTGGAGTTCTAGGAAAAAATCGTAGTGGAGAGTTGATGGTGGAGATGTGTCTAGAAAGAGAGTTGATGATAGCATATACAATGTTTAGGAAGAAAGTCAACCATAATTACAAATGGGAGAAGGTGGTGGATGGAAGGGTGGTAGATAGAGTGTTAATGAACTATATAGTGGTAACCAGGTGTATAGTAGGAAGAGTTATGGATGTACATGTTCTCAGGTGAGAGAGTGGGGGAATATAAAATAATTTTTTGGTTGAAGGCAAGTTGAGAGTGGAGGATAGATAGAGAAAGAGGAAAAGGACAATCGTTGGGGGGGGGTGCTTAGAGTGAACTGCTTAAATAAGAAAGAAAAGGAGAAGGATTACAAGAAGCTGAGAGAAGAATGAGAGGGAGTAAAAGATAGAGTAGAACTACGAGTGGAAGATGAATAGGGATGGTTCAACGAGAGAGTCACAAGGTGTGCAAAAATTGTGTGTAAAACAAGGATGACGGGATTAAATAGAAGGAAGGGTAGTGAGTGGGGGGATAAGGAAGCAAAGAAGGTTGTAGAAGAGAAGAAGCAAGCTTTCACTGATTGGTTACAAAATAGGACGAGAGAATCATATGAGAGGTACAAAGAAAAGAGAAGAGAAGTAAAGCATAAGATAAAGCAGGCAAAGAGGAGAGCAGATATGAAATGGGGTAAGAGTATGATTTTTTTTTTTTTTATAACGAAAAGGTATTTCGGAAAGAAATTAAGAAAGAAAAAGGACGCGAATCAAGTACAGAAGAAAAGGTAAACGGTGCAAACGGAGAGGTGATAATGGAAGAGAAGGCAGTAAGATGAAGATGAGTAGAGTACTTTAGGGAGTTGCTAAATGTGAAGGAGAATAGGGAGGGAAAGGTAGTTACAGTGGGAAGTGCTAAGAAAATTACCGTGATAAGTGAGGAAAATGGAGGAGATATAAGGAAAAATGAAGTGAAGGCAGTTGTTAAGATGATGAGAGTAGGTAAGGCACCTGGTTTAGATGGATGTCATGCAGAATGTCTGAAAAACTGAGGTACAGTGATGGTGGACTGGCTGGTGAAGTTATTTAATGTTTGTTTAAAAGAGGACTGGAGGAGTGCCAGTATAGTTCCAGTTTAAAAGGGAAAAAGGGACAAGCGTGAATGTAGTAGTTTCAGAGGGATCAGCTTGTTAAGCGTAGTTGGAAAGGCTTATGAGAGAATTAGGAGAAGAACAGAGGGAGTAATTGGTGAGGAACAGTGTGGGTTTAGGACAGGTAGGGGTTGTGTAGATCAGATTTTTGTGATAAGACAGATATGTGAGAAAGCTTTATTAAAAGGTAATGATGTTTATTTAATTTTTACGGATTTGGAAAAGGCTTATGACAGGGTAGACAGGAAGGCACTGTGGGAGGTTTTGTGGATATATGGGATAGGAGGAAAGCTTTTAAGATCAGACAGGAGTTTTTACGAGCGTAGTAGAGCTTGTGTTAGGATTAGAAATGGAGGGAGTCAGTGGTATGAGATAAATATGGGACTTCATCAGGGATGTGTTATGTTGCCCTGGCTGTTCAAATTATACATGGATCGGGTGGTGCGAGAGGTAAATACAAAGGTAGTGGGTCAGGGGTTGGAGATGGTTAAAGAAAATGGAGACAAGTGGGAGATAAGCCAGTTGCTGTTGCTGACGACACTGCGCTTATAGCAAGATCAGGGGAGGGACTGAGGAAGTTAGTGACAGAGTTTAAGAAGGTGTGCGAAAGAAGGAAGTTAAAGATAAATGTGGGTAAAAGTAAAGTGATGAGATGTACATGGGGAGAAAGTGGCAGCAGACTGGAAGTGAGTATTAAGAGAGAAAAACTGGAGGAAGTGGCTGGTTCTAGATATTTGAGTGCAAATGTGGAGGGAAATGAAGGAGAGGAGGTGGAGGTAGAATGTAGATTGAGAGAAACGAGTAAATACCTTAGGGAGGATTAAAAAGTGTAATGAGAAATAAACATGTATTAATGGATGCTAAGAGATTGTATGAAGGAGTTATTGTACCGACAGCACTGTACGGGGCAGAAACATGGAACATAAGAGAGAAAGAGAGGATGAGTTTGAATGTGTTTGAGATGAGGTGCCTGAAAATTATTATAGGGGCTACTAAGCTGGATAGAGTGAGAAATGAGGAGGTGAAGAGGAGAGCGGGGGTGTAAAGGGAATTGGTAGATAGGGTTGACGAAAGAGTATTGGGATGGTTTGGACACGTGTAAAAAATGAGTGAAGAAAGACTAGTAAAAGAGGTGTGGAAGGCAGATGTGGAAGGAGTGAACACGATATGGCGACCTAGGATGAGATGGTTGGATGGGGTAAAAAGGGCATTGGGAAAGAGGGGAATGTCTGTTGAGGAAGGATAGGAGAGGACAGAAGATAGGGGTGAATGGAGAATGGTTGTGTATGGATGATGCTGTGATGCATGAGGTAGAGTGGGTAGGGGATGGGGGCTGAGGAAGTACATGTGAGAAATAAATTGAAGCAAGACGAAGGAATTTCTCCCCAATCTTCTACTTTTCTGCAAGAGGTGATGGAGAGGGCGAGTCGCCGATTTAATGAAGCGACCTGTGGGCGGAATGTTCGTCCCAGCTTGGATTGGAATGGAGGAGGGGAGTGGGTGGGTCGTAGCACTTGTAAAACTGGGGCGTCGTGGAGAGGTGGCTGGTTGCTGAGACCACGTCCGTTTGTTGTGAGTCGCGAGGACTCGGTAGAGGTCGGCACCGGTTCACCATTGAGTATTTCCCTTATGGTGGGGGGTGGAGTGCCGAAGCAATGATGGTTTCCAGGTGATAAGTCAGCCGGGTAGGTCGGCAGGTGACCGTGAGCTGATTCGACTCCACTGTATTTTATTCAGCACCAGCCGGAAGGATCTGTGTCCCTCTCTCGGGGTGGTGGATGTGGTTGGTATCAATTAGCACCAACAATCTGCACTATGACGTCGTGAGGAGTAGTGATTCCACAATGTCGCGTACGTAGGAGATACTTCACAAGGGCTAATAGAGTTACTCACCACTAGCTTCACACGTCCATAGATCAAATTTTCGTATTAAGGGGGCTAGGTTTGATAGTTCTGTTGGAGTTTTAGCTGACACAGATGTGAACGATCTTTTCAATTTGGTTGCATGTGAACGATTTTTTTTTTTTTTTTTACTTTATTGTACCGTCAACACAATGTATTTAAGTGAACTAGGAATGATACAGTAGTCTATGTGATTTTTAGTGTGGTACTCACTGAGATAATTCCTTTTGTATGGGTTAGACGTTTATCTACTGAAGCACTTGTAGGCACCTGTGGGTCAATCTCTGTACACGGAAAAAATGAACTCCAGTTTCTGAGGAGGCGTGGTTGCTTTAACGCTGCCACCATTAAATGTATTAGCAGGTGA
>NC_134785.1:36458051-36473051 GCF_046742065.1 Oratosquilla oratoria
CACAACCATTTACCCCCGCTAAACGCACTCTAAATGAAGTCTCCAATAATAGCAGCCCACCACCTTCTCCTGCTGCTAAATCATCGAAGAAGAATCCAATGACAGAGCCACAAGCTTATGATATCACACCATCTCCCACCCCTACCCCCCAATCTCGTCCTATACTTCGCCGTCACAGGCTCCTGCCTTTGCTCCCAGAGAGAAATATGTCAAATTAACTTTCCCTGACAACTCAAGCTGTGACGTGAAACTTCGGTGGCTCTCCAACGTTGCCAAGTCTTTCCGTCTCGATCGTGAGCTGGCTGAGGTGAAGATGTCAGCTATTACATCTCGTTTCGTCTATGTTTCAAGACAAACGACAAGACATCATTACAAGTATCACGAGTGGGGAAATATTATCTTTACGCCTAGTCATCCAGGACTCCACGGAAAGACCACGTAAATTCCCTACGTACCTCCTCACTCGATACCCTGTCAGCATCGATGCCTCTCATGCCAAGGAATATCCAGGGATACATACAGCTCGCAGATTCGTCCAAAATGGGACGCCAATCAACCGACTAGTCATCACGTGGAGCCTACTTGAACCACCGCCGCCTACCTTAGAGTTCCCCTTCCTACCTTTCCTCCCTCCCTGTGAGCTTCGCAAAATGAAAGATGAAATTCCATGGTGCTATAAATGCTGGGGCTTCAAACATATCTCAAGATACTGTTCCGCTCCCGCAAAGTGTGCCTGGTGCGCGGAGAATCATGACACTCGTTCCTGCCCTCACCGCCCACCCACTCCACCCACCACGCCCAACGACTCCGCATCTACCTCAGAACTTTCCATATCCCCACCACCAGACACATCCCGATGGAAGTGCCCCCGATGCCATAAACCAGGGGTCAACGTTTGGCATGGCTGTACTAAGCGAACACCCACGGCCACTTCCCAAAGACTTGGACCACCACTATCATCACTACCACCACCACCACTTCCAGCCACCTCTCTCACGACCCCCAGCACCACGGACTCTGCTGAAGTACAAGCTCTTCGCCAAGCTGTTGCATCTCTCGAATCCCGCTGTTCAGCCCTCACGAAACGATTCGATGCCATAGATGCCCGTATCGAAAGTTTAGTTAACCAACAGGCTACCACAGCAACCACACTTGCCAGTCTAGTTGAATCTCACAAAGTTGTTATCACCTCTGTCACAGCCCTTACAGAGCGACTTGATACAGTTGCCTCCCATCTAGAAAAGCTCTCGTCGCCTTTGAACTCCTCTACCCATGCTCCGCCTGGCAGCGCCCACATTCAAACACCAACCTCTTCCGGCTCTCGCAAAGCACATACTAATAAGACTCCCTGATCTCGTCTCGCTTCACGTCATCTCCTGGAATGCTTTTCGGAATACGCCATAACACGAAACTCACTGCACTGAAGACATATGTCCATCGCCATCACCCCCAGATAATATTTATTCAAGAAGCCTTTCCCGGTGGTGCTCAGCCATGCGACACAGCACCTACGCTGTCTGGCTATGTCTCGTACATACATCCAGCCAGGAATGGCCTCATTTCTTACGTCCACGCATCCATGCCACACAAGCTCCTTCGATGCTCCAGGGATACTACTATGACCTTTCAGTTAATTGAAGTCACTGTGGGCAATGGTAAACTTCGACTTTGCAACGTATACTCTGCCCCTGGTGTTATTAATCTTGTTGCCCTCCCAGTACCTACAAATCGTGGAGTGATTTATATGGGGGATTTCAACGCTCGACATCCTGCTCTTGGTGATGCCTCCCCTGTCCCCAACCGTAGTGGAATCCCTCTACTCAACTACATACATCGGTACCGACTCACACGATGGGAAACTGGTGGAGCCACACATGCACGTGGAGGCACAGTTGACCACATCATCACGTCTGGCCTCGTGCCATCCCGTGTCGCCTGTCAATCAATTCCTTCTCTCTTCTCCGACCATATTGCTCTTAGCTTATACTACTCCATACCATCTCGGATTCCAACTCCTCATCACCGGACCCGTATATCCATTCCTCCTAAATATTGCCCTACGTATATTTCGTACATCTCTAGTCTCCTTCCCACATTTGACTTCCTATCCCCCGACGCACTATACACGTCCTTAGTGAATACCACACACGACTTCTACAGCCGCTATGTAACCAAAGCTCACCTACCACGCCGCCCTGTACCTCACTCATGGACGTTGGACCACCGTATTATCCAAGCGGAGAGAGCTACACAGACTACTGGTCATACTTTTCAGACGCAACCCACACCTGATTCTTTACATCAGTACCAAATAGCACGGGATAATATGGTCGCCCTCCAGAACTGTGCCTACAAAGAGTCTTGGCAGAAATACACTGATTCCATAAATCACCAGACTAGTATCGCGACCATGTGGCGCCTTGTAAAAAGGGTCGTTAAGAAGCAACCTCCCAGCGCCCTCCATCACAGTCCAGCCGCCTACGCCCAGGACCTCATTACTTTATGGTCGTCACAGTCACAGACTTACAATCTTCCTACGCATATCCAAGAGGCACTCTCCACTCGTCGCAACACCCGTAATCTCCACCTAATGGCTGCTCTTCTCCACCCAGATGAAGAAGACGACGTCCCGATTACGGAGAATGAATTACGACTAGCCATGGCTAATACAAAAACTTCTGCCCCCGGGGATGACGGCATTACATACCAAGTGCTCCGACTCCTACTGGAAGTTCCTGGCAACCCCCTCCTTCGCCTCTTCAACCTCTGCCTCCTTCGTGGACATGTACCTGCAGCCTGGACTTTAAGCACGATTGTTCCGATACCGAAACCAGGTACTGATAAATTCAGGCCCATTTCCCTAACTTCATGCTTCAGCAAGATGCTTGAACGTATCATCCTTGCCCGGCTCATGAATCGTCTACAAGGTCAACTCTCCCCGCAGCTGTATGGTTTCCTCCCACGTCGAAGTACGCACCACTGCCTTACTGAGCTCTACACCCGCCTCTCTCCCACCAGCGTAGTTGCCTTCCTGGACCTCAAAAGTGCTTTCGATGTAGCCAACCATGAAATAATTCTTGACCAGCTGGTTACCTTCGGAGTGCAAGGAAACCTCCTTCGATGGATTCGAGGTTATCTGAGTAACAGAAAGTCACGTGTTCTCTTTCGAGGTGTGTGCAGTTCCTACGAGCAGTTCAAACTCGGTACCCCGCAAGGTGGCGTACTAAGTCCATTTCTTTTTAACGTCTTGATGCACCGCTTACTCTCACTTCTTCCTAACGTTCCCGGTACAACCCTTCTCTGCTATGCGGACGACATCTGCATCCATTCCAACTCGCCCGCTGACCTCCAATTCGTCCTAAATGGCTTCTACACGTCAACTACCGCTTGTGATCTCATCATTTCCCCTGAGAAGAGCAGAATATTTTCATCTCGTACTCTCCAAGCACTACCGACGTTCAACATGGGAGGTGATGTTATCCCTCATTGCACACAGTACACATACCTTGGAGTACCAGCCCGGATCACTCCAGCCATACCGACTCGACAACGTATCCATCCCCTTGTTAATGATCTCCTTGATCGTCTGCAGGCCCGTTTTAACCCTATCAAGTGGCTTGCCACAAATTCCACCGGCGCTTCATTACCAATGGTCAGAACTCTATACACCACATTTCTTCGATCACTCGTTGACTACTTATCACCTGCCCTTTGTCAACTTCCCAGGAGAGCTTTGGAACCTCTCGAAAAATTCCAAAATAGAGTAATGAGATTTATCTTAGGTTGCCCTCCTTCGACTCGCATCGTTAACATGCAAAGTGAACTTGGTCTACCCTCGCTTGTAGAGAGAATATATGCTAACATGGCCATTCTCTCTGTAAAATGCCTCCGATCGCCCTATCTGTCCCCAAACTTTACTGCTACCATCAGAGCGTCGCTCGAACCTGACAGTGCACCCCGCCTCCCACTTCGACCAGGAGGCCGCAACCTCGTCACTACAGTGTGCAACACACTTAGAAACCTTGACATCCACGTCCCTGAAGAAACGGTTGAACCCGACTTGCCCCCGTGGCGAATCTCCCTCCCTAACGTCACCTTCACACCAACCTCCAAAGATGACCTTCCTGCACTTCAAAAGCAACTAGCACTAGAGACCATCGACAGCGTATCCTCAAAGATCCCCGCAGCTCATGTCATCTACGTGGATGGCTCAGTACAGGCTGATGGAAGAGCAGCGTGTGCCATGTACTCACCCACCTTACAGCCACCTGTGGAAGCTGGATGGATTGGCCGCAGGTTACCTGTCACATCAAGCTCCACGTTTTGTGAGCTACACGGAATCCTCGACGCAGTAACATATCTTGTAGACTGTAACGTAAATGGTGTGATCGTTTGTGACTCCCAACCAGCTCTACACGCCCTCTCCTCACCCAGACCCAACTACTATCGTGTTGTACAGGCCATACTGACCCAACTCGCCGTTGTTCATGAAGCATCTATGGCCGTATCTCTCGTATGGATGCCTTCACATGTCGACCTTGCTGGCAACGACGCTGTGGACCGTATTGCCAAAGCAGCTTGTGCCTTCGTCTTAGATAACGAACGCGTAGTACCCTCTCTCACATGCCTCAAAAACAGAATACACGCAGCCACTCACACCATAACAACACGCCGAAGAGATGCGGAACGAGCCACCAGTGTCTCCATTCAACACCACGACCACTTCCTACCCAGCCGCCACAAGTATCGCCGACGCGGACCCATGGTACGGAGACACAATGTTGTCAGTGCTCGGCTCAGACTCGGATATCGACCTGTGTGGCAAATATCCCAGGCGGAAGATATGCCACATTACTCATCATGCAGGCTGTGTAACCGCCCTAACGCCAACACTCTTGAACACTACTGTCTCCAATGCCCCATTGTGACAGACAGTATTCCACAGAGACAAGACGTGATAACTGTATGTAAATATTTACTTAGTGACGACAACTTAGATACACTCCTAGCTCGCCACCCCCATTTTGGGGGATTTTGATTGTTAAATCCAATCATACCTCCTTTTGTATCTCTTTCCATAACAATATGACTAATATACTATTGTTTGTCGCCCTCAGAAGCAATGAATTTATTAATCGGTGGACCATCTTACCAAGGCAGCCTATACCTACGTCATGGACGTCACGCGCCCCATACGACCACCTCCTACCCAACCGCCACAAGTAACGCCGACGCAAGACCAGTACGAAGGCACAATATATGTCAGTGCTCGGCTCGGACTTGGGAGTCGACTTGTGTGACGGGGCTCCTAGACGGATGATATGCCACGGTGATCACCGTACGGGCTGCGTATCAGACAGACAGACAATATTCCCCGGAGACGGGGCATGATGATTATATGTAAACACTTACATAGTACCACTATCCCGCCATCACCATTTCGGGGAATCCTGAATGATTATTATATTATGTCTCCATTTAAAGAATGTATATAATATATGACATGTCCTCTAACACAATGCTGTGATAGATGTACTATTGTTTGCCGCCCACGGGCGTAATAAATTTATTAAAACAAACAAAATCTCTCTCTCTCTCTCTCTCTCTCTCTCTTTCTCTCTCTCTCTCTCTCTCTCTCTCTCTCTCTCTCTCTCTCTCTCTCTCTCTCTCTCTCTCTCTCTCTCTCTCTCTCTCTCTCTCTCTCTCTCTCTCTCTCTCTCTCTCTCTCTCTCTCTCTCTCTCTCTCTCTCCTTCACCGCGTTTTGTTGCTTCTATTATTCTTTTAATCAGCCTGCGCAAGCGGATGTATTCTTGATGGGCAGGTTTTGCCTTATATCGGCGGTGATAAGAAACTCTCCTGTCTTTGATCTCTTCCTATCTCTCGTGTGAACCATTTACGTTGCCGACGTTCTTCTTTAACAACTTTATTTGGTAGACACTGTGCCTGTTGTGCCATAAAGCCATCACGGAATGAGTCCCTAGACTCCTGAACGTTGACACATACATCAATTGCTAGTACACCAACTCCTCCTCTCAGTCCAGCAAGATCTGTTCTAATGGCATTGTGATCACCTCCACATAGGGCCTCATGTACAGATACAGTGTGCACTATGTTATCCTCAGTGGTGAATACAAGCTCTAGTATATTTTCTCCCTTTGTAGGCTCTTGTACCTAGAAGGCTCCATCTGCAATGTGAATAAGCCTCCTACTTTCATCATTCCCTGTTCTGACTTCCTAGTTTACATGACAGTTGAAATCCCCAAAGATAACTGCTGTATGGTTGCTTATTAAACCAGTGATTTCTGTATACAACTCGTCGAGACACTGATGTGGTGGTCTGTAAACTAGAATAAATCTGTACCATTCTTCTCTTAGCTGAAGGTCCATGCTAAGTAGCTCTTTCCCTGTGTTTAATGTACGCTCGATAGGATACAAGGTTTCTCTGATGTACATCGCAACCCCTTCTCCCTCCGGATTCATCTTAGCTTTGTGAAACAGCGTATCCTCTGGAATTCCTAATTCGCCGATAAGTCGCGTTCGCCTGCGTGGATTCTGTAATAGCTACGATGTCAAACATTTCTATTGTTAGAAATGCTTTGAATTATGGCATTTTGTTTTTAATGGACCTTGCATGAAATCTTAAGACGTCGAGGGTGTCGCGTCTTATTAGGCGTTCCCTTTCCTTCACTCGTTTCCAGACTCACTTGAGGAGGGTGCCTCTGGTGGGATAAGTACTACACCCCGATACAAGGGAGCAGGAGCTTCACCAGATGAGCTTTATACTGAGAGTGAAATCTGAGGACTAGGCGTCTCTCTCAGAGCAGGAGCCATTCTCGAATCTGAGTGGATGACACTGTAAAGAACCTGGTCTATCATGTCATCATATATTACTTTGCCTCGGTGATTAAGATACACGCCATATTTTGCGAATAGATCATTTCGTTTATAGATGTCATATGGGTCCATAAACTGTATGCCACGAGGAATTCACATATCCTGAAGTATCTCGATAATGCCTATTGCATTGCTTAAGATATGAGGAGATACCCCCATGCGAGGCAGAATTCCTATAACGGTCCCTATATCTGTCTTCAGCTTGAGTTCATCAGTGATCAATCCATCATCATGGAGAATCTCGTCTGAATTACCTGTACTTTAGCTTTGAGGAATAGGTCGTTGCCACTAGCATTAGCAATGATAGCTTATTTTCTACTTACAGCCTTTACCTTCACTATCTCATTTACTTGTCGTTTATTCTTCGTGCCAAGGAAGCATCGTACTATCCATTTTGATCCACTAACAGCATCAAAGTATTTCTCTGAATCACCAACCAGTACAGCAGTCTCTTCAAAGCGTGAGATTAAAGAATGGCAGTTAGTGGTTTTAACAACAGAAGAAGAGAATTAGGGTTTTGGTCTGGAACTCTTACCCTCCTTTACGATTCTCCACTCACCACAAAACCTCTTCAGAGTTAGTATCATTACTTGAAGCTGGTACTGTAGAGGACTTCTATTTATTGCTTTTCTTCTTTCTGCTCATATGTACAATATCACTGTTACAGTTGTCTTCAGTGTTGGCACTCTTAGTACCACCTATCTTAGCAGTTTCGAGTACATCTATCTTCTTTAACATAGAATCAATAGTGCACTTTTGATTTGTCATTTCTTTCTTCAGAAATACTACTCTGAGGCTAACCCCATGGAGTTCTTTAAGAACGTTAACAGTAGAAAATCAGTTAGAAACAAAATCGGTCCTTTGGATGACTTTGGTGGAACACTTCAGAAAACAGACTTTGAGATGGTTGATATCATCAAGGCACATTTCTCTCCAACAGTCATTGGAGAAGTAGAAGGGGCAATCTCAGAACCAGTTCTGGTACACGAGGGAGAGCCCAAGGAGAATATCCAGTGTACGAACCATAAACGTCTTAGCCAGACAAGACAAACTTAGTGCAAACAAGTCTCCCGGTCCAGATGGATTCCTACCGAAGCTACTGAGGGAGGTTTTCGAGCAGCCCTCCCCCCAGCAATGTATATGTATATGTATATGTACAGTATATGTATATGTATATGTGTATGTGTATGTGTATGTGTATGTGTATGTGTATGTGTATGTGTATGTGTATGTGTATGTGTATGTGTACATGTACATGTACATGTACATGTACATATACATATACATGTATATGTATATGTACAAGTATATGTATATATATATGTATATGTATATGTATATGTATATGTATATGTATATGTATATGTATATGTATATGTCCTTATGATAGCATATGAAGAAAATATGACATATCGTAAACTGTTTATACGAATATTGTCATTTGGTTATCTGCTAAAAAATTTGCATACAATTTTCTTGAAAAAAGTTTACATACGTACGAAAGTACGGCCACTGATTGTGAAATCGAAGTGTGTGGTGTCCAAAAAAATTACATATATCTTAACCGTAGAGGTTGGTATAAAGTCAAACATGTGAGAACGATGTGCTTCCTAAATCTAAATAAATTGATATTCACGTACAATGAACGTTTGTAGCTTGAGCAGTAAACAGACATTTTGAAATTACATATCTCAATGACCCTTTTAAAATCGTATTATAATGTATTAGAGACAATTGACTTTGTTCTAACTAAGAAGTATCTAATTTATTCAAGTCCAAGAAACCTTTACTTAGAAATGTGTCTGAGTTAAATAGATTCCTAGAGCAAGGTCTGTTGGCTAACGTTGCTTGATTAACCTTTGCCCGACGACGTGGATAAAGTTCTTGGAAAGAGATGTGTACATCGGGGGTCAAAATAAGCTCTGGTAAACTTAGAAACCATACCATCCAAAAAATAATGTTAAATGGTGCAAATATACGGAACTGTGTGAGAAAAATAAAATAAACTTTTTTTTTTTTTTTTTTTTAATCGTGTTTCAATATAATCTTTTATTTGTTGTTTTTATTTTTCTGGTGTTATCTAGTCTCATCTAATCTCTATCATCATATTTAGGTCCCTATCCTTTTCTTTCTTTCTTTTCCTCTTTTTGTATCAAAACATGTGTTGACTTATCTTTCCGTTTACCGCTTTACTATCTAAGGGTTATCAACTAGATCGTCAAAATAGGCAGATGATAAACAAAGAAGGAAAAAACCACGTCTGTGTGTGTGTGTGTGTGTGTGTGTGTGTGTGACAGACAGACAGACAGACAGACAGACAGACAGACAGACAGACAGACAGACAGACAGACAGACAAAGAGTGCATGGGCGTATGTGTTACATCTTAGGCCATGCATACCTACACACACAGACTTGCAAGTGTTCCAAACTTCATGGCAGAAATTTAATTATTTCTTTTTGGAATGGACTATAGGCTACTTCGTCTGCCTCTGCCAACTTTTCATCAACTCTCTTCGTCGTCCTGCGAAGCAACATCTACAGCATCGATATCTACTATACGCTGTGCTTCTAGCTCCATTTTATTTTCATACTACACAGCAACGCCCCAAGCCGCTTCCTGATGCATATCCTGCATCGCCAGATACCCAAGCACCCTGCAACCGCTTCCTAGTTTTACGCCACAAAATACGCTACCAGCAAACATCCAGTAGCCAACCTGTACTCCCCACCTTACTTGTTGTCCTCCGTACCTGCTACCAACCCACAATCACCTCCATTCTCCTTCCACATTCATCGTCTAGGACTGCGGACTAGCAGGGACTGCTGCCATATGAAAAAATCTAGTGTTCATATATATATATATATATACATATATATATATATATATATATATATATATATATATATATATATATATGTACATATATATATATATATATATATATTATATATGTATATATATATTATATATATATATATATATTATATATACATATATATATGTATACATATTATATATATATATATACATGCATATATATATATATATATATATATATATATATATATATATTACTGTATATATATATATATATATATATATATACATATACATGCATACATACATATATACATATATATATATATATATATATATATATGTGTGTGTTTCATTAAAAGTGATGGCTAGTTGTGCATTAATAATTTTCTTGAAGGTATTTTCCATATACCTTATTATGGATTTATGTTCCTTAGGAAGGAAATTTATGACTTGGCTGTATGTAGCGATTTCGGGTTCAAGACCCTTCTTCAGTAGCTATAGGGATAAGAATTAATCCAAAGATTCTAGTAAAGATCTAAGTTTTATACTAGAGTTCCAATACTTGCTAATCACTGGGGGAGGTCACCTGGTATTGCGGGCAGGGACGAAATGTCACGTGCGCTAGGGAGCCTCCGGGTTTGTGTTGTGGCGGAATGTGGCGTTTTGTCTCGTAGTTGGACGAGTGGCGTTTTGTCTCGTATTGGCGTTTGTGGTGTTATGTCTCATGTTTGTATTTGTAACGGTTTGTCTCATGCTTGGAAGGGCCCTAAGGTCTTCTGCTTGTACATTTAGGTTTGGGCTGAACTCTTTAATATACAACGCTTCTAAAATTAGGAGGCGTCTATCGTCAGTACATAAATCCAAAATCTCGGTGTTTTTCTCTAGTGTCTCTCTTGCTAGTGTTATGCCGTGGGCTTCTCTTAAGTGATTTTTAGGGGCTCCAGATGTCAGGTGGTATGAGAGGCGACGGGATAACCTCATTGTCGTCATGCCAATATAGGTGGATGGGAGGGCTTCACAGTTCCCTCGTGTACATGTGAACCTATAGATGACATGTGATTTCTGAAGTTCCTTTCTCTCTTGTAGGGGGCTGTTTCTAATAAGAAGGTGGCTAGTTTTCTTAGTTTTATAATAAATCACTAGATTTAGTATTTTTCTGGATTGACTGGTTTAATGTTTCTTTTTATAATTTGTTTCATAATGCGTTCATCTTCTTTATAAGCTGACGAAAAAGTGGATTTATAATATATATTGATTTTCTCTTTATTTTGTTTATCATTGTTGTTATGCCAGCCGTCCATTATTTTCTTTGTTTGAAAATTTATCTCTTTTTCATTAAAGCCGTTATTGATCAGAACTTGAGTGGAAACGTTCGATTTCATCATGCACTTGTGTCCATGTGCTGCAGTGAGTTAGTGCTCTTCGAATATAGGCACTGATGGTAGAGTCCTTATATCTTTGAGGGTACTCACTGGATCCATTAAGGCAGTGTCCAGGGTTAGTGGGTTTTGTGTACACTGTTGTATTAAAAGAATTTTCATTTTGTTTCACTAAGAGGTCGAGGAAGGGTAAAGCTCCGTCAATGCTATCTTTCATAGTGAAAGTGAGTTCAGATGTCTCTTGTCAGATGTCTCTTGTCAGAGGCTCCCTAGCGCACGTGACATTTCGTCCCTGCCCGTAAAACCAGGTGACCTCCCCCAGTGATTAGCAAGTTTAGGAACTCTAGTATAAAACTTAGATCTTTACTAGAATCTTCGGATTAATTCTTATCCCTATAGCTACTGAAGAAGGGTCTTGAACCCGAAATCGCGATCTAGCTAATATGACTACATACAGCCAAGTCATAAATTTCCTTCCTAAGGAAAACAAATCCTTAATAAGGTATATGGAAAATACCATTAAGAAAATTATTAATGCACAACTAGCCATCACTTTTAATGAAACATATATATATGTACTATGGAAGATAGCATTGACGGAGCTTTACCCTTCCTCGACCTCTTAGTGAAACAAAATGAAAATTCTTTTAATACAACAGTGTACACAAAACCCACTAACCCTGGACACTGCCTTAATGGATCCAGTGAGTGCCCTCAAAGATATAAGGACTCTATCATCAGTGCCTATATTCGAAGAGCACTAACTCACTGCAGCACATGGACACAAGTGCATGATGAAATCGAACGTTCCACTCAAGTTCTGATCAATAACATGCTTTAATGAAAAAGAGATACATTTTCAAACAAAGAAAATAATGGACGGCTGGCATAACAACAACAATGATAAACAAAATAAAGAGAAAATCAACATATATTATAAATCCACTTTTTTTCGTCAGCTTATAAAGAAGATGAACGCATTATGAAACAAATTATAAAAAGAAACATTAAACCAGTCAATCCAGAAAAAATACTAGTGATTTATTATAAAACTAAGAAAACTAGCCACCTTCTTATTAGAAACAGCCCGTTACAAGAGAGAAAGGAACTTCAGAAATCACATGTCATCTATAGGTTCACATGTACACGAGGGAACTGTGAAGCCCTCCCATCCACCTATATTGGCATGACGACAATGAGGTTATCCCGTCGCCTCTCATACCACCTGACATCTGGAGCCCCTAAAAATCACTTAAGAGAAGCCCACGGCATAACACTAGCAAGAGAGACACTAGAGAAAAACACCGAGATTTTGGATTTATGTACTGACGATAGACGCCTCCCAATTTTAGAAGCGTTGTATATTAAAGAGTTGAGCCCAAACCTAAATGTACAAGCAGAAGACCTTAGAGCCCTTCCAAGCATGAGACAAACCGTTACAAATAAAAACATGAGACATAACACCACAAACGCCAATACGAGACAAAACGCCACTCGTCCAACTACGAGACAAAACGCCACATTCCGCCACAACGCAAACCCGGAGGCTCCCTAGTGCACGTGACATTTCGTCCCTGCCCGTAAAACCAGGTGACCTCCCCCAGTGATTAGCAAGTTTAGGAACTCTAGTATAAAACTTAGATCTTTACTAGAATCTTCGGATTAATTCTTATCCCTATAGCTACTGAAGAAGGGTCTTGAACCCGAAATCGCGATCTAGCTAATATGACTACATACAGCCAAGTCATAAATTTCCTTCCTAAGGAAAACAAATCCTTAATAAGGTATATGGAAAATACCATTAAGAAAATTATTAATGCACAACTAGCCATCACTTTTAATGAAACATGCATTAGAGAAAAACTCCTGCCCAAATACACTGACAATACATATATATATACATATATATGAATATATATATATATATATATATATATGTGTGTGTGTGTGTGTGTATTTCATGTTTGTGTTTCTTTTAATTTTTCAGTGTTTACTTCCCAAATACGTGTTACCTTAGTTAAGTAATAATAATAATGAAAAATTGCATGCTGTCCTCCGTGTTGTGTTAAATAGTGTTCTTAACCTGCATCCACCGTGGTTATAGCCACCGTACTGGGCAGCCACTCCGAACACCGCCATCATATGCCACTCCCATGGCAACGGAGCCCATTTCCTGTGTTTACTAATAACAGCAGTGTTCCGTGCACACACACACAAGACTTACGCTTGCCATAGCAACTTTGTGTATTTTTTACCTTATATTTATGAACTTATATTATTTTTCTAGCATTGTATATATATATATATATATATATATATATATGTATATGTATATGTATATACATATATATATACTGTATATGTATATATATGTATATGTATATACATATATATATATATATATATATATATATGTATATATATATATATATGTATATATATATATATATATACATGCTATGTAACATGGTAATTTTATTCTCACTTTTATTGATACATATGTTCAGCCTTAGGCTTCTTTTCCCCTCGTTCGCAACTACTTCATCCACATCCTCATACTTTCTGTTCTGCATCCTCGTCTTCACTTCATAATTCATCTCTTCGTGTGTTAGGTAAGTAGATACTAATTTTGACACCTCCAGGTGCATTTTTTATTTGAGTCACTTAATGACACGTAGGGGCAAACGCAATGAATATCTGCCTTCTTTAATAAAGCCCTCGCCTTTTCCTCCTTCTACGCTAGTCCGTTCCATTTTTATGGCTTCTTCTATCTCTCAACATTCTTCTACTCCTAATGTGAATGCGATGGTAACTGGTAGAGATGGGTGTTCTTTACCTCAAGTTTAATGGCGTTAAGACCTTTGTGGACAACTTCCTTTCGGAAGTTGGTGAGATATCAAAATGTCAGGTGAGAGATGAGTCATATAAGATTGCGATTCTTAATACATGGGTCGACCTCAAGGACACACACGCGGGAGATATCCTTCAGTTGAAGATTTTTCATGAAACTAAGAATTATTCCGTTTTATTGAACAATTCAAGCCATCCTTTGGCATCTTAGATTAAGTCAGTCTTTTTCAGGCACTCACGTGCCCTCTCTATATTCTGCAGCCTCACTTTTTTTGTTTCATGTTAATTTTCCCATGATTGCAGCAACAATACAGGGCGAGGAGTCAAAATTGTGGCATGCGGCAGGAGCGCGAGGAGCAACATCACCTTACCTTGACCTTTTGAAGAGTACTCATGCCATGTCCACTGTCTTTGTGGGGTATGCTGGTGGGAGGAGTTACCAAATATCTCTATAAACACAATTCAGCGAGGTCGTATTGTGGGTCAACATGAAGGTGGACTTAGCCAACGCAAAATATCTGAAAAACTGTCAATACCCTTTTCTACTGTTAATAGAGTGATCGTACAATTCACTAGAGAGGGCAAGAAGGGCACAAAACCTCATTCAGGTTGTCCCAGGCCCTCAGAAAGAACATTACGTCTTGTCAAAAGAAATGTCGAAAAGGATCCAAGTTGCAAGGCCGGTGACATAGCAGCACAAGCAGATGTCAGTCCCAGAACAGCTGTCAGATATCTCCACAAGCTGGGTTACTATGACAGAGCTGCAAGAAGGAAACCACTCCTTCGTCCAGCCAATATCAAGCTCAGAAAGGATTGGACTGTTGAGATGGTGTAGAGACCTGTGGTCTTTTGGAGCACTGTCATTTTCTCTGGTGAGTCATGATTCGCATTATTTTCTGACAGTGAAAGAGTGTGGGTCTGGAGACTGTAGTCAAGAGTTTGACCTCCAAAGACTGCAACCAACAATAAAACATAGGGTCATTTCAGTAATGGTGTGGGGTGCAATTTTTAGTGATGGTCGATCAGAGCTTATGGAGTGTCAAGGAAACATCAA
>NC_134785.1:36478051-36490551 GCF_046742065.1 Oratosquilla oratoria
AGTGAAGATGAGGGGACGTCCTAGGATGAGATGGATGGATTGCGTGAAAGGGGCTTCGGGGAAGAGGGGAATGTCTGTTGAGGAAGGACGGGAGAGGACAGAAGACAGGGGTGAATGGAGAATGGTTGTGAGCAAAATTTGACGCAGCCCGAGGGGATTTCTCCCCGTCTTCTCCTTTAATGCATGGGGGGACGGAGAGGGGGGTTACCGATTTAATTAAACGACCTTGCTGTGGATGTGCTGTGATTTGCGACACTGCCTGTGACCCAGGGCAGTGGACAAGGTGCAGGGATGAGTTGAAAAAAAAAAAAAACGAGAGAATGTAAAGAACCCGAAAGCATGAAGGGAGACTTCAACTGTGGGAAGAAGTAATGGTAAAAGTAGGAACTTAGGAGAAAAACTGAATTATGGAGCAATACACGAACAAGCCAATGGATAGTTGGGTAGAAGATACTGCACAAGTGGGAGGAAGCGATAAACCGGCCGTATTGAATTTGCTACTAAGAAACGCATGACTCCTAGAGTAAAAAGTGACCATGTAGTTACATTTTTCATGTGACCATAGAAGATACAGAGGAAAAGAATTATCTATAAAACAGATGAGAAGGAAATTACGACGACGAGAAATATACAAAAGAAAAGAGATGTTATTCTGAATGATCTCAACTCGGAAGTTAAAAAAGTACCAAGATCAGAAAGGAGGGGGAATCGAAGGATGGAGGGATTTAACAAAAGACGTGAATCTACAAAGGAGAGAGAGAGAGAGAGAGAGTCAGACAGACAGAGAGATATAGCATAAGAGAAATAAAGAAAGAAAGTAGGCAAGAATACAAGAAATAATTACTTGAAAATTAGAAAGGGAATATACATGAATGGGAAGAGAAGAAAACAATATTGAAAATGGGTAACAGGTATATAAAGATAAACCAAAGCTGTTCAAAAGCTTATTTGATAGAAAATTGAAACATAGGGTAGTAGTACAGTGGGAAATTAAAAATGAATTGTACAATTTTTTCAGGTACAGAAAAGCAAACTGAATTATAGTAAATGTTTCCAGTGAGTTTTCATTAAATGTTCATTACTCTGGAAAGTGAATCAAGAATAATTATAAAGACATTGATATACCATGTGAAAGAACAGAATCAGCATGTTCTGTAAATGTCTTATACGAAGAAAAGAGTGTCAGTCCATTTAAAGTACATCAGAGTATCACTTAAATTCATTCTGGACTGATATGTTTTGTGTGAGAATACTTTATTATTGTAAATAATATTAACTAGTTAAGATAGCCAGATGGATAATAGATGATATTGATTGATGATTCGATTTAATGTCACGAACTCCCCACATCAGAACGTTAGGATGATGCCCCTTACAGAAGATTTTCTAGCGTGGAGCTTAATAACGATCCATGCCCTTGGTTCAACTTGCTGGTGGCTGGGATCGAACTGCCGTCACCTCGACCTCCACCCCAAGTAGCAATTCTCTAACTCTCTTGGGCATCGTTCATTCAAGTAAACAATTAAATAAACATATTAGAGAGAGCACCGTCTTCTATGGGTAGGAAATGGGCTTCAACTTTGGAATACAGGGTAGAGGTATGAGCCGGAAGGGGTCATATTAAGCATCACGTATGGAGTATTGACGTCTTATACAGTCAGCACTTTAGGGACTTTAATGGCACCTCTGCTGACAAGGGTCGCACTCCATCTTTCAGCACTTTAGGGACATTAATGGCACCTCTGCTGACAAGGGTCGCACTGCATCATTCAGCACTTTAGGGACTTTAATGGCACTTCTGATGACAATGGTCACAATGCATCTTTTTTATGATTAAATTAATCTCCCTCCCCTACCTACCCCAATAAGTACATCTACTATTCTCCCTTTCCTCTCCTTCTCTTTAAATATATACTGTACTTTACCACCTCTTTCGCTACCTATTCTATGGAATTGATCTTGATTCAAAATATATGATCCACATTGTGTTGAATATTCACCAAAGGAGATTCAGCTTCGTAATCGTAGTTTTAGTTTCCAGAGCTGAATAAAAAGACTAAAAAGTGACAGGAATGTAAAATAAGCAAATCAAGGAATAATAGATTAATGGACGAATTTATTTGTCCAGCTCAGTGTAGTTCCTTACCATTTTTTTTTTTCTTGTGAAAAGATTACTAATTTTATTTACTTAAGAGACAGGGCATTTTTTTTTTCTTCAAATGAATAGAAACCTCATTCAGTTCCAGGTCTTTATCCAAAATTAATACACTCCACTGATGTTAACCCGAGCCACGACTAATGCAACTACAACAACCGAAAGGACAAAAATGCTTCAATGATTATTATTTAATGGAAGAGGTACTTTCAAAATATTTTTGATACGAGAACTAAACTTTTAAGAAATTTCTCACACAATCTCTCTCCGGGACCAGGAGAGCGAAGAGATTGAACGCGTTCTTACAAAAGAGCGAGGATCGTCGGAAATTCTTAATGGAGAAGCTACAACGTTGGAAATGCACAACTTCTAGTGCTGAAGAAAATCTCATTCGTCGAGCACACGACGCCACAGAGAGAGAGAGAGAGAGAGAGAAAGAGAGAGAAAGAGGGAGGTGGATATTATTTGAATTACATTGTTGCTACCAGTGATTCGTTCTTTAACAGTTACAAAAGCGAAGCAAATAAAACACACACACACACACACACACACACACACACACACACACACACACACACACACACACAAACACACACACACACACACACACACACACACACACACACACACACACACACACACACACACACACACACACACACACACACACACACACACACACACACACACACACACACACTACATACATACATACATACATACATACATACATACATACATACATACATATATATATATATATATATACTGTATATATATATACGTCTCTCTCTGTGTGTGTGTATGTATGTATGCATATGGTAAGGAATCTTAGCTACTCAACCAGTTACCCCTTTTTAATCCGATATTTCATCTTTTAAGTGTTCGCATGCATATGTCATTCAGGAATACTCTACCCATGCCATTGTATTCCCTTTAAGTTTTCATACATTTTCTAATTCTCAAATTATTTGTCTGTGATGTACCTTGTCGATTTTTCTCTGATAAATGTAGTATACATAATCTACTCTTCCTTCATTTTATAAGGTACATCAACTATTCTCGAATGAAAACTCGTCAGGTAGGTCACATATGCCGTTACCTTTTTCTGAATCTGAATTTGTTTTCGACTATATTTTCTTTTTGTAAGTAAATCACAATTTTCCATATCTATATTCCACCCTCTGGCTGTCTTGTAGGTTAAGAACACTGATTTATAATTCAGTGTTTCTTGTTTTGTACATACATACATATACCAAGGCTTTTTCCCCCTTCCAAGGGAGGTAGCCAAAAAGGGAAAGGCATAAAAACACTCCCACCCATTTCATCCCTAAATACACTCCACACCCCTCCCACCCTCCCTCTCATCTGAGCACCTCCTGGATGACGGGTCATCCCTGCACCCTGCCCACCGCCCTGGGTCAGAAGCAGTGTCGCAAGACACAGCGCATCCACAGCAAGGCCGCTTCATTTAATCGGCGACCCCCCCTCTCCGTCCCCCCTTGCATATAAGGAGAGGACGGGGAGAAATCCCTTCGGGCTGCGTCAAAATTTACTCACACATACTACCCCACCCCCCACCCCCCGCCCATTCCTCCTCATGCAATCACAACATCATCCATATACAACCATTCTCCACACACCTCTGTCTTCCGTCCTCTCCCTTCCTTCCTCAACAGACATTCCCCTCTTCCCCAAAGCCCCCTTCACCCCATCCATCCATCTCATCCTAGGACGTCCCCTCATGTTCACTCCCTCCACATCTGCCATCCATACCTCTTTTACTAGTCTTTCTTCACTCATTCTTTCCATGTGTCCAAACCATCCTAATATTCTTTCATCAACCCTATCTCCCAAATCCTTTTTCACCCCTGTTCTCCTCCTCACCTCCTCATTTCTCACTCTATCCAGCCTAGTAACCCCCACCATGCTTCTCAGACACCTCATCTCAAACACATTCAAACTCCTTCTCTCTTCTTCTATTATGTTCCACGTTTCTGCCCCATACAGTGCTGTTGGCACAATCACTCCTTCATACAGTCTCCTCATCCCATCCATTCCCAAATGTCTATTCCTCATTACACTCTTTAATCCACCAAGGCATTTACTCGCTTCTCTCAATCTACATTCTACCTCCACCTTCACTTCACCTTTTCCTGCTACACTTGCACCCAAGTATCTAAAACTATCCACTTCCTCCAGTCGCTCTCCCTTAATGTTCACTTCCAGTCTACTGCCACTTTCACCCCTTGTACATCTCATCACCTTACTTTTACCCACATCTATCTTTAGCTTTCTTCTATCACATACTCTCCCAAACTCTGCCACCAGCTTCCTCAATCCCTCCTCTGACCCTGCCACAAGCGCAGTGTCGTCCGCAAACAACAGCTGGCTCACCTCCCACTTTTCTCCATTTTCTTTAACCATCTCCAATCCCTGACCCACTACCCTAGCATTCACCTCTCGCACCACCCCATCCATGTATAAGTTGAACAGCCAGGGCGACATAACGCATCCTTGACGAAGTCCCACCTTTACTTCAAACCACTCACTCTCTCCATTTCTAATCCTGACACAAGCTGTACTACTCTCATAAAAACTCTTGACAGCTCCCAAAAGCTTTCCTCCTATCCCATAAATCTGCATAACCTCCCACAGTGCCTTTCTGTCTACCCTATCATAAGCCTTTTCCAGATCCATAAAAGCCCAAAAAACATCCTTCCCCTTTCCTATAGCTTTCTCACATATCTGTCTTACCACAAAGATCTGATCTACACAACCTCTACCCGTCCTAAATCCACACTGTTCCTCACCAATTACTCCTTCTGTTCCTCTCCTAATCCTCTCAATTAAGATCCTCCCATAAGCCTTCCCTACTACACTTAACAGGCTAATCCCTCTGAAACTACTACATTCACACTTGTCCCCTTTTCCCTTGTTTTGTATCGTACATTAATTCAATACAGTGGCACCCTCTCTATTCTGGGGAATATACAATCAGTTGGCGTATATCATTCAACAACTATTCATTACATTCTTTCAGCATAGAATTCGAGGTCTTATTAGGCTCAGAAAAATTCTGACTTGAAGTTTATTTACCTTACCTCATTTCATTTTTATGTTAAGACGTTTCCTTAACTCCACCGTTTTCTCTCTTCTGTTCTTCTTTTCTAGCTTCGCCATTCACAAATTAGTAGAATGAATGACTTAAGTTTATTTTCGTAACTATCGGGGAATTTTACGCCTCACTATATTCTCTCTTTCAATTGTTGCATAAAAGATTATGGCTCTTTTGTACTCTTCTTTTACCCTTTTTTTGGCCTTCTCATTCACTACCTCTTCCATGCCTGATCCCAATTTTCTTTTATTTTCTTCTGTTGCTAAACCACTTTTTCATTCTTTCCCAACCATCCTTGGCGTACACACCCTGCGTCATAACTATTTGATAGACTTCATTTCTTCTTGTATTTGATGTAATTTTCTTATCCGGCATAGTTGTCCTATTTTATTTTTTTAATCGCATTATTGATATATACAGAGGGAGAGGGGTCCCCATATAATGAAAGAGTAGAGGTTAGTCAGCTCAAGCTGTCGTGCCCTGTTGTGGAAGCGAGGTACTTTGCTCCATTTACTCGAGTCAAGCATTCTGTCGTGTGCAGGAATGTGCGAGTGACAGAGACAAACAGACATTCAAGGAGCATAGACAGGTAGACAAACAGATAAAAAGACATACGGACAGATAGGCCAAACGGAATGCAGACAGACAGACAGACAGACAGACAGACAGACAGACAGACAGACAGACAGACAGACAGACAGACAGACAGACAGACAGACAGACAGACAGACAGACAGACAGACAGACAGACAGACAGACAGACAGACACACTGGCAGGAAGAGAAGCATACAGAAGAAAGGTGGACAGACAGATAAAAACACAATAAAGACACACACACACACACACACACACACACACACACACACACACACACACACACACACACACACACACACACACACACACACACACACACACACACACACACACACACACACACACACACACACACACACACACACACACACACACACACACACATACATACATACATATATATATATATATATATATATATATATATATATATATATACTGTATATATATATATATATATATATATATATATATATATATATGTATGTATACAGTATAAAGTTAGGCAGATAGTACAAAGGGTAGATACACGTACAGGAATACAGACACATAGAAGAGAGAGGCAGACAGATAGACAGGCAGACAGTCAAACGGACACACACACACACACACACACACACACACACACACACACACACACACACACACACACACACACACACACACACACACACACACACACACACACCATGGCGCTGTGGTTAGAGCTCTGGCCTGCCACTACGGAGGTCCGGGTTCGATCCTCGCCCGGGGCTGAAATAATATCAGTATCGCAGCGCTGAGGGGTGTTACTCCAACTCTCGTGGGCGGGGAGTGGGGGGTGTGTGTGTGTGCAAGGTCATAGCATTACCCATAGATCGGACCTACGAGCTCTGAGCTCTCTTCCAGGAGGGAAATAGCTGTCGATCACGAGTCCAACACGTGATCCAAAGACCAAGTGAATACACACACACACACACACACACACACACACACACACACATACACACACGCACACACACACGCACAGACGAACAAACAAGCAGACAGACAGACGGATAGAAGCAGACAGACAGATAGACAGATAGACAGATAGTCAGACAGACATGCAGACAGACAAAGGCAGACATACGGACAGGTGGACAGGTGGACAGGTGGACAGGCGGTCAGACTTCCAGACGGACAAACGGACAGACGGACAGACGCACATAATGACAGAAGGTCAAACAGACAAATGGATATACTGACAGATAGACAGACGTAAGCTAATATTACTTTTCATATCGTTATAAGTAGTCATAATCATTATTTCATATTGTAATTATTTTGACAGAATAACTGTAATTATGTATACTTTCATTTATATACTTTGTGTGACAAAGTACAAATTGTTTGATTCATACGTCAGTCAGCGAGATAAGTGACTTTTGCTGCGTTACTTTTTTCCAAATCTCATACATGTGGCAGCGTGGTAATGATCAATCAGCATTTGAAAACTGGAAGTGTGAACCAAAGTTGAATTATCATTTTGGATTAGATAACTCACAGTCCAGAGTTCTGCTCTTCGCTTATATACGTATAGGGAGAATGCATTTATAGGAGTTATAATAAAATAAGTATATCACACCAATGACACAACACATGTTATGAATATAAATTATCAATCCTTTAATTCTTTCATGGCTGGTACGTTTATTGCATGTTATCGATTGATTCTATCCAGATGTTCGTAAATCTAACCTCACGAAAGGACTAAAAGCTATCTAACTCCTTAAGTTTTTCCTATAGTTGTGTGTTCATTTTGTCTATTGTCAGAGGAGATTAGTTAGCTGAAGGTAGGACTGAAAGGGTTCATCTTTCCAGTTTAGTGATATTACCTTAACTTAAATAGAAATACGATGATTTTATTTAGAGGAGCTTTAGATTAATTGGTCTACTGTACCACTCCTAGCGTTGGAAAACAAATCATAGGTACACCACCTTGCTACATAAATAGTCCTCAATTCTCTGAATCAAACTCCTTGTTGAAAATATAAGTTAGTTATCTAAGCAATTGCTATGAGTTTGGAAATATGAGCTGTAGAACATATGTAAATAAGGTAAAAAACAAAACAAATACAAAGGTCAATCTCTGTTATGTCTTCCAATGAAGTATCTTATTCAGGGAATTTGCCATATTTGGTCTGTAACTGTCCGAGCAGGATAGATCGTAGCTTCTCGTGACGGAGTTCGAGATAACGGTATTTCAAAACCTACCACCAACTAGTTGGACCAGGGGTATGGGTAATTACAATCTACGCTATAAAGTTCCCAGTTTGGATATGGTATGGGTAATTACAATCTACGCTATAAAGTTCCCAGTTTGGATATGGGGGGTTCAGGACGAACTAAATCATCATCATGTATATAGCTATACCCATTTTTCCAAGGTTTATACCTTTTTAAAATTTATCATCACATGTTATTTTCTCATACATGATCCCAAAATTACTTTTCTCTTGAACCGTTTTGAAGGACACGATCAATATGTTGAAATGCTTTTGATATATATAGATATGCACTTTTATGAACGCTGTGGCTTGTAGTGACAATTATCGTCATCTACTATAATCTGATTACAATTATACTTTCTCTCCTTGAGTAACATTTAAAAGATACAAGTGGATTGAAGAGTTCTAAGTTTTTTTAGATGGTTGGACACATAAAATTATGTTTTCTACTAGAGTGATACTTAAGATGTTGAAGTGGATTGAGGGGAACCATTATACCTTTAGGGCGCTTGTATCTAAATATCATTAGAACGAGAGAACAATAAATTCATCTGCTACTGAGACATAAGCCACATTTGTTTTTTCATTGATCAGAAACAAAATCACCGGAGTGAGGTGATTAAGGATATCTTGATTATCTCTTCGTAATCTAAGGGATTTCCCTCAGGTAAATAAAATGGTCTGGTCGGGGTTGCGTTGAATCCTATACGACCATGTTATTTTTCATAATCTATTTTCTATATATCTATTTATCAATTTATTTACTTATCTATTTATCTAACTATTCATCTATTCATTTTTTAGTCATTTATGCACTCATTTATTTGTTTATCTACGAGTATTTATTCACTTATTAATTTGTTTATTCGTTTATATATTTGTATATCTATCCAATAATCCAATTCAGATGAGGGGCTATCATCGTAGATATGGAATTAGGAAAACTTTGATACTCGTAGAGAATGGCTTAAAGTAAAGTTATTCCATAGCTCACACGTGGATTTTTGGTTAATTTTCTTTTATTTACTTCGTCATTTTTCCCTACATAAGGCTCCAAATGTATAAGTCCTCAACGTAGGTTGGATCTACGACGTCAGTGTGTTGCTTGAACTAACAGAGCCCAAACATGACGACAATAGGTAAATCCGCCGAATTTCACCGAAGTAAAAAAAAAAAAAAAAAAAAAAAAAAAAAAAAAAAAAAAAAAAAAAAAAAAAAAAAAAAAAAAAAAAAAAAAATCAGACCTAATAACATTTTGATTTTCTTTGCCTTCTCTTCTATCCCGCTCTCATCTGAATATATTCGTTCTCCAAAGGTCAAAATTAAGTTCTCAAAGAACGTCACCATATCAGAAATTATCCGAGATTGTCTTAGTCGTTTGACTACAATGACGTTACTTCAGGTGATGCAAGAAAGAAAATAGTTGTGAGACCATGTTACTGTATTGAAAGAGCTAAATGGTCCCAACCTCACCCTTAGGCTCCACAGAAAGCTTGTTGTTCGACATCGCCTGAAAAGAAAGGACAAAAAAATTGCATATAAAATTGTTCTGTCAGCCTTCAGGCAATTTCAATCGGACGAGGGAAAACCCCAAGGCTATAAAAGGTTAGGGCTTTTGATTAACCCACTAAGAGCTTACTCGACTTGGATATCATATCCGGAGAAATGCATAGATGTCATAAGAGAATGGAAGTTGGTTAACGTTACCCCCATATTTAAAAAGGGTGACAAAAAGAAGTTAATAAACTACGGGCCTATAAGCTTAACCTTAATCATTGAACAAATGATGGAAACTAGCTTCAGAGATGCTATCAAACGCCATTTAGAAAGTAGCTGTTTAATAAACTGGAGCCAGCATGGATTCAGACGGAACCGTTCTTGCGTGACTAACCTATTCGACTTCTACAACACAGTCATATCAAATTACGACAAAAGAAACAATATAGATTTGATATATCTGGACGTTGCGAAGGCTTTTATCATCATCCCGCACAAAAAATTACTTGTTAGATTAGTTTCACACAGAATTAGTGGTAGGCTATTAAGCTAAAGTAGTAGCTGGTTAAATCAGTGTTCCTCAGGGTTCCTTTCTTGGGCCACTTTTATTCACAGTACTTATAGATTATATAAACCACGGACTGATATCTATTTTTTTTTTTAAATGCTGATGATACAAAACTGTGCGAAATGGTAAATGATCTCTTAAATCAATTATATATTCAAGAAAATTTAGATAAACTATAGCAATGGTTTGAAAAGTGCCTAATGAAATTTAACACTAGTAAACGTTAGTTTGTACACATAGGTAAAAATAACAATAAGTACGACTAAAAGTTATTTGGAAACTAACAAAAGTGGATAGTGAAAAGGATTTCGGTGTAATTAGCAGTAATGAGCTCAAATCATCTAAGCACTGTATTTTTCCTCAGAAAAAGCAAATAAGATTCTAGGAGTGATTGCGCGATCTTTTTATCTTAAAAGTCCATCTGTCATTCACATTTGGAATATGCTATATCCGTATGGTCATCGAATCTCATTAAAGACTATGACAGACTATAAAAAGTACAACGGCGAGCCACAAAACTGATTCCAAATATCAGAAATAAATCATACAAAAATGATCTAAAACACATGAACCTATTTTCCCTAAAAAAGCGTAGACTCAGGGGTGATTTGATACAGGTCTATAAGATTCTAAAGGAAATTAACAATATAAAAAAAATCACACTGGATGTGAATCAGACAAGAGATAATGGTCTCAAACAGTCAGGAAGTAGACCTAATTTGGAAGTAAGTAAAACAACTTGGCCAAACATGTAGTACAGTTCCAACTTTTAAGATTCATATTGATAAACTCCTGAGCAGTGTAATGTAATGCCTATCATTTATTATATTTTATTTTTATATTCATTTATTATTATTTATTTGTTATTATTTATCTGTTTGTTTATTATTTATCATTATCTATTTATTTATCTTGTTTATTTATTTACTTAATTATTTGTTTATTAATTCATTTATTTACTTTTTTTTTTTTTTTTTTTTTTTTTTTGCATCCGACCTAGTTATGGACCAAAAGGTCTACTGTTAACATGCTCTATCTTTGCAATCCTTTGTAATCTGTTCTGATTGTCGAATACTTTACAAGGGTGGCAGTCAGCTGACGTGAGCATCCAAGGATCTGCATCTACCCTGTTATCAGGCACTATGAGGGTCTACAGCCCTTTGTGCATCTCAGAGGTGTTGAAATAGCGAAATCATAAATCTGATTCCGTCTTCTTCTTGCTCATGTTACCTTCACTCTTCTCAAGATGTATCTACTCGTTGCAGTCTCTATCCATCTCCACCGTCTCCCGTCTCCCCTCTCTCCCCGTCTCTCCCCCTCTCTCCCCCTCCCCCTCTCTCCCTCTACCCTCTCCCCCTCTCTCCCTCTCCCCCTCCCCTCTTCCTCACCCCATCTCCCCTCTCTCCCCTTCTACCTCTCTCTCTCTCTCTCTCTCTCTCTCTCTCTCTCTCTCTCTCTCTCTCTCTCTCTCTCTCTCTCTCTCTCTCTCTCTCTCTCCCTCTCTCTCTCTCTCTCTCTCTCTCTCTCTCTCTCTCTCTCTCTCTCTCTCTCTCTCTCTCTCTCTCTCTCTCTCTCTCTCTCTCTCTCTCTCTCTCTCTCTCTCTCTCTCTCTCTCTCTCTCTCTCTCTCTCTCTCTCTTCATAACAGAGATCTCTACATTCCAGCCATTCTTAGTTTTTCTTTGTTCTGAACTTCAGCGCCCATTGCTTTCTTAATATTTTGAGAAAGCACCACATCTGCAACATTCGGTTCTTTTACCAATTTCTTCTTTAACGTTTGTACATGATATCCAAGTGTCAAGGGTGACCATCTTTAACCATAATTATAATATTTTTCACCATATTTGTAATGTAGACCAATTGACAATCTCACTATTCCTATAATATCTATGCTTATAGAGATATTTGTTTGTAATTTCTCATATTTAAGAATATTTTTGCATGGTAATCCGTGCCTTTTATTATTACTTTTTAGTATTTTTCTTTGAAATTACATTTCCTAGACCTTTTATTCCTACCACCTGTCGTATGATTTTGCATTACTAATGATATACCCTAATATCTATTGTCATTTCTTTTGATAAAATCTACAATTTCTGCCTTCTCGGTAGTAACCTTCAGTACTCAACTTTCACACGATTCCTGTAACAGGTCAATAAATCTCTGGATGTTGTTAGAGTCCACAAAAATGTTGTCTAACTTCTCTCCGTGTTCGATCCAATCAGTTCTATCATATTCAATGTACAATACAGCCATTTGGTTCCAATACAGGTTATGTAATGGTCTCAAGATATTCCCATCTAATCCAATATCCTT
>NC_134785.1:36498051-36500551 GCF_046742065.1 Oratosquilla oratoria
TCCCCTTCCTTACTTTCTAGCTCTATTTTGGCACAATTGTATGCTTTAAATTTTCATCACTTTTTTCTTCTCGCATGTCAACTCCATCAATCCCTTTCCCTTCCATACTGCATTCTCTCCTATGTAATTTCCTCGAGTTTCTTGAACTTTTCATTGCAACTTCTTGTCCCTCTGCCCTTCTCCACCAGCTTACCCTATGATTCCCAGTCCACACACCCAACTCTTTACACTCTCACCTGTAAACACTCTCCCTCCCCATTACCCTCTTCCTACACTCCTCATTCCCCATATTTCCGACTTCTCACACTTCCATATCCCCGCACTTCCCAACCCCAGCACTTCCCAATCCCTGCACTTTCCACTCCCCATACTCCACTTCCTCACACTATTCCACATATTCATTTGTCATAATCCCCCTACCTACATCTTCCCTCCCTCGCCCCAGATTCTGCCCCTCCATATACTACTCCAACCCCACGTATCCTCCTCCCAAAGCATCATCTTATCCATTCTTTCACTTCTTTGTATATTCGCTTCCCCATGATAATACTTCTTCCCATTTCTCCATTCCTTTCTCCTTCCCCCGCCTAATTAGGCAAGGAGACGACGCCGAGACTCTCCAGGATAAACTTAACAAATTGTACACATGGTCGGTGAAATGGCAAATGGACTTCAATATTTCAAAGTCCAGCGTGTTAATCGTAGGGTTACACAACCCCGAAAATAGATAAAGCTTAGATAACACGCTTTTAGAGAAAACTGAGTGCGAGAGACTTGGGAGTTCTAGTGAGACCTGACCTTAAATCCAGGAAACAGTGCATTAGCGCCAGGAATAAAGCTAACAGAGCACTAGGTTTCATTTTAGGACGGTTACGAATAGAAGTGCGGAGGTAATTATCAAAATCTATCTAGCGTAAGTTAGACCTATCCTTGACTATGCGATACAGTTTTGGACATCAATTCACTGAAATCGATACGGAGGAGAATGACCAAACTAATACATGGGCTACATTTACCTTATGAAGAGAGGCTTAGGCACCTTAATTTACACTCTCTGGAAAGATGCAGAGTGCAGGGTGTTCCACTAGAAGTGTTCAAGTGGACCAAAGGCTTTAACAAGGGTGACGCAAACAAGGTCATCATATTAAGATAACAGGGCAGGACTTGCAATAATGGATTTAAATTGTACAAATTTAGATTAAAAAGGAGATGGGAAAGAATTGATTTATTAATGTGGTGGTCAACGAAAGGAATAAACTTAGTAACCATGTAGTGAGCGCTAACACTATCAGTTGTTTAAAGAAATGGTTAGACAACTTTATGGATGGGGGTGTCAGATGGTAATGGACATGGAACTGCCTAGTGTAGGCCTTATGTTCTCCTGCAGTCTCTTTCATTCTTATGTTCTTATATAGTTAGTTTTGAAATGTCTCTCCTATGCTCTTAAGAGATTAATATTTTCTAAGGAAATCCTTTTGAATTATTAATGGCTGGAAATAAATAATAGTATATTATCTTATTTCTAAACCGATAAGTATTGATTTGTAACGATCGAAAACTCAGGCCCTTGTCTGTAGACTAATTCAACCCAGCCCAATCATCCAATCCAACCACCCAACCCAACCACCCAACCCAGCCACCCATCCCAACCACCCAACCCAGCCACCCAACCCAACCACCCAACCCAACCACCCAACCCAACCACCCAATACAACCACCTAATCCAACCACCCAACCCAACCACACAACCCAGCCACCCAACCCAACCACCCCAATCCAAGCCAACCCAGCGTAACCACTCCAATACAAAACAATCCAACCCTATCCTACACTACTCTACCTCACCCTCCACTACCCAACACTAGCCTACCATTCTTTGATCTACTCTACCCTATTATACCCTACCCATTCTGACCCTACAATACCCTGTCCAACCCTACCCTACCCCTCACTATCCTATCCTACCTTACCTACCCTACCCTACCCTACCCTACCCTATTCTACCCTATCCTACCCTACCCTACCTTACCTTATCCTAACCTATTCTTCCCTACCCTAACCTAACCTAACCTAACCTAACCTACTCTATCCTACCCTACCCTACCTTACCTTACCCTAGCCTACTCTATCCTACCCTACCTACCTTACCTTACCCTAACCTACCCTGCCCTACCTTAACCTAACCTACCCTACTCTATCCTACCCTACCCTACCCTACCCTACCCTACCCTTCCCTACCCTACCCTACCCTACCCTACCCTACCCTACCCTACCCTACCCTACCCTACCCTACCCTACCCTACCCTACCCTACCCTATCCTATACAACCTAACCCAACCCAACACAATTCAACACAACACAACACAACACAACACAACACAACACAACACAGCACAGCACAGCACAACACAACACAACACAACACAACACAACACAACACAACACAACACAACACAACACAACACAACACAACACAACACAACAAAACACAACCTAACCT
>NC_134785.1:36505551-36510551 GCF_046742065.1 Oratosquilla oratoria
AAAACACGACTACGTGCACAAACATCTGCATAAACTTTTCCTTCTACTGAAAATATTTTAATTTCTAATTTTTTCTCCTACTGCATCTTATTTCAGTTTACGTGCCACTAAAAATATTTCCAAATTTTCTGCCTGTCCCTACGACTAAGCTTCCTACTCCCTTTCTAGATTATATATATATTATGGAGAAGGAATGGGGATGGTTCAAGGAGGGAGTCACAAGGTGTACAAAGATGGGGTGTGGAACAAGGAGGACGGGAGGAAATAGAAGGAAGAGAATAGTGAGCGGTGGGATGAGGAAGCAAAGTAGGTTGTCGAAGAGAAGAAACGAGCATTCACAGATTGGTTACAAAACAAGACGAGAGAATCATATGAGGGGTACAAAGAAAAGAGAAATAAGGCATAAGATAAAGGAGGCAAAGAAGAGAGTGGATATGAAAGGGGGTAAAATGAAGGTGTGCGAAAGAAGGAAGTTGAAGATGTGGGTAAAAGTAAGGTGATGAGATGTACAAGGGGAGAGGATGGCAGAAAACTGGAAGTGAGTATTAAGGGAGAGAGACTAGAGGAAGTGGATAGCTTTATACTTGCGGGCGACTGTGGTGGGAAAGGGAGGAGTGGAGGTGGTGGTAGATTGTAGATTGTATGAAGGAGTGATTATGCCGACAGCACTGTATGGGTAAAAAACATGGAACAAAAGAGAGTAAGAGTTTAAATGTGTTTGATATGAAATGCCTGGGAAGTATGACAGTAGTTACTAGGCTGGATAGAGTGAGAAACTAGGAGTGATTAGGAAAGCCGCGAGTGGAAAGTTGGGAGATAGGGTAGAAACAACTTCGCCAGCCGTGTAGTTAATGAATGGAATAAACTTCCTGCACAGGTAGTGCAATGTAGTTCAGTTCGAAGCTTTAAGAATCATTTACATAAACACCTAAGCAAGATGCTGTAATGATTGTCATTTATCTTATATTATTTGTTTTTGTTTTGTTATCATTTGTCTGTTTGATTCTCATTTATTATTAGTTATATGTCAATTTATTATTATCTACTATTTACCTGTTTGTTTATTATTTAACTATACCTATGCATTCATTTATGTATTTTATTTGTTATCTAAATTGTTATAACTTTTATTCATTCATTTATTATTATGATTTTTTTCGCATCCGACCTAGATATGGACCAAAAGGTCTCCTGTCGGCAGGCTCCGCCTTTGTAATCCTTTGTAATATGGATCAAAATATAGAAAATCTCGAATGATGAAGGCTAAGACCCCTTCTCCCGAAACCGTTCTTCAATTGACGTCATACTAACGACATGTTTTCTGCAGACATTTTCAGACTTTTTGTGACATCCTATTTTCAACTTTTACTGTTATTCCTTGTGACTAACGACAGAAAGGCTGGTTATATTTCATGAAGTACATTTTCATTTAAATAAAATAGTCCAGTTTTAGCTGGAGCAAGGAATTGTAGACTATATTCCGGTGTTTAGGAGGTCAAAGCAAAGCTCGTATTGGCTGACTTGAATATGAATGTTAATGTGCCACAGCGCTTCGCAAAGTTGGTTCTGGCGGGGTACAAGTCCAAAAGATATATAATAATTTTGGTTGACCACCCAAGTTCCTTTGCTGGATAATCATCAAAGGAGAACGTTATGAATCCTGTGAATTCTGAATTTTGAACCGCCGACACACTCGTGCAGAATACTAATGGATATGAAACGAATGTAGGAGCGTGGTTCACTGGGTTACATGTTCATTCTACTTGATAGACCCTGTCTGAAATCTCCCTTTATAAGCCTAAGCGCAAACTGAGACGCAGGCAACACAGGCGACGTGGCACAGAGCAAAGGCAGATTCTTCTTGCTAAATTGATGTACAATTTGAACTTTCTTCTCACCTGAAATACTGAGGTAATACATCTAAAAGCATTTCAAATAAGAGAGAAATTCAAACTGTACTTCAATACAGCAACAAGAAGTCTGCCTTGCTCCGTGCTGCGTCAATTATGTGGACTACGTCTCAGTTTGCGCTTAGGACAACCGCTTCACTACAGAAATGAACCAAGTTGCTTGCAGCCTGGAAATGTTAATTTATTGAGATATCCTAATTACTGAAAGGGGGGGGAGGGCGAAGATAAACAAAAGAAATTGCCTATAGCCTAAACGCATTAATCGAGTGAAACCATAATACTTTCACAGCTGACTACCAAATCAATATGCAGTATATATCTCATGCATGATTGTCTCTTGTAAATATATGTGTAAATAAGTATGATAATATAGTTCATTATAGTTGTATCCCATTGCTTGGAGATTTTGAACATTTGAAACGTCATCAGTTTCTATCTTCCACGAAAAGTGTCACATCATAGTTTTAATGTGTATATTATGTTCATATTTTATTTATTCTCATGTGAATTTATCATTGACATCATAAATATGAATCTATACAACTCACAATTCATTTTGTATTGATTTACACACAAATGTAAGATTTTAAATAAATCTTTAAAAAAAGATGCACGAGGCAAACTGTCGTCTTCTTTTCCGAGTTAGGTTATATGAAATTTCTTCCCATATGTTAAGGACTCACCTAGAACAACGGTTCCAAGCTCACCCCCTTGCCCACTGAGCCATGGATCAGCGGCGGAATTCTCATGTGTCACAGGGCCTATTTAAAGTCTTGCCTGTATATAAAAAAATTTCCTATAACTAATGAAGCCACTGACAAATGAAAACAAGAGTCAACTTTTTATATTATACAAGCTCCGGCTTTGCCGCCATGGCTTCGCCATGGGCGCTTGGCCTGCGGCGCTGGTCGCTTTGCGAGCAGGCGCTTTGCGCCCTCCCCTTCGCTCGCGGCCAATCAATCGTCTCTGTTGCTGTGACGTCAGCGTTCTCGGTCAATCAGTCGTCTCCGTTGCCGTGACGTCACCACTCTCGACCAATCAGATGTCCCCTTTGTCGTGACGTCACCATTCTCTTTAGCCAATCAGGTTCTCGTGGACTACCAAATCACCGTCACAGGCTAGATAATTTTGAAAAAAAAAAACAGATATTTTTTATCTATTAAAACGCTCTAGAACTACTTGAAATATGGTGAAGACAAAAAAAAAAAAAAAAAAAAAAAAAAATCCTAGCCTGCACTTTGAAAGGAAACCAGGGAATTTTTCGTACCTTTAGTTTTCGCTCATCCTGGAGTATAAATGGGATCCAACTAAACTATATAAGACATTTGCCAACGAAATATAGGAAAGATATTCAAACTACCTATCAGAAATTTAAAGAAATTTCTATAGTTTACACTGGTTAACACTAGTTTTGCTTCTTTACCTGTCTTTAGTGCTTCTGAGGTTTTCTCTCCTGATTCCAGTCCACCATCACTGTACCTCCCTTAATGCTCCCGTCCTTCCTCAACAGACATTCCCCTCTTCCCCAAAGCCCCCTTCACCCCATCCATCCATCTCATCCTAGGACGTCCCCTCATGTTCACTCCCTCCACATCTGCCTTCCATACCTCCTTTACTAGTCTTTCTTCACTCATTCTTTCCATGTGTCCAAACCATCCTAATACTCTTTCATCAACCCTATCTCCCAACTCCCTTTCCACCCCTGTTCTCCTCCTCACCTCCTCATTTCTCACTCTATCTAGCCTAGTAACCCCATCATACTTCTCAGACACCTCATCTCAAACACATTCAAACTCCTTCTCTCTTCTCTTATGTTCCATGTTTCTGCTCCATACAGTGCTGTTGGCACAATCACTCCTTCATACAGTCTCCTCTTAGCATCCATTCCCAAATGTCTATTCCTCATTACACTCTTTAATCCACCAAGGCATTTACTCGCTTCTCTCAATCTACATTCTAACTCCACCTTTACTCCACCTTTTCCTGCCACATTTGCACCCAAGTATCTAAAACTATCCACTTCCTCCAGTTGCTCTCCCTTAATGCTCACTTCCAGATTACTGCCACTTTCACCCCTTGTACATCTCATCACCTTACTTTTACCCACATTTATCTTCAGCTTTCTTCCATCACACACTCTCCCAAACTCTGTCACCAACTTCCTCAATCCCTCCTCCGATCCTGCCACAAGCGCAGTGTCGTCCGCAAACAACAGCTGGCTCACCTCCCACTTTTCTCCATTTTCTTTAACCATCTCCAATCCCTGACCCACTACCCTTGCATTTACCTCTCACACTACCCCATCCATGTATAAGTTGAACAACCAGGGTGATATAACGCATCCTTGACGAAGTCCCACCTTTACCTCAAACTACTCACTCTCTCCATTTTTAATCCTGACACAAGCTCTACTACTCTCATAAAAACTCTTGACAGCTCCGAGAAGCTTTCCTCCTATTCCGTATATCTGCATAACCTCCCACAGTGCCTTTCTGTCTACCCTGTCGTAAGCCTTTTCCAGATCCATAAAGGCCCAAAAAACATCCTTCCCCTTTCCTATAGCTTTCTCACATATCTGTCTTACCACAAAAATCTGATCTACACAACCTCTACCTGTCCTAAATCCACACTGTTCCTCACCAATTACTCCTTCTGTTCCTCTCTTAATCCTCTCAATCAAGATCCTCCCATAAGCCTTCCCAACTACACTTAACAAGCTAATCCCTCTGAAACTACTACACTCACACTTGTCCCCCTTTCCCTTGTAAAGTGGAACTATACAGGCACTCCTCCAGTCCTCCGGTACTCTACCTTCTCTCCAGCAAACATTAAATAACCTCACCAACCAGTCCACCATCACTGTACCTCCTTTTTTAAGACATTCTGCATGGCATCCATCCAAACCAGGTTCCTTACCTGCTTTCATCATCTTAACTGCTGCTTTCACTTCATCCTTCCTTATTTCTCCTCCATACTTTGTACTTTTATTCCCTTTTCAAGCTAATGAGAAAAGTTAAGTATTAAACCATGTGATTCAGTTATAAGAGCTCTCTAGAAATGTACTGATGAGCGTAATTTGCTACAGTGAGC
>NC_134785.1:36525551-36538051 GCF_046742065.1 Oratosquilla oratoria
ATGATTGTCAATATAGATAGGTGATATCACTGTCGACATAGATAAGTCATGTCAAGGCAACTTTTAAGATTTTTGTCTCGGCTAATGGCAGATATGTAATTTGTTTTCTTTAATCGGTACTAGTCCTTCTATTCTTATGGACAAATGTAGTGAGTCATAGAATTGGCAAACGGGAGATTTAAGCAGAGTTGAAAAACATAAGGAAATTAATAGTCTATATTTATTTCTTTTATTTGTCAACGATATTTGTTCAACTGAAAGGTAGAATCAAGACAAATTGGTTTGTCAATCGACCAAGATTTCTCTGTTCCCTGTGTTCATTCCTCAGCTGTCTAAGTTTATTTGACATAATCCAGGCAAAATGATAATCTACAAAGTCCATACATGACCGTGTTAAAGTAATAAGTACAATAATAAGTACAATGCTATAGCACTACGACCAAACCTGGGTGTATTACGTCTAGAAAATAATGTCCCTGGCGAGCAGGCATGATAGAGAATTCTACAAGAAAGATGGTTAAGAAGAAAATAATAATAGACATATAAGGTAAATACATAACCATGTCACATTAATAAGTACAGTACCACAGTACTACGACAAAACTTGGTTGTGTTAAGTTCAGAAAATAATGCCCATACCGAGCAGGTATGATAAGAGAATTCTGCAAGAAAGATGGTCGAGAGGAAAACCTTTAGGGTGATGCAAGGCTCGAGATATGTCATGAGAATACAAGGACGGTCCCGTTATCGGGAGAATTAATGCGGCTGAAAACAAATCTTAGCCGAAACAGCCTAAATCGCTTCCAATTCCATTCGCAGTCCTGATGAAGGCGATAAAGTGTGTAGAAATGAATTACTTTAATAGCTCTGGACTGCAGTGTCTTAAGTTCTTCGACTGGGAGGCTCTGGAATACTCCTCACCTTGGGGTTTGAATTCTGTAAATTATTACTTTTATCAGGATTATGATACTGAACTGGTGCATAATTTTTACGGTTTTTGGGAAGTGATGAAAAAAACATTGATTTTTGTCCTTTCTTTTAGCTCTTGGCTCCTCTGTGTATCTATATATTCATAATACACACACAAACACGCACACACGCACACATTCACACACACACACACACACACACACACATACACACGCACACACACACACACGCACACACACACACACACACACACACACACACACACACACACACACACACACACACACACACACACACACACACACACACACACACACACACACACACACACACGGTTGGTAGAGCGCTGAACTGGGAAGTAGAAGTGCTCCCAGTACCCAGTTCGAATCCTGCCCAGGGCCGAAATTATTTCGGTATCGCTGTGCCTCGGGTCGTTACTCTGACTCTCGTGGGCGGGGAGTTGTGTGTGTGTGTGTGTGCAAGGTCATAGTATTACCCATAGATCGGACCTACGAGCTCTGAGCTCTCTTCCAGGAGGGAAATAGCTGTCGATCACGAGTCCAACACGTGATCCAAAGACCAAGTGAACACACACACACACACACACACACACACACACACACACACACACACACACACACACACACACACACACACACACACACACACACACACACACACACACACACACACACACACACACACACACACACACACACACACACACGCACACACACACACGCACACAAAACACAAACACACGTATATATATATTTATATATATATATGTATATATATATATATATATATATATATATATATATATATATATATATATATTAGTATATGAGTTGACCACCATGTCACACAATACCCGATCGCATTCTGGAGCTAGGAACCTGGTCCTGTCAATCGACCGAAATTTTATGAACACTAATAACACCAACAGGCCGCAGTAGAACATAACTCAGAACCCAGACAATAACCTAAACTGCCCCCCCCCCACCACCACACACACACAACCCTCCACACCGTCAGTACTGCTCAGGCTTCAAATCAAACCCAAACCAGCACAACCACTGACCAAACCACTAGCTAGCATATTACTTCTCAAACATACACCCATTCTCCAATACCACCCTCACCACCCCCGAGCCCCATTGTCCACTATTAACCCAGATATTATTTTTTTTAAAGGGTAGCGGCATTACCATCGCTGACTATATAGCGGCATGCGATGTCTATTTTATAGCAGCAACATAACACAAGACAAGCACAAAATCACAATTGCTAATAGTCATTTCGATCCCCATGACGAATATCGTCAACTAGCTTGCCTTATGGAATTCAAATTGGAATCCGGTCTCTCATACGCGGAATATTGCTCAGAGCTTAGGAAATTATTCAGCGACAAAGCAACAAATAATTTTCATTTCCTATTAAAATGATTAGATTTCATGCGTAACCCCACCCCTCCTCATTCCACTCCATTTTGGCACAGGTAGCAGAAATATCGAAAATAATATGATCTTCTCTTAACGACCCCTCACCATGTGTTACAACAAACATTAACATAGTAAACCTTGTCAAAGGATAAGTAGTAAATTTTCTTGAGCTCGCAATGTTTTTTATATCATAACCAATATGGTGTGAGAGAGATATAAATGACACCGCTCCATCTAAATACAACCCTTCAATCAACAACTGAGACACTCTTCAACCTACAATAGGAACCCACTACCAAAAAGCCTCTATCCATACGCAACCCCCATACGCAAAATAGACAACTTGGGGAATCCAAAACAGCCTCCCGCGCGAGAACCCTAAAACGGCAGCAATAGGTGAACCTGAGGCCCTATGCTTCAAAAGCACAGTAGGGAACATCCCATGCACACTCCTAATAGACACAAGTACAGAGATAGATATATCATCACAGTCAATATGTGCACAATTAAGTGACGATTACCCTACTGACGTATAACACTTTTAGAGACCATGCTAGGCGGGATTCACCTAGTGTTCACCTCAACTATCAAATTACCAATAACCATTGTAAATAACCGTTTCCCACCCACTACCTTCCATATATTCAGAGACTGGACTTTTGAATGTGATGGGATAGTAGAACTGGAGCTCCTAGCCAATCAGAACATCGTAATAGGCACAAAATCTGCTAAGCTCAACTTAGGTAACATTGGTATTCCTTCCTGCTCTAACCCGGCGCTTTTAGGCACCCTGGCTGGCACACTCAGTACCCGTCTCCACGCCCTACATCACCCCACCCGAGTTTCACAACATCTTGCTTGCAACCAAGTTTGCCCACCTCAGCATCTACTGACATCAACACCGCACAGGATGCTGTTGCAAATCACTGAACTAGCATCATGCGATATCACCTACATTATGACACCTTTCCCGACCCACATAGGAAATCCAAGTAAGAAACATCACACCAACCCCTCCACACCCTCCTCAACACAAGGATTCTCACGAACAATAAAGTGACGCTCTTACCCGGTGAGAGCAGAGTCATTTGTACAACAATTCCTAGTGCACTTCCAGACCAAGACATAATAGTTTCCCCCAGACACATGTAGGAGAAAGAATATCCACATGCCTATTGTATGGGACAGAGTTAAGGAAGAAAAATGAACACTAATATTATTAGAGAACGCCTCACATACCACAGTTAGACTGAAGAAACACACACAGATAAGTATATATCAGTTGTACATTAACCCCATTGAACAAGCACTCCCCACACCTATCAACACCCTCATCACCATGACAAGCCCCCCTTCCAATTCCTCTTGAAGTTATCCCACTTGTAGACTTCCAAGAAGCCAGAAATAAACTTAAGATACTTCTTCAATTCCATCGAAAGGCGATCGCTTTAGATGGTGAGCCACTGGGAAAATCTCATTGGTTCAACACCATACCAGTTCCCCTCCCAATACGAGCCCCGTTTACAGACCAGCATACAGTATCTATCACAGCAGGAAGAACATAGTTTCAGAGGAAATAGAGGAAATGTTAGAACAAGGTGCTATATGACACTCCCACTCCCCGTGGAATTCCCTCTTATTTTTGGTCCCCCCAAAATACAAAAATTTCAGGCCAGTCATTGTTTTCCTTAATGAGAACAAAAAACGCAATAAAAGACGTAATGCCAATGCCAATCTTGGGCAACATTTTACAATCCTTGGGGAATGGGAACACAAGTCTTTTCAATACTTAATCTAAAATCGGCTTTCTGGCAAACAGAACTTTGCCCATCCTCAAAACCTTTCACAACGTTTATCAGTAATAAGGGTTATTTTGAATTTAATCTAATGCCCTTTGGTCTAATTGTACACACTACAACAGCTGATGAACAGCATTTTTAAAGACAAACTAAAAAAATCCCTATAGTCTAACTAGACAACCTGATAAAAAAAATTCCCTTCTGTGAAAGACCACTTTGACACCCTTCGGTACGTCGTACAACCATCAGTAATGCTAGCCTCAATATTCAGCTATCAAAATTGAAAGTCCGTAAGAAGAAAATTGCATTCCTTCCCCCACACAGTGGACAAGGAAAGAATCCACACAAACTCAGATAAGATCAGAGCCATTGCTAAATTTCTCACCCCAAAGAACGCGGACCTACTCCGTTCTTTTGATGGCACGGCAGCATATTACAGATATTTCGTTAAGAAAAAAAAAAAAAAAAAAAAAAAAGAAAAAAAAAAAACTAGAAATGGCTGCCCCGTTTGCTAATATGACACGTAAGAACGTACTTTTCAAATGGAGTTCTGAAAAACAAGGTTATCTTTAGAGAATAAAAAAGCACTATGCAGGGCACCTATCCTCGCCCTCCCTGATTTCACAAAAAAAAAAATTTCTGTTCACGGACGTATCCTCTCTTGGAGTAGGAGTGGTCCTACAACAACAAGATTCAATAGGGAAACATAGAGGGATTGCATACGCAAGCCACGTGTTAAACCCTGGAGAACGTAACTACTCCATCGCCCACCTAGAAGCCCTAGCAGTAGTCTGGGCTCTGAATCATTTCGGAAAACTCCTCTTGGGACACAAAGTCAGTCATGACGGACCCTCAACCACTAACGGAGTTTTTCAAATGATAATCCTTACAAAGTAAGATTGCTAGATGGTACAAAGCAATTTCAGAATTCAATCAAGAGACTGCCTACATAAAAGGCAAAGGCAATTTTGTGACGGACGCATTTAGCAGAAACCCCCTGATAGCAACAGTACCATTCAATTACTATATTTTACAAAGGATTATAAAGGCGGAGCATGCCGACAGGAGACCTTTTGCCCCATGACTAGGTCGGATTTGAAACAAATATATATATAATAATGATAGATAAAATCATAGTATGAAAAATAATAAGATAAATAAATAAATGCATAGGTATAGATAATAGTAAACAATAAATTAACAGATAGATAATAACAAATGAAAATCAACCAAATAATAATAAAAAAACAGGCAAATAATAACAAACAAATAAATAATATGAAATAAATGGCAGTCATTACAGCATCTTGTTGTAATGAAAGGAACAGAGATGACCCAATTTGGCTACAGGTAATTCTCCACCTAGAACCGGGAGGCACACTTCTCAGGTGAAGAAAATACCTTGGGAATTAATAGGTTTCTCAGTTTGGTCGACACTTTAATTGTCACTTAAAACATAACAGATTAAAAAAGGAAAAAATAAGTTTTAAAAGAAAATGTAGATCCTGAGAAGGTTAGGGCTAGGCTTATAATAAATTTTCAGCAAATGGAAGATATCAACCAATATAAAGCTTATAAGATTCATTAGATATTTTAAGGTAAAGTGAGATCAGGATCCTATCAGGTCTTTGGTTAAAATGATGAAGAAAGTAAAAAGAAGGGACTCTTACACAGGATATTTGACAAAATTAGACACATGGTCTAAGGACAATGCTTTCTATGTTGAGGGATTCAGATTGGATTGAGAGATCTAGTGACAAAATAAAAATTTCTCAGGTTACTAAATTAAGAGTATTTGCCATGTTGATAAACAGTTTTGACAAAATAACGGCGGAAAAGCTCTGTAAAGATCTTAAACAAACAATGGATTTAGGGGGAGATAGATTACCTTCTTCAAGATTATAGTGAAACTAAAGCAATTAATTCATATGTGATGACAGTTGGAATACAACAAAAGAAACTATGAACTATAGAAGTGACTACAGAAACAGAGGATCTGAACATAGAATTAGAATTACATCAAAGAATGCTAGAACTGAATGTTACAATTGCAATACCTGGGGGCATAAAACACAAGAGTGTTTTTTATTAAACTATTTGTAGAAATTGCAAATATGAGGGTCATGATGAATATTATTGTAGAAACCCACCTTTCTGTCTGTATCACCAGATGATAGGACATAGAACATAGGAGTGTAGAACAAAACCAAATTTTCGTATTCACCCCAAAACAAGAGGAAAACACCCAGAAACAAAATAAAACAACACTACAGAGCTACCCATTGAAATACACGAAGACAGTATTGTGTTAGGGACAAGATTGATAGAAGGGTGAAAGAAAACACCAACATCAAAGACAATTATAAACTGACTATAACAATTAGAAGGACTTCTTTAGGATCTTTCACTGAGGATAGAGTGGCCAATAACCTATTAAAATATTTATTGATACAGCATCTGTAGTTAATGTTATAACCAGCAAAGGTTTAAACCAATTGAAACCAGGAGTAAAAATCTTGGAACCAATCAATTACTCATTCCAAGGAGTAACTGAAAGTCAGTTAAAAACATTAGGTAAGGTTGAATTAGAGGTCATCTTACATAAAAATGAGTATTTGCATATCCCTGTGATAGTTGTAGAAGAATCTGCTTTTCCAGAAGATCTATTGATAGGAATTGCAACTATGAAAAAAAGAGATCGTGGTCGTATGTCCTGCTAAGTTAGGGATTTTAGTGAAATCACAGTTAACCCCACTTTTAAATCAACCAGACTCAGAGCCAGTATCATTAATCATAGAAGCTTTTGAAATAGATAGGGAAAATAACAATGATAGGTTGGATAGCGGGACAGAGCTGTCCAGACTAACAGAAAATAAAGTCTCATATAGTGAACTCAACTCAGATGTTCAAGAAATCCCAGAAATGACTAATTCATCAACTTCAAAAGAAGCTTTTTCTAATTGTGGAAAGTGTCGTAATAGATTTGACATTATTAAACTCCAGAGCAATTAAATCGGTAGAAGTACAGTTGAAAGTCACTGTATACTCTGAAATTTTAACCATCCCAGAATCAATTAGTTTAAAACATGTGAAATTGGATTCAGGGATTCATAAGACAAACAATAACATTGTAGAAATATTAGAGATTAGTGCTTTGGATAAAGACATAGTCTTAAGAAAAGGTACACAAATGGGATGTTTTTAAGTTTGTACAAAACCCATTAAGACTTTAAATGAGAGTATTGAGGTGTAATCACCAATTTCATCAATCTGTTCAGTTCAGGAAGAAACAAATTTGGGAGAGAAATACAAAAATTAACTAGAACCTACCAGTTGTCCTGAGTTGGATGAATGCTTGGTTGCTTTGTTCTTGAAATACAATAAAGTAATTGGTTTGCCAGGGAACGTCTTGGGCAAAGCACCTGTTTTAAAATATTAGATCAAATTAAAACTAGGAACTGAACCTATTAATATACCTGCCTACAGATTATCACATTCCAAACTAGCCATTGTAGATTAATTGATCAATGAAATGTAATCGCAGGATATTATTGAACATGGTAAAAGGGAGTGGAACGTCCCTTTAGTTTTGGTGCCAATTTCAGATGGTGCCATGCGTCCAGTTATTGATTATAGGGAATTGAATAAACAGGCAATACCTGACCGATTACGATTACCGGTAATAGGGGAAAGTCTTAGAAGTTTAGGAACCAAAAATAGGTATTTAAGGACTATAGATATCAAGTCTACTTTTTGGCAGATCGAGTTGTATAAAGATTCATGAGAATTCACAGCCCTTTCTACTCCAACGGGACACCCTGGGTTCAAAGGAATGCCATTTGGGTTATGTAATAATGAATACAGCTCTAGATGGGTTGTTAGGAAACACTGCCAGTGTATTTCTAGATGATATTTTAATAGTTTTCAAAACAGTGACTGAGCATTTTAATTAATTTTATTTTGGTATTCTCAAGACTAGCTGACGCAGGATTGAAAATGAAACTTGAAAAATTTTAAGTTTTTGCAGGACAGTGTTATTTATTTGGGACATAAGATAGACAGGTATGGGTTTAGTACAGTAAATTCAAAGGTTAAAAAAGTAAAGAATTATCCAGTTCCGAAAAATGTAGAAGAAGTTAGAAGTTTCTTGGGATTAACAGGATATTATAAGAAAATTATCCAAGGTTATGCAGACATAGCTAATCCATTATGTTATTTGTTCAGGAAATACTCAAAGTTCATGTGTGGACCTGCAGAGAGAAGCTGCTCTATAACAGAAAGAGAAACCTTAGCAGTGATACATTCTCTAGAAAGTTTTAGAGATATAATACTGGGATATCCAGAGTGTGGACTGATCATACAACTATTCAGAACTTATTTAAGCATAAGAATCTTAGGGGCAGACTAGCCAGGTGATTTGCAATACTTGTGTTATGAGGTTAGGTTTGAATATATTCTGGGTAGAAAGAATGTGGCAGCAGATGCACTGTAATACAGATGAGCTAGTAACCTTAGATAAGGAAATGGAAATAAGGGAAAAAAGAAAAGATAAGACTTGGGAAGCATTAGCCTTGTATTTGATGAATCTAAGAAGGTAATCTTCCAAAACTACCAAAAGGGTATATGATAGAAGAATTTCATATGACCAATGGACTTTTGCATAGAAAAAATAGTTGTAAGTGGGTAAGATATTTCTAGGGGCCAGTGAATCAGTTGGTAAATCCACAAAATTTTGTTGAAGAGGTATTAAAGTTACTTCACGATAGTGATTGTAGTTCACACTCAAGAAAGGATAAAACTTATGGCATGCACAATTTAAGTACTTTTGGCCAGGTATAAAGATATACATGATTATATAGAAAAAAATCAATGTGCGAAGATGAAAGGAAATACACCTTAACCTGCTCCTATGCTACCATATCCCATCCCGCAGAAATCTTGGGAGAGTTCACATAGATACATGGGAGTTACCTATGTCTGAAAATAGATATAAATATGTATTTGTTGCTATTTATTATCTGTCAATATTTTGTATTTTACAACCTATCCCAAATAAGAGAACTGAAACAATTGCTTCAGTAATCTATGATCAGATTATCTGTAATTTCACTACACCTAAGATCTTAGTTTCAAACAAAGGTACTGAATTTTATAACAAAATCTTGGAAGAATTATGTAGGTTATTTAAAATTTATAAAGTAAGTATACTTGTGAATCATCCTCAGAGCAATGGAGTTGTAGAGAGGTTAAATGAGAAAATTATTACATATCTTAGTATAACTTGGGATAATTGGATTCCTTGTGTTAAATGTAGCCTAAACAACCAAATTAATACAGCTACGGAAGAAACACCCCTATTTTATTATTTTGGGGAAGACAAAATTCTCCCATATGAAATCTTGATTGCAGACCAAAAACCTGTGAATAATATAGATGATTACATCTCATCTAAGATACATTTCAAGTTATACATCAAAGAGTTAGTGAACACATGCAAGAGTATATATAAGAGATGAAAAAAAACAACAACACGAAAATTACATAATATAGTATTACAAATAGGAGACTTAGTCAAATTACATACAATTCATAATAAACTATCACCGAGGTACTCAGATCCATATAGGATAATTGATTTTGCAGGTGGAAATAAACATAAGATCTTACACTTAGAAACTAGGGAAGTGTCAATTAGACATGCAGATGATATCAAGAAGACTAGGATAGAATTTGATGATGATGATGATAATGTGACACTGAGGGAAAAATACACAATGTATTAGTTTTAAAGAAACTTTGAATCCAGAGGAGTGAGTTGATAATTAATCGAAATACTTTTTACAGATATTATTCATGTTGTTGATATGTATGGTGCATGCCTGAGATAGGAGACATGAACTACTAGAACCTTTAGTGTGTCAGACAGATGTGCTACCTGAAGCCTTGGTCAGTCATGAAGACTTGGAACCTTGCTAATATATAAGAACAACTGGTGCCAATAAGTATTGAATAATATTTTCTTTTGTGAAGCATTGAAAACTATTATGCAGCTTCACTAGCATGTGTCATAGACAAAAAGTAAAATAAGTGTGAAACAAATGTAAATTCATGCAGACACTCTACTAACATATTTAATGCTGTGTATATAACAGTTGTAACATACCTTAACGATACACAATTGACAATCTTTTAAAAAGTGAAGACAGTTTCCGTTGAGATCTAACACAAATAATTATCCTAATAATGTCATGTTTTAATTGTTGCTGTTCCTAATCAAATTTCACAAACAAAAAGAGGAACACATTGAATAGTATTTGACATTTTTTTCCTGATTTTGCTATTGGCAAATTATGACATCTTAATACTTTGGTAGTAGTGAGTTTTGGAAATCAGTTTATTGCATCCATTTATATATGTATTATAATAATTTTGTTTTGTATCCTTTTTGTTGTTTCTGACATTTTTTCATTTTGGAGGGGTTATTGTTTCTTTGTTATGTGTGACAACATTCATTGAGAGATAATAATTGTTTAGCCAGTTTATGCAGAAATAGCTTTAATAGTTAGCTTCTTGTATAAGATATTTTTCAAGAGTGTATTTCTACCGAGCCCTGTAAGAGGTTAGTAGAAAATGATTGGTCGGGACGACCAAGGGTAGCTGCCAAGCCCCGTAAAAGGCTCGTAGATGAGGCTTGTAAATAAAAGAAGACAAGTGAAGTAGACAGAAGGGTAGGTAGCAAGAATTTCATTTTTATGAGTTGGATGTTTGATAAAAAAAAAAAAAAATGCAGGCAAAGTTATTGCGCAAGCTCGCTCCTTGCCTAAATATTTATAAACAACCCCTGGGGACCCGTTTTTATTGGTGTATTATGATGATGTAATAGTATGTAAATTGAATCAGTAGTGCATTGACACTACACTAGAAAGAGTTACTCGTAGAAGTGGAGCAGTCTTTATCTAACATCTAACCTCTAATTACAATGTATATATCTTTCTATATCTATATCTATATCTATAGCTATATCTATGTCTATATCTATAGCTATATCTATGTCTATATCTATATCTATATCTATATGTTCAAAACCAAATGTTTCGACCCCATGAGGTTTCTTTAGTACAATGATATTATAAGAAATAGTTCAAGCCGCCAACATCTTTTATCCATTAGAATAGCTATTTTGCCCCTGGTCTGATGTTTTTGCTTCTTTCCCTTCATCCCACACTCCTCAACCACCAGCTGTGCTGACTTTTATGCCCAGGGCATAAAAAAAGAAAGAAAGAAAGGAAAGAAAGAAAGAAAGAAAGAAAGAAAGAAAGAAAGAAAGAAAGAAAGAAAGAAAGAAAGAAAGAAAGAAAGAAAGAAAGAAAGAAAGAAAGAAGAAATAGATAAAGAAGAAATAAGTAAAGAAGGAAAGAAGGAAAGAAAGAAAGAAAGAAAGAAAGAAAGAAAGAAAGAAGGAAAAGAAAGAAAGAAAGAAAGAAAGAAAGAAAGAAAGAAAGAAAGAAAGAAAGAAAGAAAAACACCTGGCAGACCAAGAGATATGGAACTCATTGGTAAGAAATTCGCCAGCTTGAACGTCGAAGCCCTTTTTACGAATGTATTCAAAGGAGTGATAAATGAGAGCAAAAATTTGTTAAAGACATGAATGAGAATGAACTACCAGTGGCAAAAGATGTCTACAAGAACTTATTTTCCTTAGATATCTATATCGGCTTAATCGTTAATAATGGCAAACTCTGAATTTTTCTATACATTTTCTAATGTTTTCTCTGCCATGGTTATACAAACAAATAAATTTCCACTCGCCGTAACACATGACTCAAATAACCCTCTGCTTTGAAGTCTTTTGTGTATAAATGCGGAACTGATATAACTGTTTAAGATATTACACAAACCTTCATTTGAATGTCCAAGTAGACCGTTGGCAAAAATAAACGGGAAAATATGATTTTTGTCCATGGTCTACCTTCATGATAATGACTATGAGATCCCAGGACAACAATATTACGGTTTCCTTGGTCCCCTGTTGGAACAATCTCAGCGCGAGTCCTTGGTCCGTTCAGCAACATATTTATGGTCGACGCGGTTTCTGAAGCCTTTAGGTTTGTCAAAATATATATATTCATTATCACGGCCATAAATTTTATCAGGAACGTAATTGAGATGATTGTGAGTTTGTTGGAGCGTTGTCACGGTATCGTCATGGCAGTGTAGTGGCAGTGTCGTAATAGTGTTCTGATAATATAGTTGCAATGTAGAGTGCACGTCGTCTTTCGTAAAGATCATAGACATCCGGACCCAATTCACATCACCAATAATTTCA
>NC_134785.1:36543051-36548051 GCF_046742065.1 Oratosquilla oratoria
CTCCTCTGGTAGCTTAGAAGTGCTGGGTGGTGACCGCATCGCAGTCTGGCCAAGTGGACTCTGTCCTTACGTGGGAGAGAGGATTCAGAAGGGTGGATATCAGGGGGTCTGGCATGCAGCAGTGTGTTGTCTTTCAGTGTGTTAATGGAGCGGTGAGTGATATGATTATGAATATGCTTCCGGAGGCTGGTATTTGGTGGTTGTGGAGGAAGAGAAGAGAGTATCTTTGTGTAATAAAGGTCTTTGGGTGTAGTTTTAATGTTTCTTGGTGTGTGTGGGTGTTCTGCTATGTAGTGTAACGGGTGTGATGTGTTTGTGGTGGCTGCAGCAAGTGTTTGTGTGCCTCTCATGTCGAGGTGTTCCTTGACTTTGAGGACTTTTGTTTCATGGTGTAAATGGTCTGTAGGTGATGTATTTGTGCAGCCTGTAATTGTTTTTAGGGCTTTGTTTTGTATGATTTGAAGGGTGTTGTGGTGTGTCTCACTGAGATTAGGAGCCCATGCAGGACTCGCATAATTCATCACTGAGCGTATACATTGTTTGTATATTGTTATATTAGTTTCTTTGTTTTGTCCAAATGTTGTTCCAGTGATTGACTTAAGTGCGTTAAGTCTAGGTGTGCATTTGTTTTTTATGTTTGTGAGGTGTTGTTTGAAAGACATGGATGTATCGTATGTTACACCAAGAATTTTCGGTGTGTTTGTGTGTGGTATTAGAGTGTTGTTGATGTAGAGATGAGGTATGTATTTGTGTTCTTTTGTCCAGTTGGTGAGAAGTGTTGCTGTAGATTTGGTTGGAGCTATTTTGAGTCTGTTTGTGATGAACCATGTGTTGAGTGTGTCAAGGTAAGGCTGGATTATTTCTGCAGCTTTGTCTGTGTTACGATGTGTGCATGTGATTGTTATGTCGTCTGCGTAAGAAGAGATTTGTATTTCTGAGGTGTCTGGCGTGGGTAAGTCATGCATGTATAGATTAAATAATGTGGGGGATAGAACTGAGCCCTGCGGTACTCCGTTCTTAATGTTTCTGATGTGCGATGATTGGCCATTATATGACACTGGCAGGCAGGAATGCTCATGTGTCATATAATGGCCAATCATCGCACATCAGAAACATTAAGAACGGAGTACCGCAGGGCTCAGTTCTATCCCCCACATTATTTAATCTATACATGCATGACTTACCCACGCCAGACACCTCAGAAATACAAATCTCTTCTTACGCAGACGACATAACAATCACATGCACACATCGTAACACAGACAAAGCTGCAGAAATAATCCAGCCTTACCTTGACACACTCAACACATGGTTCATCACAAACAGACTCAAAATAGCTCCAACCAAATCTACAGCAACACTTCTCACCAACTGGACAAAAGAACACAAATACATACCTCATCTCTACATCAACAACACTCTAATACCACACACAAACACACCGAAAATTCTTGGTGTAACATACGATACATCCATGTCTTTCAAACAACACCTCACAAACATAAAAAACAAATGCACACCTAGACTTAACGCACTTAAGTCAATCACTGGAACAACATTTGGACATTAAATATAAATATTCATTATCACGGCCATAAATTAAATCAGGAACGTAATTGAGATGATTGTGGGTTTGTTGGAGCGTTGTCACGGTATCGTCATGGCAGTGTAGTGGCAGTGTCGTAATAGTGTTCTGATAATATAGTTGCAATGTAGAGTGCACGTCGTCTTTCGTAAAGATCATAGACATCCGGACCCAATTCACATCACCAATAATTTCATGTTGTGTCATTAGTAAATATAACTCCTTTAGCATTTGGTATGTAACGGAAGAAGTTAAATCATGTATATGAGGTTCTTAAGTGTGGTGATGTTCTCAAGTTGATTAGAAGACGGAATGCCAATGAGGAGCCAATTTATTTTGCTACATTGGAGGATACGTACGATATTATTAAGCGTGCTCACACTGCAACTGGCCACGGAGGTCGCGATAAGATGGTGAAGGAATTAACCAAAAAATATGCCAATATTACGCATGACGCCATATCAATTTACAAATCACTGTGCATCGAATGTCAACGTAAACGTAAACGGCCAACAACTAAAGGGACTGTTGTTTGACCAATTCTGACAAAGAACTTTGGTTCCAGGTCACAGGTTGACCTTGTTGACATGCAGTCAATGAAGCAAGGCAACTATAAATGGATAATGGTTTACCAAGACCACCTTACAAAGTTCTGTGTCTTGAGACCTCTCACATCAAAACGTGCTGCGGAGGTTGCTTATCAGCTTTTGGATATTTTTCTTTTACTTGGCGCACCAGAAATTTTACAGAGTGACAATGGATCGGAGTTTACTGCTAGTGTTATAACTGAACTTAAACTGCTTTGGCCTGATCTCGTAATGGTTCATGGAAAACCAAGACATCCCCAGAGCCAGGGGTCAGTTGAACGTGCCAATTGTGATATCAAAGATATGTTGGTAGCCTGGTTGGGTGATAACCAAACCACAGACTGGGTAGTTGGATTAAAATTTGTGCAGTTTAAAAAAAACTCTAGCTACCACTCTGGCATTTAAAGGTCACCATTTGCTGCGTTGTTTGGATCAGATGCTAAATAGGTCTAACAACTTCTGTTCTTCCACATGATGTAATTCGTCGTCTGCAAAGTGAGGACGATCTGCTGTCAGTAATTACGGATGAAACAACTTCAGTCGAACCACCTGCTGTAGAACCACCTTCAGTCGAACCACCTGCTGTAAAACCACCTTTCGAATCAACATCTGTTGAATCACCTTCTGTCGAACCACCTGCTGTAGAACCACCTGTCGAACCAACATCTGTCGAACCACCTGCTGTAGAACCACCTTCAGTCGAACCACCTACTGTAAAACCACCTTTCGAATCAACATCTGTTGAACCACCTTCTGTCAAACCACCTTCTGTCGAACCACCTGCTGTAGAACCACCTTCTATCGAACCACCTACTGTAGAACCGCCTGTCGAACCAACATCTGTAGAACCACCTTCTGTCGAGCCACCTGCTGTAGAACCACCTGTCGACCCAACATCTGTTGAACCACCTTCTGTCAAACCAACTTCTGTCGAACCAACATCACCACTCTCCGTTCGTCAAAACAATATTATTTCTCAGCGAAAGCGTGCGTACGAAGCTAAACTTTCACAAGCTGAACGTATGGTTAAACGAAGTCGTCGTATTATGGACCGTGGAAACGTCGGGAATAATGATACGATTCCGATACCAATGGTGGATAGGAGTCGTGGTGATCCAAGGAATATCATGGGAATGATAGTGGACATTGACGAAAATGATAATTACACGATTACAGTGAAAAGTGGCATACTGAGTGGGAAGTATACCAGGAATCAATTTGATTTATGTACGTATGAACTGTACTCCGAAGACGATTTGACAACCGATAGGATTGTGTCTCTTTGATCTGCTGTACAGCAAGAGTCGAAGTCAGGTGGCCAAGGTTTCGCCAAATGTAACTGTGCTGGTTCAAAACGTTGCCAAACAAATCGATGTAAATGTTTCAAGCTCAAGGTTAAATGCAACTCACGATGACATTCAAGCCTGCATTGTGAAAACAAGGCGATGTTGTAACTATTGATTATTTTGTGACTGACAAGCTTTACTTTTTATTGATTTAATAACTATATTACCATTCATAATTTATTTTATTAGCTTGATTTTGGAGGTTTTAAATACTGACTGTTTTGTGACTAGTTTTATTTATCTGATAAATTAATTAGATAATTGTATCCATGTGTTTATTCGTTTTTTTCCTTTGTCTTGTCATTCTAAATATGATTCAGGGAATTTGTATAATTATAAGGCCCAAATTTCAGCTTGATTTTGGAGGTTTTAAATATTGACTGTTTTGTGACTAGTTTTATTTATCTGATAAATAAATTAGATAATTGTGTACATGTGTTTATTCGTTTTTTCCTTTGTTCTGTCATTCTAAATATGATTCAGGGAATCTGTATAATTATAAGGTCCAAATTTCAGGGAATATGTATATACCCTGAAAATTCTAGGGAATATACATATTCCCCGAGTGAATCAGACATTATACACATTCCCTGAAAATATCAGGGAATATATATATTCCCTGATTTTACATATTCACTGTAACATATATATATATATATGTATATATGTGTGTGTGTGTGTGTGTGTGTGTGTGTGTGTGTGTGTGTGTGTGTGTGTGTGTGTGTGTGTGTGTGTGTGTGTGTGTGTGTGTGTGTGTGTGTGTGTGTGTGTGTGTGTGTGTGTGTGTGTGTGTGTGTGTGTGTGTGTGTGTGTGTGTATGTACATTTATCAACCACATTTCAATTTAATTCTAGGCCATTAACATCGAGAGACTCGCGGAGGCATACACGCAGAAATTTAAACGTGGTACAGCCAAGGACTCAAATCTGTTCTTAGAATTTAAGTGAATTGTGGTTGAAGGAAATAAATCCACTCACTGGGACCTATTGAGTGTTGTACACACACACACACACACACACACACACACACACACACACACACACACACACACACACACACACACACACACACACACACACACACACACACACACACACACACACACATATATATATATATTATATATATATATATATACATATGTATATGTATATATATATATATATACATATATATATAATATATATATATCATTAGATGCTGAAAAGTAATTTACAAGTATTCCAAATGAGAACTATGAACTACATCATTGATTTTGTTTACCATAATGGCACACTTACAACATAGCTATACCTGAATCCATTCATAGTAACCATCTCTTATGTTGAAAAAATAAAAAGATCACTTGCTTTCGTAAAGAGAAATACCAGCAAGATGTTGGTTTCGATATAGATTCTTCGTTTGGTGTCCTGTTAGCAAACTTTCATATGGTTTACATCGAAGAAGAATTGTTCGATAAATCTGAGAAGACCAAAATCTACT
>NC_134785.1:36565551-36570551 GCF_046742065.1 Oratosquilla oratoria
GCGGCTCGCCGCGACTGACGGGGCTTTGCCCTACCAGGGGTTTCTCACTGGCGTAAGAGTGGGATACTGAGTATATTATAATCTTCATCACCAACTACAGACGGAACCCCACAGGACTGGCACTTGATCTCTTTTTCATCTTTCATGAGTTTTTATCTGATTTTTCTCACAAAAAAAAAAAAAAAAATGACAACCTGTGACCCCTCCGGGTGATATCTTATTAGTCGATGATGGAAACTGCCTCACTCTATAAAAATCGCACATGATATGTGATATGCGTATGCAATTGGCGGTATTGCAAACGGATTACCAGCGTTTCTTCGAACCATCTATATGAATAGAGCAGAAAGAAAGACAGCGTAAAGACTCTTGTATCTGGATCTTTACTCACTGAAGTATGCTGATTGTGTTTGGCGCCAGCGTACTTGGAAAGTCTTAGGAGCCTCTTGAGAAGGTGCAATTTAGTGTCTTTTGCATACAAGAAGAGCAGAAAGACGAAACAGAGATGATCATTCCACATAGAAGATGGGTTTAGCAGCTTCCCCACCAAAAAAAAAAAAAAAAAAAAAAAAAAAAAAAAAATCCCTTGTCAAGATCAAATACTTTTTTTTTTGTCGTTCTGTCAAATCCAAAACAAACAATAAAGAAAGTAAAACAAGCAAACACATTCATGTTTAATGTAAATATATTCATTAAGCAGAAATTCAACTTTGGTGGAAGTCAATGTTCCATTAAAATAGGTAATGTTGTGCTTAAGGAAATATCTATTGACACAATTACACAATCATATTCTTTTCGTGTCTCAAGAGTTCATATACTTATTAATATTTTATTTCCTTTCTGAATACATTTCTGAAAAGTAGCATGCTTTTAGCTAGAGCTAATTGAAGGCGATTTGTTTTCTTAACGAATAAATGAAACAGGGATTATATAATTTCATGATCAAAGTAAACCTGCCAGCAGTGTTGGCCTCAAAATGTGACTTAGGGTTTATATGTATAATCCTGATTACCTCATGCTGATTTTTTTTTTTTTTAATTCAGAGCTACTCTTAACTATTGACGGCATAACATGTCACACAGCACCAGAAGAAATGGCACGTAATAAGTAAATTGAATGTCATTTACGTTTCATTTTACATCTATTTCCTTTGTACAGTGCTGTATTTTCTTAGGAACCAGAGAAAGGGAGTGTTAAGGCTATGATAGAGAACATGGTTACACATTCCCGTTACCTAAACCTGATGAAGGAGATGCACTAAGGAAAAGATATGTAAGAATGTCATTTTATTAACTTTCTAATTCATCAATATCTTCAACTTCTTGAAGATGATGTTTAAATTTCAGCTATTCATAGCTATTGTAGTTATTGTTTTATTACAAATACATATTTCTTTACAGCTGTGGGCAGGGGAGACCCTACATTTAACTGAGTCTCAGCTTGCAGTAACTTTTGAGACAGGACTCTCCCGTTCAACTGAATAAAGTCAAAACTTAGTTGTTTTTAAGTAAATTAAAATAATCGGATATTAAAACATTTCCTCAGATATGTTAACCATAGGAGACATAGTGGTCTCAAGGTGTCAGAATATTGATAAAACAAAAATATAAAATATTTTTGCATATCCCGTGGGAATGTTGGAATATAGTTCAACTCAAAGTTTTATGATTGATTTAGATAAACACACAAGGTATATTGTCTACCAATCCTTCATCTTGTTTGTCCTACTTTCCTGCTCCGAGTACTTATATTAATTTCTTACTATATAGACACTTTGTGTAATCTTCTAATGGATCTAAAGATTTGTTGGTGTACTTTGCCATTGGAACTCATTGTACATAAACTGCAGAAGACACAAAACAAAGAAGGACGAATTATATCTAATGGAATAGAGACAAATATCAATAACGCTCACATGTATATTTATCTTATAAATGACAGAGTAAATACAAAGGGGTTCCCCCCCTACACGGGGGCTAGCCAAAAAGAAAAAGGCATAGAAACCACTCCAACCCATTCCATTTTCTACATATTCCACTCCCCTCCACCCTCCTCCTTCCCTCCCATCTAGGCACCTCCTGGATGATTGGTCATCCCTGCATCCTGTCCACTGCCATGGGTCAAAACCAGTGTCGCAAGACACAGCAAATCCACAGAAAGAGGAGTAAATACATACAAAATGCAAATGGTTTTAGTACTCTTCCGATCTCTCTAAAAAGAAAAACTTATCTAGTATCTGTGTTGAGTGAGTTTGGGCTTGTTTCTGTCACTTGCTAATATAAAGAGCAGGAAAAAAAAGAGGACCGAGAGGAGAGCTACCGTAGGCTGTCAGCTTAAAAGACTAAGAGTTGATGATGATATCGACATATAGATAAAGAGAGATTTTGAAGTCTACGGGGCTGTTTCGTGATGGTAATGTCTCTGGAGATAGTTGATGAGGAGACGATCATCTTCGAAGCCTTTCCGCAGGAACCCCCTCACACACTGAAATACACATACCAACAGACCCTGATAAAAAAATTCATTAGAATTGTAAGCAATCTCTAACCACTTAGGTCTAGGCCTTGTTCCAGGGTGAATGAAATAGCCTTACAGCAGGCGGAACACAGGTGTTACAAGAAAGAATATTAACTTTTTCAAAATAAAACCTTCACTAACTTATACGATACAGACTGACGTTAGCCAGAATATAATTCAAGGACATTATCATGCGAATGAATCAGTAGGTCAGAGTCGGAGAAGTATCATGATATGATTTTTCCTAAACGTCATCACTCAGGGCATTGCATAATGAAGACAAAACAACAACTGTAGCTTCTGCAATGCGCTGCTTGATAATGAAGTTTTGACATCAGAAATGGTTTTAATAAGGTGTTGTTGGTGGCATCTCCACCATTAATGAGTATTATATATATATATATATACATATATATATATATATATATATATATATACATATATATATATATAAATATAAGGTATACATACCCGCGGACCTTGCCTATATATATATATACATACACCACACACACACACCACACACCACACACACACACACACACACACCACACACATATATATTATATATAGTATTTTTTTATATATTATATAAATAATATATATACTTTATATATATACATATATATATATTCACATACATACTACATTATATATATATATAATATATTTATATATATATATATTACTTATATATATACATATATATATATACCGATACTATACATAATATGATTATATATATATAATTATATAAATATTTTATATAATATATATATTGTATATTTAGGGCGCAGATTCTCACTAATACCACCACAGAGTTAAACACAACAGCATTTTGGCACTGGTTAATCTTCTTTACTGAGATTTTCAATTTTCCTCACAGTAGGTCCTCATTTACTGGAGCGGTGGGCAAATACAAGCCTTCCAAATTCTTCCATATTTAATTTAACGTTTCGACTTCAGGGAGGCATCTTCAGAATGGGTTAAAGAGAGAAAAGTCACAAATTTCAAAAGCTACATTGATTTCCAATTGACAATGGTGTACAGACAACATGGGTTTAAATATGGGCCGCTTGGGAAACGGTGCATGGTTCGTGGTCCGTTAAGTAGCCGGATAACTACGTCCTTGGATGGGATGGGGGAGGAGAGAGGGGGAGGAGGCGGGAGAGGGGGGGAGTCCAGGTAAGGTTGGTCTTCCTCGCTGGGGTCACCACGCTTGGTCATGTGGGGGTTGGTGAGGTGTAGGGAGGGGGATGGTGAGAGGAAGGCGGTGGGTGTTGCTGTTGTTTGGCTCCAAATCTCGTGGAAGAATTAAATAGCGGATGGCGGAAATCATATTACATTGACATTATTAATAATTGGAGCTCTCTCCCTAATGTTGGATGGACCCTTTTTTTCAAAAAAAAGGCTATTTTTAGGAACTAAAAATGCTTTAAGCATCCACATTAGGGAGAGAGCTCAAGTATTAATATTTCAATGTAATATTGATTTCCGGCCATCCCGCTATTTAATTACTTCCACGAGCTTTGCAGACCAACACAAAACAGCACACACACCACATCCGTCTCTCCCCCTCCCCCTCCTCCACCTCACCAACCCCCACATGTCCAGCGTGGTGACCAGCGAGAAGACCTAACCTTACCTGACTCCCCCCTCTCCCTCCTCCTCCCCCCGCCTCCTCCCCCTTCCCTTCCTAGGAGTAGTTTCGGCTACGTAAACGGACCAACGAACCATGCTCCGTTTCCCAAGCGGCCCATATTTACTCCCATGTTGTCTGTACACCATAGTCAATTGTGAAATCATGTAGCTTTGAAAAATTGTGTCTTTTCTCTTGTAACCATTATGAAGATGACTCCCTGATGTCGAAACGTTAATTATTTAATATGGAAGAATTTGGAAAGGGCTTGTATTTGCCCACCCTCCTGAAATGAGACCTACTGTTGAGGAAAATTGAAAAATCTCACAGTAAGAAGATTAACCAGTCGCCCAAAATGCTGTTGTGTTTAACTCTGTGGTGTATTATATATATTTATATATTTATATGTATGTATGTTTGTAGACATTAACGTGCATTTATGGTTGTTAAAATTGTTTCTCTATGCACTGGTACTCAATTCAGTGTTGTACTAAATACTTTCCGCGTTGTTTTCTTTCCATTGTACTATTATAGGGGAAGATGGGGTTGTTGAAACGCAAAATTTCATGTATGTGTATGTAACTCGAGCATACAAATATATAAGAAAAGTTGCGCTCAACACATATCTCTATTGATAGCGTAGTTGTTTGACTTTATATCATTCATATTATCATAATTTCATTTCTATTATATTATTTTTATTTATTATTATTATTATTATTATTATTATTTTATCATTATCTATTAGTATTATTAATATTTATTATTATTATTATTATTTTATTATTATTTATGTAGAGGTATATTATTATTATTCTAATTATTATTATTTTTATTATTATTA
>NC_134785.1:36575551-36578051 GCF_046742065.1 Oratosquilla oratoria
GTAGTAGTAGTAGTAGTAGTAGTAGTAGTAGTAGTAGTAGTAGTAGTAGTAGTAGTAGTAGTAGTAGTAGTAGTAGTAGTAGTAGTAGTAGTAGTAGTAGAACGAGTATGAGAAGATCAGGATGTACGAAGAGCGCATACAGAATGTAGACCAGGGCTCATTCACTCCTATAACCTTTACGACTTTAGGTGGGATGGGTCCTAGAGCAAAGGCATTCTACGCTCGGCTGGCTGAGGTAATGGCTGAAAAGAAACAACAACCCAAAAGCAGCATTGTTTCATGGATGAGATGTAGACTGTCATTCTCACTCCTAAGATCAGCCCTCTTGTGCCTGAGAGGTACAAAGTCCCCACCGCCCAAATCGGCACATATACAAAACCTATATTTTGAGCAGACGGTGGTTGACAGTAGGATAAATGAACTTTTGTATTAGGCATTGTTAATAAAGATTATATAGATAAATAAAAGGGTTGTCGACCACAGTCATTGGCGGGAGAGGGGCCAATGAACTGTGTCTGTGGGAGACATACCCTGCTGCTTCAACCACACAGTTCCATGAGGATGGAGGTCGTGTAAAAAAAAATGTATTAGTAGTAGTAGTAGTAGTAGTAGTAGTAGTAGTAGTAGTAGTAGTAGTAGTAGTAGTAGTAGTAGTAGTAGTAGTAGTAGTAGTAGTAGTAGTAGTAGCAGCAGCAGTAGTAGTAGTAGTAGTAGTAGTAGTAGTAGTAGTAGTAGTAGTAGTAGTAGTTAGTAGTAGTAGTAGTAGTAGTAGTAGTAGTTAGTAGTAGTAGTAGTAGTAGTGGTAGTATTAGTAGTAGTAGTAGTAGTGAAGTAGTATAGTCGTGGTAGTAATTGTAGTAGTAGTAGTGGTAGTAGTTATTATTAGTAGTGGTATAATCATTCTTGCTATTATTATAATTATTATTATTACAAATATTTTTGTTGTTATTGTTGTTCTTGTCATTATTTTTGATATTGTTCCTCTTCTTCTTTTTCCTTCTTTTTCTTCTATTTTTCTTTTCTTTTCCCTTTTTCTCGTCTTATCTTATCTATTTATTTACTTACGTATTTATCTATTTTGTGAGATTAATCAACTGCCATTCATGGGTCTCCATTCTTTGATTTTCTTTTAATTAATTAGTTAATTGGTTAACTAATTAATTAATTGACTTATTTATTTATCTATTTATTTGTTATTATTTTTTATTTATCGATTTATTTATTTATTTATTTATTTGTCGCTGTTGTTTTTTCTCTATGCATAAGTTTTATCCACTCATTATTTTGGGGACTTTAGTGAAAAAAGTATGTACCAAAACCATGCAGGATTCTTTTATAATTGGAAACCAATCTCCACTGTAAAAAAAATTCTGATCATCTATCACTCGTATCTCTCTATCATGTTACCCTTTACCACGTCTTTGGTAAGTCACTGTTCTTGAGAATAGAAAAAAATATATATCGCAAATTATTTCAGGTTTTCCGAAGTTCTCCTTTGTGCCTTTCTGTGATGTGTTGCCATGGAGGTTTGAACTATCTCCATCCTTTGCATCTGTCCTTTCCTCTTACCCAGTCATGAACTTATGATAAATGTTTAATTAGATCCTCCTCTCTTATGATCTCAAATCACTCTCAATTGTACCGTAAAGTTTTAATGATGTCTCGGCATTTACCTTCTCTGATATGCAGCGCTAGTGACGGTCTATCATTCTCTGTGAATGAAACAACACGTAAGTGAACCAGCTTGTCACTCATAACTTATCGTGTGAATAGGCGTCTCTGTTCTGTTCGCCTGAGAGCCAAGCCAAGGTTGTCATAAACAGGATATGACGTCATCTCCAGGAGAAGACGATCAGGGCTGCGAATTGGAAACTGAATAGCTGGCCTTTTTTTTTTTTTTTGTCAAATATCATATGGTATATTATACATTGTACAATGATAGCACTGTATTATACACGATATAATCCTGTGGTTATCGCCGTAAAACACAAAGTGCTAGTTTTGAAGTATATGGTTCAATTCCTGGAGTGTTGTCATGAAGTTATGATATACATAACTTGTATGTTTTTTTTTCAAAGATATGTTATACACTATACAACAACAATATTATATATAATCTATCTATATACCAAGAGTTTTTTTCCCTTATAAAGGAGGTAGCCACTGCATACATATCTTTGATGTTGGACACACATAGATCTTACTCTAAATCAACCCAGTGACAAGCATTGCATGATAATCAAGTACAAGGATTACAAGGACTGGACACGAATAGAATCCGCCAGACGTATGAAGATGTACAAAATACTTGTACTGAATTATTCACATCACATATCATCACAAATTTTAATTCATGTTTGTACACACATATATAAATATGGTCAACCTAAAGAACAACGCCCAATCAACTGACCATGATTGTTAGCAGTGCATAGCAAACGAGTTCAACAGCAATTATCAGCTCCCACACTAGGTCCAGGTAGAGCTATGGCCGACTTCA
>NC_134785.1:36583051-36589102 GCF_046742065.1 Oratosquilla oratoria
TCTTTCTTCACCATCATTATACATATATATATATATATATATATATATATATATATATATATATATATATATATATATATACATACATATATATATATATATACATATATACATATATATATGTATACATATATGTGTGTGTGTGTGTGTGTGCATATATATGTGAGAAAGCTATAGAAAAAGGGGAAGGATGTTTTTTGGGCTTTTATGGATCTGGAAAAGTCTTATTACAGGGCAGACAGGAAAGGCATTGTGGGAGGTTTTAACGGATTTACGGGATAGGAGGAAAGCTTCTAGGTGCTGTCGATAGTTTTTATGAGGGTAGTAGAGCTTGTGTCAGGATTAGAAATGGAGAGAATGAGTGGTTCGAGGTAAAGGTGGGACTTTGTCAAAGATGCGTTATGGCGCCCTGGCTTGTTTCAACTTATACATGGATGGGTAGTGCGAGAGGTAAACGCAAGGGTAGTGGGTCAGCCCTTACTACGTATTTATCCAAGATTAACAATGGAGCAAAACCAAAGAGTAAATTAAGTGAACAGCGTGAATGGGAGTCTTTTTCCTGTAAGGAGGGAGACTACCTCGCTCGGTCGGGAACATAGTGTACAGCAGGCGGTTTCTGATCGTTATCCGGCGACTGTTGTAACCAAAGAAAAGTTGAAGAATGGCTACGTGGAATGTCCCGAACATTACAGCAAGCGGGGAAATATTATGGGGTAAGGAGAGAAATGAACAGAATGAAGATAGATGTTATGGGGCTTAGTGAGGTTAGGTGGCCAGGGAGTGGGAGAGGTAAAAAACGAGCCTGGAGTATTTGTATCCTCTGGAGGAGCAGGAGCAGAAAAAGGGCTAGGAAAAATAATGAACAAAAAGGCTGCAAGAACTATGAAGGGATTCTGGGCAGTGTCAGACAGAGTGCTCTTGGTAAAACTCAGGGGAAACCTTTTGACATATGTTTAATACAGGTGTATGCTCCCACGGCAAAAGCAGAGGAAAGGATAATAGATGATTTTTATGACAAGTTAGATCAAGCAATGGAACAATGTGGAAATCAAGAGGTTAATATAGTTATGGGTGATGTAAATGCAAAAGTGGGTTCAGGTGGAGAAGAAGAGGTTGTGGGGCCATTTGGGTTAGAGAGAGAAATGACAGGGGAGAAAAATGGATAAGCTGTATAAAATATGTATAAAGGCAAAACTTGGAGAGGTCACTTAGTGACTCTCCTCTGTTTGGCTGGCGCTGTTTGGTTGGTTTCCTAAGCCTAGCCGATCGCCTAAGGCATGACATTTTTATCCTCTGCGGGGATATTTTGGACCTTTATGGGTGTTCTCTGATCTGGTGGTTGTATTTTGGTGAACACAATGTCTCCTACGTGTTGGTTTCATGCTGGGGAGGAGGGAGAAATCATTTGATTGTACATTAATAATTGGTTGTAAATCTTTTATGATTACAGCCTCCAAAATGGTCAACGTTGGAGGTCCTTCTCCTCTGCGACGATTTCTGTGTTGTGTACCATGGTTTCCCTGTCGAGATGGCGTCTGTGGTGGGTCCAAAGGTGTTGTTTCGGGTCCTCGTTGTTGAAGGTGGAGGTTGATTCATCTGGACATAGTGGTAGTTGTTCCCACATAGGTAGATAGGGGCGTACAGTTCTCCTTTAGGCAAGTGAATATATATACTACGTGGAATTGACGTATACCATGAGGTTTTGGGGCGGTGTGATTTTTTAAGATTAGGGAAGATGTTTTCTTGTTCCTGTAGTAAATAGTGAGTGATAATTTGTCACGTTCTTTCGTGGGGGTCACATTTCTTTTAATAATGTCTTATAATATTTTATCATCCTCTTTATATTTATTGGACATCTGGGACTTATAGAATATGCGGTGTGTGGTTCCTTCATGTTCTGTGGTAGTGTGATGAGGTTCTTGGTACCAGGTGTCAATAACTCTTCTGAGTGTAGATTGTACTTCGTTGTTGGAGTAACCATTATTAATTAGAAGTTGGTGGACTCTATCTATCTCCTTCTAGGTGCTGACCAAGAAGAACAATGGCTAAGGGCTCTTCTAAAAAGGGTGCTGATAGTGGAGTCTCTGTACTTTTTGGGGCACTCACTTTCTCCGCTCATACATAGTCCGGGGTTGGTGTCCTTAACATACACGCTGGAAGAAAATGAACAGTTAGTCTGTTTAAGGAGGACGTCCAGGAAGAGGAGGGAACCATTTTCACTATGTTCGACAGTGAAATCAATCTCCGACACCTCCATGAGTTTCCTCCTCAAGATTTCAAGGTCTTGGTGTGAATCAGTTTGGACAAAAATATCATCAATATATCTACAGTAAATATTGGGTTTGCTAATTTCACTGAATATGCTTAAAAGAGAATCTCCTGCCACGCTTCACGAATATATATATATACATATATATATATATATACATATAATATATATACATATACATATTTATACATATATATACATATATACATATACATATATATAAATATATATATATATATATATATACATATATACATATACATATACATATATATATATATACATATATATGTATATACATATATACGTATATATGTGTATATATGACACACAGGAACCCACAGTCGGAGAAAGAATAAACTTCGAATAAAGAAGAATCCTATATTTCGGCTATCAACTGTAGCCCTCTTCAGGAAAGTACACAAGATAGAGAACAGAGCTGACTTATAAACTACAGTAAGAAGAGATGTGGACAGTTGACCTCACTCAGGCGCGGGGCAAACTGGGGTGGCGGAGGAGGGAGGGGGTGAGGAGAGGAAAGGATGTAACGTCCGCACCAGCTTGCTTACTGCTGCGCGTGAGATTATGTCAGGTGTCCACTGCCCTTTAGAAATATTGATATTAGGGCATTCCTCAATTAATGCTGATTCGACTATTTTCCTCCTGAAACCGCAGTGGGACTTGAACACTAATCTGGCCTTACCCCAGTCGAAAGAATGATTCTTATTTTTGACATGAAGAAATACAGCCAAATTTTCTTGCCCATACCTAATTGACCTTTTATGTTCTGCCAATCTAGTGTTCAAGTCTCTCCCTGTTTGACCCAAGTAAACCAAATCACAATTTTTTCTGGGCAAACAATAAACACCGGGGGACTCTATTTCCTTCAGTTTTTTGTTGAACGTTCACAATTTGCTTACGCACGGTGTTGGGATAATGATGGGCAATCGTGAGACGTTCATGGGGAAACAATTTAGTAGAAGAACTGATGGTATTATTGAATGGAATTTTTAAAATCTCCTTAAAGGTGCGGTGAAAAACTTGAGGGGACGGAAGTTTTAAAATGGTTGGCCCTAGCCTTACTGAGGGCTTGGTCCAGAAACTTCTCAAGTTGACATTTAATCACCTCAATCTCATGGTCCAGAAATTGAGGACTGCAAATCCTGAAAGCCCTCAAGAAAAGGCCAGAGGCAACACTTTCCTTAACATTGTCAGGGTGATTGCTAAAAAAGTGGAGACAACTGCCTGAATGGGTGGACTTACGGTATACTGTAAAGAATAAATTATCATCAGTTCTTCTTAACAAAATAACCAAGAAAGGGATTTGGTGTCCTTCTTCCCATTCAACTTTAAATTTAAGATTCGGGGTCAATTGGTTCAATTTATCATGGAACACTTCAAATGGGCCCCAACTGTCATCCCACGCCGAAAAGATATCGTCTACGTACCTGAGCCAAATAATTTCGGGCGGTTTGATGCTGGGCAAAAGGATACACTCAAAATACTCCATGTACAAATTGGCCAAAACAGGAGACAAGTTGGAACCCATACTGCAACCGAATTTTTGACGGAAGAATTGGTCTTGAAAGGAGAAAACATTTGAAGAAACACACAGGCAAACTAAAGCAAGAATTTTGTTGACAGGGAGGGGCTTTCAGGATTTGCAGTCCTCAATTTCTGGACCATGAGATTGAGGTGATCAAATGTCAACTTGAGAAGTTGGCTTATCCACCTTGGTTTCTGGACCAAGCCCTCAGTAAGGCTAGGGCCAACCATTTTAAAACTTCCGTCCCCTCAAGTTTTCACCGCTCCTTTAAGGACATTTTAAAAATTCCATTCAATAATACCATCAGTTCTTCTACTAAATTGTTTCCTCATGAACGTCTCACTATTGCCTATCACTATCCCAACACCGTGCGTAAGCAAATTGTGAACGTTCAACAAAAACCGAAGGAAGTTGAGTCACCTGGTGTTTATTGTTTGCCCTGCAAAGATTGTGTTTTGGTTTACTTGGGTCAAACCGGGAGAGACTTGAACACTAGATTGGCAGAACATAAAAGGTCAATTAGGTATGGGCAAGAAAATTTGGCTGTATTTCTTCATGTCAAAAATAAGAATCATTCTTTCGACTGGGGTAAGGCCAGATTAGTGTTCAAGTCCCACTGCGGTTTCAGGAGGAAAATAGTCGAATCAGCATTAATTGAGGAATGCCCTAATATTAATATTTCTAAAGGGCAGTGGACACCTGACATAATCTCACGCGCAGCAGTAAGCAAGCTGGTGCGGACGTTACATCCCCCCCTCTCCTCACCCCCTCCCTCCTCCGCCACCCCAGTTTGCCCCGCGCCTGAGTGAGGTCAACTGTCCACATCTCTTCTTACTGTAGTTTATAAGTCCCCTCTGTTCTCTATCTTATGTACTTTCCTGAAGAGAGCTACAGTTGATAGCCGAAATATAGGATTCTTCTTTATTCGAAGTTTATTCTTCCTCCGACTGTGGGTTCCTGTGTGTCATTTACAAATGTGCTACTACATTTCTGTTTATAAAATGTGTATATATATATAAATATTTATATATATATATATATATACATATATATATACTTAAATATACATATACACACACACACACATATATATATACATATATATATACATATATATATACATATATATATATGTATATACATATATATACTTATATATATACATATACTAAAGCTTAAACCCACTCTCGGAGAAAGATAAGCTGAGATACAGCGTAAACCGTATATTACGACCACTAACTGTGGTCCTCTTCAGCTGAAGAGGACCACAGTTAGTGGTCGAAACATACGGTTTACTCTGTATCTCAGCTTATCTTTCTCCGAGAGTGGTTTAAGTCTTATTTTACTCGTGTGTTAGGACACCTACGTTACTTGATTCAATATACATATACATATATACTAAGTCTATTCTGTTCGTTAGCTATTCTTCTTTCGTAATTCCAGTCATTTGGCGGAAGATTTGAACCTTCAACCGCGTTAATAAACCTTTTTCTTTTTCTTTTGCAGTCTGAACTCGGGATGGGTAAAAGAGTACTCAACGTACTTACGGCAACAATAATTAAGTACAGTAGAAATGAAAAAAGGGCTAGTAATACCCAATATAATTAGGTCATCGCCTCCAAGTCATGGCTTTTTAGTAAGGCCTTTAATTGCAAACGGAAAGACTCGTTAAACATCCAAAACAAACACTCGTGCCTCGCAAATAGCAAGTTTCGTCAATATTGCCCTGAGGTGTTGTCTCTTCCAAATTCCATTCTTTAAGAAAAAGTCACAACACCTGTATATATATGTTTGTTGTACAAATCTATTGACTATATTTCACCCATTGACAGCTATCATATACCCCAATTCTGAAGAGTCACTTGTTGTGTATTTAAAGGGTGTCCCAAAAATGGGCGCACTCTTGAAAATATTTTGTAGCCCTGATAAATTGATTAGTTTACATTATCAACTTTGCCAGGAATAAGGTGGTCATCAGCCTAAATAATAAAGGATTAAGTTTTTCTAGTTCCCCCTGTGTGTTCGCAAATTTTCAAACTAATGACCATCATGATAATGTGGACGAATGATTTCGGAAACATTACGAAGCATTTAAAAGAAAAAGTCCATATAATTGAGAACATATACATTCGTACAACGATGGTACAAGTAGAAGAAGGGACTTTACAATCCAATACAGCCGCTTCGTGGTTACAGTCTTCATTGGTTTAAAATGTCATGGCCTTCTTTTCAGAAA
>NC_134785.1:36589602-36592102 GCF_046742065.1 Oratosquilla oratoria
ATGATTTCATTAGTTGGCATGTTTCTTGTGCAATTCACCATAGAAAACGTAATCTCTTTTAAACACTAGTACAAGATTTCGGCCATTAAAGGTGGATGGTCAATAGGGATTTATATTGGAAGTGTCTCGCTGCCGCCTGTCTTCAAATCGTATTGATATCGTTACTCCTATCCGGAGAAGAACACTCGGTTGAGACCTGATCTCCAGACCGATTCCATGTTTGTATGTATGTGTGTATGTATGTATGTATGTATGTATGTATGTATGTATGTATGTATGTATGTATGTATGTATGTATGTATGTATGTATGTATGTATGTATTTATGTATGTATGTATGTATGTATGTATGTATGCATGCATGTATGTACGTATGTAGGTACGTATGTATGTATGTATGTATGTATGTATGTATGTATGTATGTATGCATGCATGTATGTACGTATGTAGGTACGTATGTATGTATGTATGTATGTATGTATGTATGTATGTATGTATGCATGTATGTATGTATGTATGTATGTATGTATGTATGTATATATGTATGTATGTATGTATGTATGTATGTATGTATGTATGTATGTATGTATGTATGTATGTATGTATGTGTGTATGTATGTATGTATGTATGTATGTATGTATGTATGTATGTATGTATGTATGTATGTATGTATGTATGTATGTATGTATATGTTTATTTCTTTCAATTCTATGGCAGTTATGGTGAGTGTACTCTGCAGCTGCTTTTTGAGCACAAAGTACGAGCAGATGTCTTCTTCGAGGAGTCAAGCCGAGGTTTAGCAGACAGTAACTCGACACCACCATTGGCCTTGAAACCCTTCACCCAGATCGTTCATTCACAACAACATTTGCCACTATTTCTCTTGTCCGCGGCCCCGCTTTGTGAAGCCCTATTATCTGAGTTATAGAACTTTTACACGCGTTAACGGCTTCTTTTTATCTATAGTCACCAAGGTATAGCCCAGAAATTAAGGGAAACCCAGACAAAAGATAGGGCCAATGAGAGAACAAAGGTACAATACTTCCTCTCACCACAGCAGCCACGCGGGCACTGAGTAGGTATGTGGTGTTTGTTGGGAGGCAGTGACGTCATGATAAAGGAGGGTACCCTGCATAATGCCGTGACGGAAAAGGAGCACCTGTACGGTAGGACATTGTTTTTCGTCACGGAATTATGCCGGGGCGATCACCCGGCATAGTGCCGTGACGAGCATTATATATATATATAAATATATATACATATATATATATATATATATATATATATATATATGTATATATATATATGTATATATATATATATATGTATATATATATATATATATATATATATACATATACCCCTCACTTTCATTTCAGTTCCTTTCGTCTCTATGTAATTAATGGTTTGATTCTGTTTTGTGTTCCCTTATATTGTTTTGTATATCTTCTTTCACTTACGACTTCCTTCATTTAAGTATGTTTCCACCATATCTTTTGTAACTAGTTAGTAATGTTTTTGGATGGGGTAAATCAAACTGAACTTAAATTTTCTTAACTTTCTTCTTCTCCAATTCTCTACAACGTTATTGTCTTAGGTACACCACCTGGGATCCCCAATCCACTTACTAAGCCACCTCTGTTCCTACGTCACTACTTAATTCATCCAATAATCTTGACTGCCACAAACAAGTGCCTCCCCCAAGGGCGTGACCCCTCTCCCATGTACCAATGAATTTCTCTTCTCCTCCATCATTCTCCAATCAGAAAGACTGCCACACCGTCCCAATCAACACTGCTTACACAAGCAATCTCAACATCGAAGCGAAATGGCTTAGTTAACATATTGTCACCTCAGCATTAAAATCTGTACCCTAGCTGTTGTTTATAAACTTTAGATGGTGAACGAGATCATGCAACTCCTTCGCTGCTTGTGTTTACCAAATATCTAATTCGTAAAAATGAAATTCTCGCCATCTACCTACTTGTCTACCTTTATCTACCAGGCTCTTACACATACACATGACCGCGCACGTATATATATATATATATATATATATATATATATATATATATATATAAATTATATATATATATATATGTATATATACAGACATACATATATATATATACATACATACATACATACATATATATATATATATATATATATATATATATATATATAAACTTTTTTTTCTCTCACCTTACAAGGGAGGTTGCCAAAGATTGTGGCCTAAATCCACTCCAACTTATTTCATCCTCACATACTCCACTCCCACTCACCACCCATCTCTCTCTCTTTTCTTGGCTCTTCCTGGATTACGGGTCATCCCTGCATCTCGCCTACTGCCCTACAGAAGAAGATTGCAGAACGCTGCCAGATGACCTAGACAAAATATGGGAGTTGAGTCGGAGGTGTGAGATGAACTTCAATATTAAAAAATGTAGCGTAATGGAATTTGGAAAAAGTAAAAACAGAGTATTGGGACAGTATAAA
>NC_134785.1:36597102-36602102 GCF_046742065.1 Oratosquilla oratoria
CGTCAGCAGAACAAAATAAAACTGATGGAATTGTGTCAATATTTAAAAGACTTTATCTTATTTCAATAAATTCTATCTTGTATAGAGACTTAATAACCATTATGTTTCTTTATGCTTTTTGTACTTTGTACCTAAATGTTATAATAAAGATCACCAATCCCATATTTTTATGCTATAGAAACTGTACTTATTCTTTTTGTGGATTGAATGTGCCATGATATTTCTCGCGAGTCAAAACTATGGTTATTTCATCAAGTAAAACTCTTACATAACCATTACTTCCTCCTCTTTTACCTTCTCCTCTTCCCGGCTGATTCTCTTTTTTTTTCCTTGCCTTACCACCTCCCCTTTGCCTCTCTTTCCTTCCTTGCCTCTTTAACTCCTCTTTCCTCCTTCTGCTCCTCCCTGTCCCCTTTCTTCTTGTCTTAATCTTCTTCTTACATATTTTTCTCACTTTCACCCTCACGTTCCCTCTAATATCTGCCTTTCCACTATTACTTACTTTCCTCCTATTTCTTGCCCTCCTTTTTCTTCTCCTTGGACTCGATTTCTTAAATCATTTTTATTTTCCTTTCTTTCTACCCCTTTCATCCTCAATCTTTCACCTTCCTTCTTCCTCCCCTCCACTTGCCCTCCTCCTAATTTCCTTTTCCCCTCTCCTTACCTTTCTCTTGCCTTCCTCCTCCCTTCCACATACCCTCCTCCTAATTTCTTTCTCCCCTCTTCCTACCTTGCTCCTCTTTGTCCACGTTTCTCTCTCTCTTTTCTCTTCCTCCTCTTTTCTTCTCGTTCCCCATCCTCCATCCCTCTCCTCTTCCCGTCCCCTTATCCTCATCTTGCCCTCCTGCCCTCCTCGCTCTCTCCACCTCTTCTGACGTCTTAATCTCCTTCACCTCCTCCTCCTCCTCCATCTCCTCCTTTACTTCCACAATGATAGAAGCGCTGGTAAAATACAGCCTATAATAGTCCTCCTTCATCTCTTCTTCCCCCACTCACTCACCCTCCTCCTCCTTCGTCCTCATCTCCTATATCTCCTTCTCCACCTCCTCGTTTACATCCTCCATGTCTTCTTCCTGCTAACCTCCTCCACTCGTACTTCCCTCTTCCTCCTTATCTTCCTCCTTCCTCCTCCCTTTTCCTCCTGTCACTCTTCCCTTCCCTCTTTTCCTTTCTCCTCTCCGTCCTTCTTCTGTTTGCATCTTTATCTCCTTGCCTCCTCCACTACTCTCCATCTGGCATCTCACTTTTGCTTTACATTTTCGCCTCTTTTACTACTTTTTTCTCTTTCTATCTCCTTCCATCCTTGCACCTCTTTGTCTCCTTTTCTTCTTTCCCTTTGTCCTCCCCCTACTCCTTAAATTCTAACTTCACAATCTTCCTTACCAACTACTACTTCAAGTTCATAGTTTCCTTATCCTTATCCCTCAGCCGCTCTTCCTCCTCCTTCTTGTACTCTTCTTCTTCTTCTTCTTCCTCTCCTTTATCTTCTTCCTCTTACTCCTTCCCATGAGCCTTCTTACTTTGTTTCAAGATTTAGCTTTTTACTTCTCCCTCTGTACTTTTCTCTCCGTACATGTTTTAGTTTCTCTCTTGTTCTTTCTCGTTCCACCTTACCTTTGCTTTCATTCCTTCTGTTATTCTCATTCTAGCCTTTTATGTCTTCGACGCACATTAGCAACCCCGTCACTTTTGAGGAGTTTCTTAAGCTAAATGATATCTCCCGGTGCTAGCTAATGTAAAAGCTACGCATCTCGGATTACAGTTACAAATTTCATATATAAGATTTTTTCTATTCTTTGACCTTAACGCCTGCTTCGTGTCCTGTTTTAGTACATCCATTTCTTACCTTCCTCTCCCTCTTTCACACCACCAGCTCCTCCTCCTCCCAACCACTCCCTTCCCTTCTCTTGACCTCCTCTTTCTCTGAGTACCTCTTCATCTCTTTTACATAAAAAGTCTTTTTGGCTCTTTGAGTCCGCTTTAATTCTTTTCCTTCCTCAGTTCTCGTCCGTCAGATTTCCTTATTCTCCTTCTCTCTTCTAGTCCAACTTTCTTCATTCTCTATCTATCACTTTCATTTCTTCACTGTGTTGCCTCCATTTCATCTTTGTCCTTTTCATTCTATCCTTATTTCTTCTTACGTTTCTCTTCTTTTTTCATTTACTTCTATTTCTCTCCCGCTCTCCTTCTCTCTCTTGTCATACCCCCCTCTCTCTCTCTCGCTCTCTCTCTCTCTCTCTCTCTCTCTCTCTCTCTCTCTCTATCTCTCTCTCTCTCTCTCTCTCTCTCTCTCTCTCTCTCTCTCTCTCTCTCTCTCTCTCTCTCTCTCTCTCTCTCTCTCTCTCTCTCTCTCTCTCTCTCTCTCTCTCTCTCTCTCTCTCTCTCTTATATATATATATATATATATATATATATATATATATATATACATATACATATATATACATTTTAACAACCACAATGCACTTTAATTCTAAGCCATCAACATCGGGAGACCAAACGGAGGCCGACATGGAGAAATTGAAATGCGGTTCTGCCAAGGACTCAGCAATCACCTGACAAGTCCCGTAGTAACCTACCAACTACGCTATCAAAATAGCGTAATTGGTATGTTACCACGGCACTTGTCATATGATTGCTGAGTTTAAGTACTTGGCAGAACCGCATTTCAATTTCTGCATGTCCTCCATTCGGTCTCTCGATGTTGATGGCTTAGAATTAAAGTGCATTGTGGTTGTTAAAACGTATCTCTAATCACTGGGACCCATTTAGTGTTGTACATATATATATATATATATATATATATATATATATATATATATATATATATATATATACATATATATACACATACACACACACACACACACACACACACACACACACACACACACACACACACACACACACACACACACACACACACACACACACACACACATATATATGTATATATATATATATATATATATATATATATATATATATATATATATATCTGTTGCAAGATGATTGAAGGGAATATTCAATCCTTTAGATGTCTAGCGTGCACACGCGCGCATGCACGCATTTGGTGCAGGATGGAACGTCCGACGTCTTCAGAGAACTCCCAAGGGACCCACTATTGTGTTGGACCTGACAGTGGTCATAGGGATCAAGTGCATCTGACCTCACAGCGGACATCTGGGGCAAGCGGCCGGTACACCTGTGCCCAACACTGCCAAACTGCAAGATCAACATATGTCTAACATATATATATTTTTTGTGTTTCCTTTTATAAATAATCGACCAATACATGAATACCGAGTGGCCATACTCAGTCCATGCATTGTACATTGTAGAAATAAGATTGCATGTTGTAGCAATAGGAGAGAATAAGTTATTATAGCTGACTGTTGTGGCAACAGCCACCTTGTACCTGTAAATAGAACCATTGGCAACTGGCCGAGGTCTCCTCGGGGTTGTTCCGAGAATGTAGCGCAGTCTAGACGAGGAAATCAAAGCCAACAAACCATCACCTCATTTGTCTTAACTCCATACCTAATGTAGATCACAAACAAAATGTCTACATTCTGATGGCCAGCGGTGAGAGACAAAACTCCAACTCTACATCATGGCAGCTAGCAATAACCCTACCATTCCTCGGAAGAAAGAACTCTACATTCTGGCGACAATGGCTACGGATTGGATTCCACGTGCTAAGGTACATCAGAGATCTACAATCCAGTTGAACATAGCCACGTCCCACGTCTTCGCTGCATCGCCAAGCAATAATTACGAGGCAACGCCCCAACGTTCCTCGTTCATCATCTACTACGAGCCAACTCTCCAACGCTCTTCATCCATCATCTGTTACGAGTCAACACTCCAATGCTCTTCATCCATCATCTCCTACGAGCCAACGCTCCTCGTTCATCATCTAATACGAGGCAACGCTCCAACGCTCCTCGTCCAGCATCTATTACGAGGCACTTTAACGCTCCTTCTCCAGCACCAGCTACAAGACCCTCGCCCCCCTCCGTGGCATTATCCAACATTACTCCCACGAGTCGGACATCCTCTGCCTTCTCACGTTCCCACCGAGTTGGACGACAAACTACTACCCCACTCCCGCATCTAGTTTCGCACGTGGATTTTTTTTGTTTTGTTTTTTTGTGTTCAATATCACCTAGGAGGCATTTTTTTTTTCAGTTAGTCCATGAACATGTCCAAACATCTTTCTGTTTTGACATATCGACCCTGTACACGCATCCGCTCTACGCTCACTTCCAGTACACCAAACATGTCCCCTCCTTTTGCTAACAACTTTTCAGAAAATTTACCTGCTACTCAAAACACTATGAAAACACAAAATCTTATCACCGTAATCAAGGATGAGACCATATTACCTCCCTTCAACGCCAAAGTCACAAATATATCTATTTTATTTTTCTCTCTTCTTTTTTTTTTTTTTACTTTTTTTGTGTGTGTGCATATATATATTTATGTATGTATATATATATATGTATATGCATATGTATATAAATATATATATATACATATGTATATAAATATATATATACATATGTATATAAATATATATATATATATATATATATATACATATACAAACTCACCAACCCAATACATTGTACTAATTCCTCCCCCACTATTTCCAGCAGTGTATCTTACCACCGATTAGCCCCATTGCACCATCATTTAAAGAGTCAAACTCTTCCCACCGTATCGTCCCACCATCCTTATTCATAAGAGCCATAACTCCTACATCATCTTGGGTAAGTAGATGTTTTTGTTTTTTTCGTTTTCAATATCACCTAGGAGGCATTCTTATTTTTATCAGTTAGTCCATGAACATGTCCAAACATCTTTCTGACTCGACATATCGACCCTGTACACGCATCCGCTCTACGCTCACTTCCAGTACACCAAACATGTCCCCTCCTTTGAGTACATAGTAGAAGACATATACATATATACAAAAATGTGAGGTGGGAAAAAGG
>NC_134785.1:36607102-36614602 GCF_046742065.1 Oratosquilla oratoria
TCAAGGTTGTTCCACTGGAGTTGCCAGTGGGTGTGTAATTGTTTTCTTAATACAGAATTGAGGGTTCCTATGTCCAGGGGTATGTCTGTAATAGAGTCTTTTTCTAAGGCAGATTTGGCTAAGGTGTCCGCTTTCTCATTCCCGAAGATCCCAATGTGACTGGGAACCCAAGAGAGAGTAATGGACTTGTTAGTTATCGACAATGTGCTAATGATTTTGCCCAAGAGGAAGTTCTCCATATGGTTACCTGACTTAATTGACTGAAGTGCACATAGTGAATCTGTGAATATGACGAAATTACTATGTGTGTCAGATTGAGCATATTCTAAGGCTTGATATATACCATAGAGTTCGGCGATATATATGCTCGTATGGTCCGGCAATCTGAACATCATCCGGGTTTTGTTGCAGTATAGCCCTGTCCCAGTTTTGGGGCCGCACTTGGAGCCATCAGTGTACAGTGCCCTGTGGTCATTGTACTTATGGATGGTCTCCAGGGTCTTCTGTTTGAGTTCTTCTGTGGAAGACATTTTCTTGAGTTCTTGAATGTTGATCTTGAGGGCGATGCTTTTCCACGGTGGTAAGCGGGTGGCTTCCATCTGTTCTATTGACCACAGTGGCACTGAATATTGCTCACACAAGGATCGGATCCTGATGGAAAGGGGATTTAGGCTGGAGTTGGTGAAGTGCTCGTGTTGGTCGATTGTTTCCTTGCAGGGATGTCTAGGGATACGGAGCACTTTGGCGACGTATCGGATTGTAAGGAGTTCGCGCCTGTAGTGGAGGGGGGTCACATTTGCCTCTCGATCCTTGTGCAGCGTAATGCTCCAAGTGCTATTCTTAGGCTTTTGTTTTGGATGATGTTCAGGGGTTGTAACGTGGTTGGTGTTGCCGAACCATAAATCTGACACCCATAGTCTAGTTTAGATCTAATCAGGGACTTATAAATCATTAGCAGGGATTTCCTATCTGCTCCCCAATTTGTGCCCGTTAGTTTACGTAGCAAATTAATTCTCTTGTTGCACGCATCAACTAGATATTTTACATGGGGCTTCCAGTTTAGCCTGGAGTCCAGTTTCAGGCCAAGGAAAAAGGTTGAGTTTTGCACTGGAATGGGAGTACCATGTAATTGCAGATTTATTTCTGCCTGGGCTCTGCGTGAAAATACAATTACTGTTGACTTTAATTCCGAAAACTTAAATCCCCATTTGTCAGACCAGTCCTGGAGCGAGTCCAGGGCCAGTTGTACGCGAGAGCCGGAAAACTTGGCGTTCGGTGAGGAATGCCAGATTCCGACGTCGTCAGCGTATAATGTGTATTTAAGGTTTCGAGTTGGAGCGGGTAGAATATCGGTTATGAGTAACATAAATAATGTGGGACTTAACACACTTCCATGTGGTACGCCATTTTCTTGTGTGCTTACTGTTGAATAATAATTTTTATTTTTAACTGAAAAAGTTCGTTCTTTTAGGAAATTTTGAATAAAAATAGGGAGATTCCCTCTAAGGCCAAGTGCATAGAGTTTTTCGAGGATACCACGTCGCCATGCCATGTCGTAGGCTCTTTCCAAATCTAAAAAACAAGCAACAAGATATTCTTTCCTCTCGAAAGAGGAGAGGATATCTTGTTCTAAGTTGACCAAATGGTCAAGACTACTTCTATTTTTCCTGAAACCACATTGGGCAGGAACTATTAAATTCTGAGACTCTAGGATGAATTTTAATCTGTTATTGGCCATACGTTCTAATACTTTGCAGAAGCAGTTGGTAAGCGCTATAGGGCGATAAGAGGATGGACTCTTTGGGTCCTTCCCCTTTTTGAGAATAGGTATGACGTGGGCATGTCTCCATGTTTTTGGGAATTCTTGACTAATCCAAATTGCGTTGTACATTTCTAATAATTTTTTCAGTGAAATTGAATTCAAATGTTGCAGCATCTCATACCTAATCCCATCTGGGCCAGCAGAGGTTCCTCTACACGAGCTTAAGGCTTGTTCAAGCTCGTGTAGTTGGAAAGAGGTGTTATAATCGTGATGTGTCTGTGTATGGAAGATCAGTGGTTCTGCTTCACGTCTTTGTTTGTGTTGTAAAAAAGTTGGAGAATAGTTATTCGTGTTGTTTGTTTGCGTAAATGTGTCTGCGACTGTGTTTGCGATGTCCATGGGAGCATCTACAAACGTGTTTCCAATGATTAGGGGGGTTAATGTTTGGTGTATATTTGCCGTCGATTTTACGGACGGCTGACTAGATTTGTGATAGAGGAGTGTTTATGTTTATTGTGGAGATGTAATCATCCCAAGACTTTCGTTTGGCATGTTTTATTGTTCTACGGGCCTCTGCTTACGTCGTTTTAAAAGTAATAAAATTTGGTGCAATGGGGTTATTTTTAAAAGTTCGGTATGCCCTATTCCGCTTGCAAAGTGCTTTTCTGCAGTCTGATGTCCACCAAGGAACTCTATGCTTGTGAAATACCGAGGTTTTTGGTATATGCTTAATAGCTGAATTCAAAATAGAGTTGGATAAATTTAATATTTTGTCATCCATATTATCCCCTGTGATGTTGACGTTGGTGGTTGTGCGATACATTTCCCAGTTGGCTTTTTTTATGTTAAATTTGGGACAGGGAGGGGGTGGGTTGTCTCCGTAGGCTGGAGGAGCCGTAGCGTGGTCACCCCCTATTTTTAATATTACTGGGAAATGATCGCTGAGCATGGTGTCGTCATGCGTATTCCATTGTGTGTTGTCAGACAACGCAGGAGATGATATGGATAAATCTATACATGAAAATGAACCCCTAGTATTGTCTACTCGAGTGGGACTGCCAGTGTTTAGGAGGACCAGGTTGTTAGTGTTGAGCACTTCTTCCATCTGCTCCCCTCGAGGAGAGGTTTTGTTGCTACCCCACATGCGATGGTGGGAGTTGAAATCTCCCACTATCAGTTTGTGGTGGGGTAGTTGTTCTATCAACCCGTTTAATTCCTCTAGTGGGAAACGAGGGTCGGGAGGTAGGTAAAGGGAGCAGATGGTCACGAGTTTGTTGTGCAGTTTCGTTTTTATAGCGACTGCTTCCAAGGTGGTGGCCAGTGGTAGTTCCACTTGGGGAAGGCAGTCGCTGACTGCAACTGCGACCCCCCCCTCCAGGTGACCTGTCCTTCCTATAGGTGGTGTAGTTCTTCAGTTTAAACTCAACACTGGGGTTAAGATGAGTCTCTTGTAGACAAATAACTGAGGGGTTGTTGAGCGAGTTAAAAATTATTAAGTCATTTAATTTACTTCTAACACCTCGGCAATTCCACTGGATTATTTTCATTTATTCATTTTTTATTTATTTATTTATTTATTTATCTATTTATTTATTTATTCATTTATTTATTTATTTATTTATTTATTTATTTATTTATTTATTTATTTATTTATTTATTTATTTATTTATTTATTTATTTATTTATTTATTTATTTTTTATTATTATTATTTTTTTATCTGCTTCGGTTTCTTCCTTTCTTGGCCTTAGTGGGAGAGGTGTGTTTAGCCCCGGATGAACGGTCTGGGCTGGTAATAGGACTTAAAAGTCGTTTATGGGAAACGGAGATCTCCATATTGACATCCTCTTCAGTACGTGTGGGCACACGTTTGGAAGGCTCTGGGATGGCCGGGGAAGGAAGGTGCAAGTGAGTTTGCCTGTTACTTTGGCGGTGTTCTTTGTCCTTGGAGTGCTTGCTCTCAGTTTGCGTTTCAATGGTTCTGTAGGTTTTTTTTACTGCCGAAGCATAGGAAGTTGCTCCGGAGGTACTAGTTGGGGTAACTAGTCTTTCCATCACACGCTTCCTTGCTTCGTAAAAGGATATGCCACAAGTTGCTTTCTCGGTACAAATTTGTTTCTCTATATTGAAAGTGGGACAGTCTCGGGAGGTGGATGCATGGTTGTTATTGGAGGGACAGTTAACACATCGAAACACCTTTGCAGAGCAAGCATCCATAGGATGTTCGCCTGCCCATTTACCGCATACGACTGTTTGCTTGCTGCAGAATTTGGCAAGGTGACCATATTTAAAGCATTTGTTGCAGCGCAAAGGGTTGGGGACATATGGTCGTGTTGGGACATGGATATATCCAATTTTGACATAATCAGGGAGGGTTGTGGAATTGAACGTGAGGATTATGAGAGGCGTGTTCACTCGCATGTTCTTTTCCCGGTCTAGTCGCGTGATAAACTTAACATCTAGAATGCCTTCAGATTTCATCTCTTCAAGGATGTCACACTCGTCCATGGTCATCAAATCTCTGCAGTGGATTACTCCTCTGCAGGAGTTGAGTGACCTAGGGAGGGATGTAACAGCATCGAAGGAATGAAACTTCCTGCCCTTGAGAAGATCGCGTGTAGCTTTCCCAGAGTTGGTGGTAATTTGGAGGTCTCCGCTTCTAAGTTTTTTAACTTGGCTAATATCATTGGTAAATTGAGACAGACATTTTTTAAGCATAAATGGATTGAGGTCAGCTAATCGGGTTTGGTCGGAATGTAGAAACACATGTCTAGCCTTGTCCGGGTCGATATTAGGGTCGTCAGGGGAAGTCTTCCTAGTTTGCAGGGATGGAGTTGAGGACTCCATCCTGCGCGTTGGGGTGGGGGGACGAGCCCCCTGGTTCACAGAAAAATGTGCTCAGCAGAGCAAAATAGAATATAACGGGGGTCACACAGCTTCCTTTGGCGACTGGTGACAGCCGCGTAGTAGGACCACTGTGTGCCCAGTGGGTACGGGGTCTACACTACTTCTAAACTACGACAGAATTTACTAGATTTCGCCGGGCCGGACGACGAAGAAGTCTCACGAGCCAACAAGGGCTCGTGCGGATCCCGGAGAGCTACGAAATGACGAGAAAATGGTATAAGGTCAAAGTGCTGGGAAATGCCCAGAAGTGAGTGGCAGTGTTAACTACCAACAAGGCTATCCAACGTAAAGTTGGATTGCGTGAACAAGTTAACTCTAGGGAGTAGCCCTAGCGAGTATAACTATGCTCGTGCAAGTACGGACTGTCTGCTGCTAAGAGCTGCCGACGTCTGATGATGAAAATAGACAAACATCTGATTCTTTATATAACCCGAGCTTGTGGAGAGAAACGAACAAGAAATTGGTGTAAACACAACTCGGGCAAATTGCTTGTTAATTCGTTATCCGTTATCAGAATTGCTAGAATCATTTATTGTAAAAAATATGTTTTGATTGATATCATGAATGATAGATATAAAGGTAGATTAATTTTTTTTTCTAGTATGGTTCTCATATTTCAATATGTTAGAATTATTCCAGTCAGCATTGTGGCCTGTATCGAATCTAACAATTGCATTATTCATATCATAAGTTTCATATCATATTTATGTTCCTATATTCTTTTATCGACACCACAGAAAATTTAACCAGTGTAGACCATTTTGCAGACTGAACATGGCACACAGTGAATATCTGCATGACGAACATTTACCCTGCTTTTCTTTATGTTTTTTTTTCTATAAGATTGCCGACTGTTACTGAGCTGGTTTCACGACATTTACCAGCCTTGTTTAACATTAAAATATGAAAACCATACTATGAAACGTAGATGTTTTGAATCTGCCTTTATATCTATCATTGCTAGTATCAATCAAAAGATTTTTTTTTACAATAAATAAATCTCTAGCAATTTTCATAACGATGTAACAAGCAATTTTTGCAAGTTGTGTTTACACCAATTTCTTGTTCGATTCTTTCCGCAAGCTCGGGCTATATAAGGAGTCAGATGTTTGTTTACTATGTTATTTCTGAAGGATCCCTGCTGCGCGAAACATTAAATACACTGGATCCCTTACTCTGTGTTTGGCCTCTTTCTTACAGTGCTGTTGCAGCTGTCGCTGCATTTTATTCAAGAAGAAGTTTGTTACCAAAGTCGTTTCTACCCAAACGAACTCGCAGCGTTTGAAGAACATAGGCCCACTGGATGCGGACTTGAGTGCCCCCAATATTTCAAAAGTAGAGCCACCAGATGCAAGTTAGTAGTCACTGGATGCCTTATAATTCTATTTCATGTTAAATTGGTTTTCAAGCGTTTGTAAAACAGCTATACATCATTCTGGGATTCATGAAAAAACAGGTTCAGAACCCTTGATATACGGTATATTCATATACTATATTCCGAAACAAATATTAATTTTCACAAACATTCCACTAGGTTTTCTGCAGCGGAAATACTCATTATTTTCTTTTCCTATGTGGTGTATATCAGAAAAGGACGCACCAGTAAAGTGGGCCTTTTTAGACCACTTGAGAAGAAAATATGTTGTGTTCACTCTGTTATGGTACCCTCTCCTCACTTTCATCAGACGAAGTGCCATACTGAATCTCTACAAGCATGTGATATCACATCAAAGTGCATAGCTCAAAAGGATAACAAAGACAGCCCGGGCACAAGGTGGTTCAAACTTATGTCTATTATTCGTCTTCTTTATTAATGTTCTTATGTTTATTCGTTGACGTGTATTTTTATATTTACTTATTTTCGTCTACTCATTTATCTAATGCTTGTATATGCACGTTTCTTTTTTGTATTTTCTATATTTTATTAAATTATTCTTTTTACAATAATAAAAACATACATACATGAATATATACATACATATATACATGCATATACATATGTACATATATACATATATATACATATGTACATATATACATATATGCGTATAGACATATATACATATATACATATAAATACATATATACATATAATAAAACTTATATATACATATATACGTATATACATATGTACATATATACATATATATACATATGTACATATATATATATATATATACACATATACACATATATACATTTATACATATATGTATATATGCATATATGTATATATACATATATACATTTATACATATATACATATATGCATATACATACAGTATATACTGTATATATACATATATACATATATACATATATATACATATACATATATATATTATATATATATATATACATATACATATATATACATATACATATATATACATACACACACACACACACACACACACACACACACACACACACACACACACACACACACACACACACACACACACACACACACACACACACATACATACACACACGCACGCACGCACGCATGTGGAAACGCACTCAAACTCACATATACACATCCATGTGCAAATGCACAAACGTATATGGGTGTATATGTGGAATAGCTTATAAGGTGATATAGCCCAAGCTCAAACAATGCGTGATTGAAATCTAGGTATGGTAATTGGAGGTCATGTACTTGGATTGGGTCGGAATTGTACATGAATTTGAGTAGAGGTATGTAAGATGCTGTAATGATTATAATTTATCTTATATTATTTGTTTTTGTTTTGTTATCATTTGTCTGTCTGATTTTCATTTATTATTAGTTATGTCAATTTATCATTATTTACTATTTACCTGTTTGTTT
>NC_134785.1:36624602-36629602 GCF_046742065.1 Oratosquilla oratoria
AACTCATCAACCAAGGGAAGACTTTTAGTGCCATGACAAAAAATATACGTCATAGTGAGACATCAATGGTTTAGAGGCAATAGTCATGGTAGAGTGCCAGGATACATGGTGAAACATAAGTGTCACTAGAGGAAAAAAGAAAAGTTTGAGTGATTTGCCTATCCTGGACATTACATCATTCTCATATGAAACCGCCATTTCCAGAGAAAGATACAACTACCAAAATGAGAACTGTAGTCCTAAAGTAAGTACGTTAGTGCTAGAGAGATCGACTCCAAGGACATCTCCTACCTCCACGATTTACGTCATCGCATCATGACGTCAATGCAATGATCAAGTGTTAGTGAAACGGTGAGAAAACATACAGATTGAGTGTTAGAATTGAGGGCATCAGTACCATAGCGGGATGCCAATATGTCAAGTAAAATCTGAGTGCTAATGTTAAATCATAATACCTAATAATGAAGCTGTGCCAGAGTAAGAGAATAAGAGGTATCATCAGAGCAAGATATCAGTATAAAATCGTCGACTGCAACGCCAAAAGTTATCTTGGGAGACTTACCAGAGTCAGGCGTTATTACCACTTTGATGTCAATGCTAGAAATATCAGTCTGGTTTAGAGCCTTGTAGTAACCTTTCATGATCATGAACTGTTATTTAAGTTTTTCGCTTTACTACTGTTTCTAGTGAGCTCCACTTTTTTATAAGGGAATTTCTGGTATTCATGGATTTAATTCTCATTGCTAAAGGAGCTTTGCCTCTAGTGAGTACAATCGTTTGGTACTAAGCAAAGTAGAATATTGTACTGTCTCTGCAGTGTTGAGTTCGTCGAAATCTAAGAATCACTGTGCGATGAGGCTATTTCAGCACCTGAAGGAAACGTTCATCTCATCCATTTTTCTCATTTGTCATCCTCACCCTCGTTCTCAGGCCATCACTCTCAATAACCCTTTCTCATTATTTCCGTTAGTCCCTCTCAATCCTTATTTCATATCCTCACGCCTCAGCCGCCTCTTTAACTACATTATCTACCAGCTCCTCTTCTTCTTCCACGTCCTCTGCTCTTCCTCTTCCTCTCCTCATTCCTCTTCCTCTTCCTCTTCCTTTTCCTCTTCTAATCTTCTGCTTCCTCTTCCTCTTTCCGCTTCCTCTTTCCTCTTTCCTCTTCCTCTTTGCTCCTCCACCTCGTCCTCTTCCTCTGCCTTTCTCCCTCTTCCTCCTCCACTTCCTTCGCCTCTTCCTACTCCTCTTCCTCCGTATCTTCTTCCACTTTCTCTTTCTCTTCCTCGTCTCCCTCCCTGTCCTCTCCCTTTCGCTCTTCCTCCTCCCTCTTCCTATTAACATTCGCTATTAATCCCATTCATTCTCTTCTACTTCTATCCTCCCTCCTGCTCTAAATTGTCAATAACTTTCCAAGTCCTCCTCTTCTTCATGTGCTGTTTTTTGCCTCCTTATTTTCACTCCCATGCCTCTTCGTGCCTGCGTCTCTTTCACCTCCTGTGTCTCGTCATATTCTTCCTTCTCCTCTCATCTTCCTTTCTCCTCTGTGTAGTCTCATCCTGGTTGCCTCTTATACACATAGCTCGTCCTCTCCCCCATTAACTGCCTCTAATGACTTCATGTTCACCTTTCTGTAAAATTCTGATATAAAGATGTGTTACTATCAAACCCTCATAGCCTCCCCTATTCCAGTGCCTAATTTATTTGTTAACTTTATGTTAATTATCATTTTAATGTACTAATCCACTTAAAGATGTTGAAGTGTCTTTAGTGTGACAGCCAATAGCAGAAACTTTGTTTCATGCTGTGAGTTTAATTGAAGTTCATGATATTTCGATATCCATTAATTGCAACCATTTACCTATCTACAAGGATAGCAATATTATGCTGAATAAGATACAGTCATAGATTAGACAGCTTATCAGATCCTAAAACTCATCCAAACATACATATTTATTTCTATATGTCATGCTCGAAAACGAAACTAATTGTTGAGATACAGTATTTCGATATTGCCTCAAATGGGGAAACAAAACACACACACAAACACTCACACACACACATCACACACACATGGCACACGACACTCATGGCACACGACACACATGGCACACGACACACACACACCACTACACAGGTCACACACTCGACACACACACAGGGCTCACATACACACACTATCGCAGCACTCACACACACACCACACACACACATACACACACACACACCACACTACACACACACACACACCACACACACACACACACACACTTCCACACATAGCTCACACTCACGAGTCACACACATCCACATCACACACTCACCTTACACCCACACACACACACACACCACACACGTACCTCACATACTATCACACACACACACACATCACAACCAACACACACATACACTTACACACTCTCACACACACCTCACACATTACACACACACACACATACGCCCGCGCGCTGCTAAACACACACACGCGCACACTATCACACACACACCGCACACACACCCTCACACGCACCACACACACACCCTCACACCACACACACAAACACACTCACACACTCTCACACGCTCAGACAACACACACACTCACACCACACACACACACACAACACCACACACACAGCACACAGCGACACGACACAAACACCACGTCACACACACAAACTCACTCACAACTCACACACACACTCACCACACACTCACACTCACACACACACATCACACACATCACACACAAACACACACACACACACACACACCACACACACACACACACACTAATCACACACACAACACTCAGGACACCAACACACACATAACTATACATATATATATATATGATATATATATACATATATATATATATATATACATATATAAATATATATATACATATATATATATATAGATATTTATATATATATTTATATATATATATACATATATTTATATTTATATACATATATATATATATATATATAATATTTATTTTATTTCATGTTTATTTTATTCTAATTATTTACTCATTTATCTATTTATTTATTAATTTACTATTTTATTTTGTTATTTTTCCATACTTGAATATGCCTTAGTGCGAATCCGTCGAAACCTAGGAAAATAAGAGCGTTCTGGCCATAATCGTATGTTGCTTCTAATAAAAAAACAAAAAATGCTTCTCCTGGTTTTGTCCTCTAATTGACGTTTTAATCTTCAAAATCATAAATAGATTTCATATAAAACTTGGCTCGTTTTGCTCATGGAGAAAGTATTTTGCGACTGCCTTCATTTAAAGCCTCCAGGTTTTCTGAATCAAAAAGAAAATTCTTTAATCTTTAACTGTGAAAGAACTTTTCTGTAGATATTCACAGTTTTTCAATAGAGTAATTCTTTCAAATAAATATTAGAGAAATTGTTTCAAGAGAATTTAATCTATTTAAGAAATAGTGGCTAATAGATAGTGTGTAAATGTTTCTTCGGCCATTTCCTGTAACCGTTTGGTTATAGTCAGGGATGGTTGGCTTCCATTTACTTCAATTAAATCAACTCGGTTGTCGTTTCATCTTTTGGCCTCTCTACAATAACTCTTCATGATATTGTTTTCCCTGTAAGAGTGCAATGCCGCAGTATTAATTTTGAGGCTACTACTGATGACAACTGACGATGGTGACGACTGATAAAATTTACTTATGACATGCCTACGACTTTTAAGGGAACATCATTCATCGTACGACCTAGTCTTGAAGCCGCCGGACAGACCTGCCGGATCCAACCAGACTGAGTTGTGCATGAAAGCTAATTATCCAATATTCATCACACACACGATCTACAGCTGGTCGTTTCCAAACCAGATCTTTCCCGCGACCTCAAAACCCAATCGTATCGTGTAATGGGATCCTCCGTAGACAACACTCGACTGACATACCACGACAAAGGACAAATGGCGAATACGAACTACGACGAAACGAGTTAACGATGACGACCATTGACGAGGCCTTAAAGACATGCATGACTATCATCAAATTTAACTGAAACCTTTCAACTGATAATACCATACTAATCTCAATCGAATGCTATATTAGAAATCTTACAGATTATAATCATAATAATGTAATAATATATTTATGCAATCTGCCTTCCTATTTCAGTTTCATCTATCTATTCACGTTGTATTCCAATTATTATTATTATTAAGTATATTATTATTTTTTATAATATTATTATTGATATTATTGATATTAGTATTATTATTATTATTTATTATTATTATTATTATTATTATGATTATAGAGTATTATAATTATTATTGTTATTATTATTATTATTAATATTATTGTATATTATAATTATTATTGAGTATTATTATTATTATTCATTTTTATTATTATTAATTATTATTTATTATTATTATTATTATTATTATGATTAGTATTATTATTATTATTATAATTTATTCTTAGTATTATTATTAGTATTATTATTATATCTTATCATTATGTATTATTATTAGTATTAGGTTATTATGGTCGTATTATTGTTTATCAGTATTTGTATAATGATTAGTATGTATTTTTTAGTAGTATATTTAGTATATATTTAATATTATTATTTTTATCATGATTATTATTATTATTATTGTTATTATTATCATTATTATTATTACTATTATTATTATTATTATTTTTATTTTTATCATTAGCATTATTATCATTATTATTATTATTGTTATTATTATTATTAATGAGGAAGAGACATTTGGGAATGGATGCGAAGAGGAGACTGTATGAAGGAGTGATTGTGCCAACAGCACTGTATGGGGCAGAAACGTGGAACATAAGAGAAGAAGAGAGAAGGAGTTTGAATGTGTTTGAGATGAGGTGTCTGAGAAGTATGGTGGGGGTTACTAGGCTGGATAGAGTGAGAAATGAGGAGGTGAGGAGGAGAACAGGGGTGAAAAAGGATTTGGGAGATAGGGTTTGATGAAAGAA
>NC_134785.1:36634602-36642102 GCF_046742065.1 Oratosquilla oratoria
CACGGGGAAGAGTTGGGGGTGAAGGTCGCCAGTAGCATGCGAAGAAGCGAGTTCAATGCCTTGGTGGCATCACACAGTAAAAAGAGAAATAGACAAATGGGAATGAATGCTAATCGGAGATTCTGTATGTGGCGACAGTACTTTACTAGGCAGAACCCTGGCACATAAGAGAGGAAGAGAGGAGGCGTTTGCATGTGTTTGAGACAGTTGATAGAGGTTACTAGGCTGGATGATGAGCACCGAGGAGTTGAGGAGCACAGGGTGGAAATGGCGTTGGGAGATAAGGGTTGATGGAAAAGTAAGAACTGGGATGGTGTGTACACGGGCAAGGGAAATGAGCAACGATAATCCTAGTCAACGAGGTAATGAACGGCAGTCGCAGTGGACGCGTTGGCCCAAGAGGGGTGACCATAGGATGAAAATGGCTTGGCTGCAGGTACAAGTGGCATTGAAAGGAGGGGGAGGTCTGTTGCAGAAGGGCGGAAGAGGGCAGACGATAGGGGTGAATAGAGAGTGGTTGTGTATGGGATGCTGTTACGATGCACGAGAGAGCGTGGGTCGGGGAATGGGGCGTGACGGGGTATGTCAGCGAAATAAAATGAAGCCGCCCACCGGGATATCTCCCCGTCGTCTCCTTTTTTCTGTATGAAAGGACGGGGAGGGGTGCGGGGTCGCCAATTTAAATGACGCGGCCTTGTCTGTGCTGTGTCATGCAGCCCTGCTTCTGGACCCCCAGGACAGTGGACCACATGCAGGGAAGACCCATCATCCCGGACAGGTCGCCAAGGATAACAGGGAGGGAAGGGGGTAGCAGGGGAGTGGAGTATGTAGGGGATGGAAATGGTTTGGGAGTGGTTTATCCCTTAGGAATTTGGCTCCCTCCCATGTAAGGGAAAAAAAAACACCCTTTAGTAGTATATCTACTAAATATTAGAAACTATATATATCTCTTTATATAAAAATTAATATATATATATATACACATATATATGTATATATAAATACATATTACATATATAACTTCATCTCTAATATATATATATGTGTGTGATGTGTGTGGTGGGCGTGTGTGTGTGTGTGTGTGGTGTGTAGTGTGTGTCGAGTGGGTGTGTGTGTGCCTGTGTGTGTGTGTGTTGTGTGGGTTGTGTGTGTGTGGTGTGTGAGGCGGTGCGAGTGTGTGCGTGTGTGTGTGTTTGTGTGTGTGAGTGTGTGTGTGTGTCGTGTGTGTGTGATGTGTGTGAGTGTGGTGTGTGTGTGTGTGTGTGTGTGTGTGTGTGTGCTGTGTGTGTATTGTGTGTGTGTGTGTACAATCAAATACAAATGTGCGAAGATGCGAGGGTAAGTTAAATTGCCATTAGCTCTTGCATTCGCTGTTTTATGTCCATATGATTGCGAATCTCTTATTCACTGATACTTATTGTATTCCCCGCTCATTATTTAAAAAGGGACATAAGACTGTCATTGTTAAGGTTGAAGATAATTTTGTGATTTCAAATTTAGGGCCACGATTTCACATCCTCTCACAACTTGAACAGCGACCCAGTAATAATCGTTCCTGGGGTTATTACGTAAAATCATATCGGGCCTATGTTGTTTACGTTGCTGAACTAATCAATATGCTTCATGTTAGGGGACGTGACTTGCCAAGTATTTTGTGCAGAATAGCAAAACGACCGATCTTCGAAGTACTTGTCTAAGCACTGTGAGAGTTGCACATTGCGGACGTAACAGCTTATGCTTTATGTGCTAAGAGACGACAATGAAATATTTGTTTCAGGTACAACGAATTTCCGATGAGAGGGTCATACCTGCGTTGCAAAATTGCACTTCAGCGCTGGATGTATAGCCCAGACATTGCATTTGGGCTTAGGTGGAGCTGCCACTGGATATTGGTTTATGAGTATAAATAGGTGGCAGGTGGTTTAGAAAAAAGTGTCCTAAACTGCATGGTGCATTAGTGGTATTGAAGGCAAGATTAGGAAGTGGCGATGTGTTGCACGTTCTTCATCCCATGATTTTATCTATTTATATGTTGCTGTGTCTACATCTGGAACACATGTGTTATGTTCGAAGTTAGTAAGAAATTCATGATTGTATCATTGTTTGCACATATGACTGTAGTAATGGAAACGTGGTTTTGTGTTCTTTTTTCGTCATCGGTGGTTGTTGACAGACGAGCCAAAACAGTCTCCGTGCTTAGACATGCTTCAAGGACTCCAGACGACACGGCTAAGTGACTGTTGAACGAATATTCTGTAAAAAGATCTCGTAGGTGCGCGTGCTTTCCATTTCACCACTATATAAAAAGATATATAATGTCGGAAATACTTCATTAATCAACTTCTACTATACAAACCAATAAACGTTTTTTGTTAGATTTATAATTATGATACAATATACTGTAATATATTAATATGCATACACCTAGTCATTAGCCTATTTGTATCTCGAGAATCACGGAAAAAATTTGGTGTTCTACCCTTATTTCTTTTCAACTCCTCCACTTCCAAATCTTGCCTTCCACTACTGTTTAGGACAGTTTAGGACACTTTTTTGTACACACCCCCACCTATATATCCTCAAAATTCAATATTAGTGAAGCTCCACCTAAGCCCCCATGTATCTCTGGGTAATTTTGTTAAAAACAAGCGATAGAAGTACAAATTTTGGAACGCAGTTATAAACCCTCTCATCGTAAATTCGTTTACCTGACAACACACGTCACTTGCAAAAATCATAGGCAACAATCATAGGTTGTACTTTCTTAGACAATACTTCTAACTCGGTCTTTATTGCTAATCTGCACAAATACAGCCTTGACGTCCACGGACGCATATTGAATCCTTCTCCGAATAACGTACTCATCCTAGGCCAGATATGATTTAGGTTAATTCAACCCTATTAACGATTGTTGCTGTTCGCTGTTCAAGTTTTCGAGGCAGTGTGGAATACTTGGCCACTAAATTGAAAATCACCAAAAATTATCATTCAACCTTAACCATGACTGTTCTTATTTCCCTTTTTAGATAATGTAGCCGGAAATATAGAAAGCATTCAGTGCTAATATGTTCGCAATCATATGGACATAAAACCGCGGATTGCACAGCGCTACTGGCAAGTTTAGTTAACCTGCAACTTACTTTTGAATCATGATTTTACCCCAACCCTTGGATCAAAAGTGTACTTAATTTCTCGGACTCGTTACCAAAATTGTACTAATTCAAAACCTTTACTCCAAAAGTTAACTAAATAGGTACACCAAACCGTTACCCAGACGATGTTATCTGTTTATACATCAACCAATTATTCACATCGTTACTCAAAAAATGGCTACCTCCCTTGTAACGGGGGAAAAACCCTTGTTCTATAGGTGTCGATAGTTACCCCAAAACTATCACCTAACCCATTGCCTATGTATAACCACTGAAATAGATTCTGACAAGTTTGCAGCGAATGACACTTACGTCCTTTGGACAATGGTCTAGAACCACATGGCCCATTCACCCCTTTCACCATTTGTCAGACTGTCATTCTCCCCCTCCTTACCACGATTGACTGTTTCAAACCGGTGCATTCTACCTAATATGCAAATATTACTAAAAACCCTTATATTTTTTCCAAATTAGTATATCTATTTTTCCCAGATTAGTTATAAATCCAGCCCAGGTGACAGGCCAGATAGGCCACAACCTATAACTTGCTTTCATCACCCCGTTACCGATACAGCTGACTGTGGATCACACCTCACCCCCCGAAATACCCACAAATCTCCCCCTGGGGGTGAATTTCACCCCTAATGAAGAACCTGGGTCTCGACAGAATATGACAAGAAACTGAAGAGAAAAGCCTAAGTATCACCAGAGTTGTAGCGTTTTACAGCATATTTTTTTTTACCATGGCTGGCCAAAGAGAAGGCTACTGGCCGGGTTATGGTTACTATCAAAGCGACGTGGGTAAACTGTTGATCAGAGGATGAAAAAAATTATTCCACACTAGCAGGCAGTAGTAATTACTTAAGACATGGTGATATTTTAGATACGCCTTAGACACTGATTCAGTGCAAGAATTTCCCGAAAAAACTGAATTCATTAAGATAATTGGCCAAGTCATACAGAATGGAATACGAAAGGTGTCGTGTTGAATATCTTTACAACGTAAGTCGAGAATGAAGAGGCTAGACCCAGTAGGGTTGGCTGGATGGAATGAGGGGCTTAACTGCAACAATAAAATTAACAATGCAAAATTGAGGAGGGAGAGAACCGCGACCCACCGCCCAACTTTGTTATGAGTCCATGAGCGTGGTGTGCTTACCTTTCGTGTACCGTGGAGACAGGGAAATACCTGGGAGCCCAGGTGCGCAAGTGATCACCGACGTTCATCTACTAGGCTTTAACCAGCGCCGACAGTAGAGAGTTCCTCTGCGTTTTTTAAAAACATACATACATCCATTACCATACATACATCCATACATACATACATCCATAACCTACATACATACAATACATTACATACATACATACATCCAATACATCCCTCCATACATCTTCACAAAGATATATTTGATTTTTAAACAACAACACACACCCTTATAATATGAAGAGTTAGACCTACATGTTGCAATATTCTTAGAGAAGTCTAGGAATTCAGTATGAGAAGTCATATTCAGGATATTCAAATGAAGACTGGCGGATCGGAAGTTCGGAAACAATAGCCCAGTATTTGATAACGCATTAATATGTGGTAAGAATAGTTGTAACCTTTCGTGAACCAAATAATCCCATAATACCCGAATGGGTGTAGTACAGAGGTGGGTAGATATCTGCTTACAGGTGCAAACTCTCACCATAAATCCCAAGATATGATGTGTCCACACAAAGGGTGATGACATTGGTATCTCCTGGGTTTAAAAAACGTACCAAGGGGTGAAATGTGGAAACTCAGTCGCGATTTGGGTTGAGTCGAAGGTAAACTGGTTGAGCTCTGGACGCGCATTTAGACAGTTGAGAGAAATATATTTTCCAAGACATATATGTGTGGCATGGGTGTGATGGGGGACTAGCACAGGTGGGTTGGACGACCTATTGAATGGACAATATTTTGTAAAGAGTGAGCAGGGTTGGGTCGCTGTGGTATGGAGGTGCCACGGGTGAAGCGGCGAGACTCGATGTATGAGACAGAAACGCCGAATTAAAAATTAGTTACAACAATACACGTGGGAAGAAGCAATACAACGAGGAAGCAGGGAGAGGCTGCCGAAGCGAAAGAGGAATCGGATAATAAAACGGCGGAGTCGGTGGAAAAAAGAGGAGAAATGGAGGGCGGAGACGAGGAAGAAGAGCAGGAGGGCGGGAGCCACAAAAAAATACGGAGAACGCAGATGAGCAGATAAAATTAAGGGGTACAAAACGATGCAGACGAAGATCAGAGGAGAGCAAGGATGGCACGCGCTGCAAGAAAAGAACCAAGAGGGCGCAATAAGGGTAACCAGGGAAAAAAAAACAGTCCAATGGCGAAAAAGAGGGAGCAAAGACGAGTGGCATGCCAAAATATGAACAGTTACAAGACAGAAGCCACGGTGAAATAAAAATTGTAACTGTGTGCTTGCAACTATGGTTGTGTCTTTCAATAGTTACCTTTAGAGATGGAAGCACTGAACCTCATGTTGTAGACCGTGTTGCGAATTTGTGTTGCAAATTCAATCGAGTTGCAGCCACAGTACCATGGTCGAAGCAGTAGTGTGTTAGCAAACTACGGCCACTTTATATGTGTGGTTGTGTGCATGTCACTTCTGGAACGGGTAGCAGTGTTGCCTATGCGATCTCATACACGCATATGCAATGCAGATATATTTTGTTTAGAAAAACATGGTAGTTGTATAAATCAGACGTACCCAAGAAGTTAAACTATAATGCAAAAATTTTGAGACAATGTCAAGGAGTTTATATTACAGAGGCAGTGTACCCCGTCATCAACCGCGTTCCTGATTTAATAATACGAAACGTTTGGCTGTGCAATTGATACAGTTGAAGGTCTTATTGATTTCAGTAGTGGAGGTTATATCTGCAACAAACAGAAATAGGCTATTACTGGATACACACATCGACACTCTCAGGAAGATTTATCCACTCTGCAATCAAAATACCTTCGTATAGGAGACGATACATATCTCTATTCTTATACCTATAAATATATCTATAAGTATATATCTATATATATATATATATATATGATTTATATATAACACTTTCTGGGGCACAGGTTTTCATCTTGGGCAATTCTGGTTGAAATCAACTGCACTAGTTTGCTTTAACCAATCTTCAAGACTGTATTCTTTACTCTGGAGACTACTGCTCTTAATAGCACCTGAGAGGGACTGGAAGTAGTCATTCATGACTCTCAAAAGACCATATACGCAGTGTATGCAAACTGCATCTATATTTGCATAGAAATAGTATTGCACCACTATTAACTCCCACCGCAACTATAGTTTTTCGCCTCGTTCGTGAGGCGTCTTCAGGGTGAGGCCTGCTTTGTAGGGATGCTCTGGCTAAATTGAAGGTCTTCCGCGAATGATGACCGCTGGTTGCATGGGTGGCATATACGGCTCAGGCTACCTAGCTCAGGACGGGCAATACTGGCCTCTCATTGGCTGAGAGGTGCAGTCTGGGATTTTGTCCGGGAGCCACGGGGGTGGGGATATTGTTTGGGCGCCAAGGGGGGGTGGGCTTTTTGTCTAGGAGCCAAGGGGGTGGGATTTTGTCTGGGAGCCGCCGAGGGTGGGATTTTAGTGGATTAAGTCTAGGCGCCAAGGAGGGTGGGTATTTGTCTGGGAGACAAGAGGGTGGGGTATAGTCTGGGAGTCAAGAGGGTCGGTTTTTGTCTGGGAGCCACAGAGGGTGGGATTTTGTCCGGGAGCCAAGGGGGTGGGAATTAGTCTAGAAAGCTCTGGCCTGGTAGCTGCTGCTCTGGTTACTGGTTCTAGGTGCTCATTAACTAGCTGGGACATGTATCCTTTGATCGCGGTGGCAGCTGCTGTCTAATGGCTTGTTGTTCCTGGAGGGGGTTATACTATACAGGGGGCGCACGGAAGGTGAGACTAAACTCGACCAGCTTGCTGTTGATTGTTGATGGTAGGGCGCTGGCAAGAAATGGATCTTGCTTCTGTTAATCTGCAGCTTATCCTGAAGGCCGACTCCTTGTGAAGCAATGTTCGTTTGGTGTCTAGCAGTTTCTGTCGAGGAGGGACTTCATGTTGTGTGTTTCAGTGAAATGCTGGAAAAATTAATCCCTGGTTTCTATGGGATTGTAGGCGACGACGCAGTGTAGAGGAGGGGTCTGGCCAATGTATGTGCTGGAGCCGGTTTGCAGCGGCCCTCCTGACCTGACACTTTGTATACAACATAGGGTGGTCGCCTCACTCGGGGCCCTGGGCGCCGTGCTTACTCCTCATTATTCAGGGAACTCATGCGGTTAGGTTTCCATAATATTTTCAAGTCTATG
>NC_134785.1:36647102-36649602 GCF_046742065.1 Oratosquilla oratoria
CTAAAGTTCTACCATAGGTGGTGACCATAGACTGGCTGGTTGCACTTATAACTTCAATTTCATACGCCGAGAGCACTAAAAATGTTTTACAAAGAAACTATTCGGCACAGATATATGTACTACAGGAACCGCGCGCCGACCTGCTATAGGAAGCCAGCAAATGATATGTTTGAAAGGTAGGAAGTGGAAGAAAATCATTAAAATTGTCGAGGACAGAGTGATAAAAAGAGTAAAAGAATTTTATCAAAATCTTTACTCGTCGAAGACCGTAGCGGAGTCAGTAAATTCATCTATAGACGTTATTAGTGTACCAAAGATTAAAGAAGAACAAGTATAATTTGCTCTAAATATATGAAAAGGGGAAAGGCACCTGGAGAAGATGGCTTATCGATACATCTGTTGAAAGACACAGGGAAAGAAGTTCATATGAGGTTGGCTTAGTTGTACACCCAGTGCTTCAGTGCTTACGTCAAAAAGCGTCCCTGAATCATGGTGCAATGCTATGGTGATTTTGCTTCATAAAAAAGGAGACCAAAAGGACCTTAGTAACTATCGACCAATTAATTGCTATCAAATGTATAGAAAGTATTCTCCAAGATCCTTACAAATAGACTAAGTCAAGTCACAAAGGATTACAAAGGCGGAGCATGCCAACAGCAGACCTTTTGGTCCATAACTAGGTCGGATGCGAAAAAATATAATAATGATAATAAATTAAGGAGCATCAGCGTGCGGTAAACCGAAAAGATGGCTGTTCGGCGATCTACAGGCACTGTCAGGAGGAGCAGTACGAGATGGATTAGGATAATGTTGGTGTGAAATACAGAAGCAATAAGGAAGAAGATAGGCTATTTTTGGAAGCTTGGCGAGTGACAGCAACAGCGTCAACAGATGCATCAATTTGAATCCAATTTATAAGGGAGCAAAGGACAGGCAGGACAGAAGGAGCAGCGATCGGCACCCTGTCTAGTGCTATTCTGTCGGGACTGTGATATTTTGTATTCTTTATCTCTTTTTGTTTTTTATTTCGGAGATTCCATTTTTATGACACTTTATACAAAATTTGTAAGCAATTTATTTATGCCATTCAGTTTTTTTTTTTTTTTTTTTTTTTTTTTGTATCGTAGCTACAGAGTGCAGTGTTATTTTGTCGGATCCTGTGATATTTGGTTCTTTTTGTTCTTTTTGTTCCTTTCTTTTTTATTTCAGTGTAATTAATTTCTGCATGTCATTCAGGATATAATTTGTTATGATTTGTATTGTAGCTACAGAGTAGCGAATGATAGGCAGGACCGTAGGAGTGATGGCCGGCGGCTTAGGAATGGGGATTTTGTCCTGAGTGAGATTTTTTCCAGCATGCTCGTGCCTCTCATATATAATTTTGTTATCATTTCTCCATGTTGAGGAGTTTTACTAGTGTGAAATTCTGTTAACCTGCAACTCTGTTCAATCTGGTGGGATCTGTCCCAGGGAACACTGGTACACTATTTAACTGATTCCTTTTGCTGATATTATATAGCCCTGAAGACGAACCCCGGACAGTGTTTGAAACGTCGGTAGTAAATTCTGTTACTCTGAGTCCATTGTTTGACATTTTTCCAGTAACATGGCTCCTGGACTCCAGCTCTTTACGAACACACATATGTATATATATATATATATATATATATATATATATATATATATATATATGTATGTATATATGTGTATATACTGTATATGCATATATATATATATATATATATATATATATATATATATATATATATATATATATATATATCAAACACTTTTAGAAGCTCTGCAAAAGATTTGAATCCTAACCTGTGCGTGCATAATCACGAAGATACTAGCGACTGAGCGTGCGATGGTTCAAAAGGACTATACAAGTCCCCGAACATACTTCACGTAGCTGCAGAAGTCATAGTTTCATTTTTTATCCAATCCCCATATTAGGTGAGCCCTCCGACAATCTGTCTTAAACATACACAACTTGTCGGAGGGCTCGCCTAAAATGGGAATTGGATGAAAACGAGATCACGTCTTCTGCAGTTATGTGAAGTGTGGTTGAGAACTTGTACAGCCCTTTTGAACCATCGTACGTAGCTCAGTCGCTAGCGTCTTGACTTCGTGGTGATGCACGCACAGGTCAGGGTTCGAATTCCTTGGCAGAGCTTCTATAAATATTCAATCTGTCTTTAACATCCACAACTTGTCGGAAGGCTCGCCTAATATGGGGACTGGATGAAAATGAGACTACGTCTTCTGCAGCTACGCGAAGTGTGGTCGGCGACTTTTATAATCCTTTTGAACCATCGCACGTAGCTCAGTCGCTAGCGTCTTGACTTCGTGATTATGCACGCACAGGTCAGGGTTCGATTTCCTTGGCAAAGCTTCTATAGAATTTCAATCTGTCTTAAACACACACACACACACACACACACACACACACACACACACACACACACACACACACACACACACACACACACACACACAC
>NC_134785.1:36659602-36662102 GCF_046742065.1 Oratosquilla oratoria
CAGTCATCTTCATATCCCTTTTTAATGTAATTCTCACAATTTTATTTCTGGATATTCCTTATATCTTTTATGTCTTTTTCCGCACTTAAAACCCAGTCTTTTGCATATTTTCTTTCTTATATTTGTCCATTTCTTACCTTATAACCCTCTTCCTTCCTCCTAATCCGAACTCCACCTTTGCCATCGTATTGTTGTAATATTCCTGCACAGTGGCTATCATACTGGAAAATGTTCCTTCTGTTGAGGTACCTAAGGGTGAAATCCCTATGTCCCTGTGAGACTCGGGCAACGATATAGCCAATGCTGCCAGCCGTTGCGTGACCTCTTGATCACGGTGTCGCACTGACAGAAGTCTGGTGTAAAAACGAAAATAAAATCTTAATCAGATGAAAGGAGGATTCCAACCTACTGCAATGGGGTCTTGATAGACCCAAACACATTTCAGACAAAAACTCGACCCTTAATTGAATATAACCGTCCGGTCGTTGTCACTGAAGAATCTTTGAATTGCGTCACCAAGTTGACCGGATTAAACGGTGGAGAGGACCTTTCTTCCTTCATTATCAATAAACCAAGAGAGGACCAAATGATCTCCTTTGCTGACAACGGAGTTGTTATCATCGGATAAGGAAAATTTTCCAGATGATACCCTCAATTAAGTGAACTTCCTTCTTTTTCATTTAAGGTGAGTATAACACTAATTGTAAACAAAATTTTCCTATGTTAAATGAACTGACCAGCAATTGCCAGATTATTGGGTATGCAACTAGAATCGTAAAAATATGGATAACTTCATCTATGTCTGACAGAGACCATAGATAATAAGTCTAATTGCCTCGATCAAACTCTGTTTCTGCTGATGGAGTTTAATACCATTGGAAACTCCTGAATATATCTTGGATTGACCGAGGAAATTATTGAATCCTCTAAGATAAAAAAAAAAAGATAATCTTTCCTAATCATCATATTTACAAAAACATACCCTATATGCCATCAAAATTCGACTAGGATTATCTAAGAAATATATATATACAAAGATGTATCTTACTGTTCGTATTTTCAAAATTTCGGAAATTATTTTCATATAGAAAGTTTAAGTTTTCGTTCCCAATGGATGCAGCTTAGGTTCTAACACATACCTTGTTTTCGCTAATTGGTGCATGTTATATTCTGAGATTTTTTTTTATTTATTTTTTTTTTTTACAAACTGCTAAGCCAAATGATAACTTTAGGTTTAGATATGACAACATTTCGATGATATTTTTACTAATCACAATGGCATAGTGGGCGATTAATGACCGTATACGTACGTACATACATACATACATACATACATACATACATACATACATACATACATACACACACACACACACACACACACACACACATATCTATATATATATATATACAGTATATATATATATATATATATGTATACATGTATATATATATATATGTATATGTATGTATACTGTATATATATATATATATATATATATATATATATGTATACGTATATGTATATATGTATATATATATATATACACTCTCTCTCTCTCCCTCTCTCTCTCTCTCTCTATATATATATATATATATATATATATATATATAAATATAAATATATATATATATAAATATATACAGTATACATACATATACATATATATGTATACATGTAATGTTCTCATTTCCGCTGCCTGAATCCTGCTATGTCTACTTTTGTCATTACCCAACTTTCTGAGCCGTATGTTAGGGTAGGAGACAAGACAGTATTGAAAATAATTCTTTTCACTTCTAAAGGTACATGTTTTTCTTTTATTATTGGCCAGAGAGCTCTAACATTTGCACTAAATTTATTTATTCTTTCTGAAATATCTCTCTTATTTCCACCCTCCTTAGTGACTACACTTCCAAGATATTTGAAGATGTTTGTATCTTTTACCATCTTATTTCCTATGGTGATGCTAAACTCGTGTTCATCTCTTCTGCTAACGGTCAGTATCTCTGTCTTTTCTACATTCATTTTCATGCCTTTCTTTATGAAGCACTCATTCCACCTTTTTATGTCTTCTTCGATCTCTTCCCTATCTGTGCTCCATTCAGCTATATCATCTGCATAAGCCATTATTCTGTTTCTTATAATTTTCTTCTTTAACCTTCTTTAAAATCCTCTATTACAGTTTCCATATATGCTATAAAAAGTAGAGGGGATAACACACTTCCTTGTTTAACCCTTGTTTCTATAAAGAACTACTTTTCTGACCCCTTTGATGTTCTAACACTCCATACACAGAGGTAATACAAACTTTTTATAGCTTTCTTGAGATGTCCCTTGACACCTTACCTCTCCTCTATATAACTCCATACCTTTTCTCGAGGTATTGAATCAAAAGCCTTCTGTAGATCAATAAAAGCGATGTTATGGTTATACTCCCATGCCTTCTCTATTACCATCCGTAGTCCAAAAGTTAAGTCCGATACTGATCTATTATTTCTA
>NC_134785.1:36692102-36699602 GCF_046742065.1 Oratosquilla oratoria
AAGTACGTGAGGGATGGAATGATGCAGAAAGATTAAAAAAGACAAGGGGACAGGAAATTAGGAAAGTGTGTGTGTGACTCACCATGGTCTTGGATCACGTGTTGGACTCGTGATCGAAAGATTTTACCCTCCCGGAAGAGATCACAGAGCTCATATATGATGTGTGTGTGTGTGTGTGTGTGTGTGTGTGTGTGTGTGTGTGTGTGTGTGTGTGTGTGTGTGTGTGTGTGTGTGTGTGTGTGTGTGTGTGTGTGTGTGTGTGTGTGTGTGTGTGTGTGTGTGTGTGTGTGTGTGTGTGTGTGTGTGTGTGTGTGTGTGTGTGTGTGTGTGTGTGTGTGTGTGTGTGTGTGTGTGTGTGTATTCAGATACGGCCTGGTATAATGGGTAGTGTTCTTGTTTTTTTACGGAAAAGCTCATGTCTGATTGTTGATTGCTCATTATCACCAATTGCGAGGATACGCCATGGAGTGCATTGGTTCACTCACACGCTGGCGCCAGTCCCTACGGGCTATCTGAACAAGCTCCCATGCAGAGACTCTTTCCACTCCAAAAAACTTTCGACATGTTCAATCAACTTCTCCTAGCCCATGATTTCTGAGAGTATCCCCTATATCTCCTCCAACGAGGGTTGTCTCTTCAAGAGACAGCCCTGTGAGTAGGATCAACATCAGGGAAACATGCCACATGTATAACTGGAGATGACGTTCACGTATCACGCCGTGGACTAACCTAGACTGAGTCTCACAGTACATTCTATGGATTGATATGAAGACATTTCGTTGATACCAAAAAGTTTTTTCGAAGGTACTTATTACTAAAGACATCGAGACGCCTCTAGAAGTCATTCAATGTCCAAATCTCACAGCCGTACAGAACGAGAGCGATCGCAAGTGCCAAGAATATTCTAATCTTCGACCTCCAGCATGATTAACGATAATGCCTTATAATCTGGTTGAGCAAGTCCATAACACCATGTTCAATGTCGGTCCTTGTTTGTTGCTAGTCCATTATTAAAATTCCTCTCTCTTGGTCTCTGAAAATTCAAATTTCATAGCTTTCATATGCGGTATACGATATCATTATTAAATTTCAATTGTAGCAATTTGTCAGTATAGTTGAGCTCTCCGAACTTATAATGTCTTACTAGCATACCGTACTTTGCAACTATGGATGACGTCTCTTTGGTTTTGCAAAAGAAAGATGCATTATTGTGTGTAGGATATTATTTTTCTCAAAGATAAATGCCTGTTTATAAACGAGTTCGCAAACACGCACACAGACATACATAGACTATATATATAACAGGATATAGATATACAGTAAATATGTATGTTTATATATATATATATATATATATATATTATATATGTGTGTGTGTGTGTGTGTGTGTGTGTGTGTGTGTGTGTGTGTGTGTGTGTGTGTGTGTGTGTGTGTGTGTGTGTGTGTACATACATATGCATGTATATATATATATGTATATATATATATATATATATATATATATATATATATATATATTGAGACATTCTGACAGGTTGATGTAAGCGGAATAGGAAACACAGGAGTCTTAGTCTTGAGTTTATTCCTGACTAGTTTCGCAGGTATGCTTTTTCAAAGGTATGCTTTGAAAAAGCATACCTGCGAAACTAGTCAGGAATAAACTCAAGACTAAGACTCCTGTGTTTCCTATTCCGCTTACATCATATATATATATATATATATATATATATATATATATATGTATGTATATATATTGTATATTTAGGGCGCAGATTCTCACTAATACACACTGCGTTAAACACGAGAGCATTTTGGCACTGATTAATCTTTTTACTGAGATTTTCATTTTTTCTCACAGTAGGTCTCATTTCAGGAGGGTGGGCAAATACAAAATACACAGTCTTCCATATTTAAGTTGACGTTTTGACTTTAGGGAGTCATCTTCAGAATAGTCAAAAAATTTCAAAGTTACATGATACACAGTTGACAATAATGTACAGACAACGTGGGTTTAAATATACGACGCTTGGGAACGCTGGAAGGGCCGTGACCCTCCACGTAGTCGGACACTTTGCCTTAGAGGGGGAGGGGAGGGGAGGGAGAAGGGGGGGAGTCAGGTAAGATAGGTCTTCTCGCTGGGGCACCACGCTGGTCAAGTGGGGGTTGGTGAGGTGGAGGAGGGGGAGGGGGAAAGGAAGGAGGTGGGTATTGCTGTTGTTGGGCTCCAAATCTAGAAGAAGAATTAAAGAGCGAGATGGCAGAAATCATATTGCATTGAATGTTAATTATTGGAGCTCTCTCCCTTATGTGGATGGCTTCAAGCATTTTTAATTCCTTAATTTTGGTACAATGTGCGACTCTCCTAGTGTTATCCACAATAGTCTCCCTATCAATTACAGTCTGGTGGTATTGGAGGTAGTGTTGTTTAATTGCTCCTTGCTGTAAATGTAGGGACAACCGTCTACTCAGTTTGCATGTCGTGAACCCAATGTATGTAGAATTACGGGGTGCGCAATCCACAGAAGTACAACAGTATTCATATATAACATTGGTTCTCGATAATATGCCGCCATTGCTAGACAGATTGATTTTCATAACAAGGGAACAGGTACGGGTGTTGTCATAGAATATAATTACTTTTAAATGATCATAATCACCTATTGGCTTACATGAGATCAGGAAGCGAAACAATTGTAAGATGTGGTGCAGGATAATTTCCCAAAAACAAATGATTACCGATCCTACGAGGGAAGAAAATATTCTGGACTTGCTTTTAACTAATAATGAGCACCTAATGAATAACGTAAAAGTGGGAGATAGCCTAGGCTCTAGCGATCATCAAGAAATAAGATTTAATATTATTTGGGAAGAATTGAAAAGTACAAATAACGTCCAAGCATCAGACTTCAGGAGAGCAAACTTTGACAATATAAAAACCTATTTGAAATTTAATATGAAATGTCATATGGACGTTACGGACGTTTCGGACATCATCGGCGCGGTCAGACCTCAGTGCATGACCTTGGGTCAGGTCACTTGGGGGCGGGGCTCAGCAGACAGGTCAGCGATTTGAATGAAATGTATAACAATCTAACTGATTTAATTATTAATGCGTAAAATACATTTATCCCCCAGAAATCAATACGGAAAAATAGTAATACTCCCAAATGGATGACGAACAAATTGAAACATGAGATAGGAATGAAAAGGGGACTTTACGTAAAAATAAAAAACGGGGAAACACATCTTCGATCAATCTATAACGAAATGGCAAAACAGGTTGAAAAGAATACACGTACAGCGAAACGTGATTATGAAATTAAGGTTGCCATTCAAGTAAAATCCAACCCAAAGGGTTTCTTTCATCTCTATAGAACAAAAAATAAAGAAAGAATAGGGCCAATTAAAAACGATGAAAATGTCATGATAGAATCGGAGGAAAAATGAGTGAGGAATTTAACAAATATTTTCTCTCGGTGTTTACTAATGAGAGGTTAGATAAAGTACCTGACTGCGATCCAATTTTCAGTGGGATGAAGAAAGTAGTCTATCTAATATCAGCATTAGTAAAGTAGAAGTAGTCAAGCAGATTGAAAGACTTAAAGCTACAAAATCCCTGAGTCCAGACGAATTTTTTTTGAGAATGCTTAAAGAGTGTAAATTTGAAACTTACGACCAGTTAACTGAAATATTTCATAAATCGGTAGACACTGGTTTGTGCCTACTGCTTGGAGGCAGGTAAACGTTGTTCCTGTTTTTAATAATTTAATTCGTGATACACAGCATGGTTTCTCCAATGGTAAGTCATGTGTGACTAATACTTTTACACTAAAGTATATAAGGCGTCAGATAACAATGATAATTACGATGTTATTTACCTTGACTTTAGCAAAGCGTTTGACAAAGTGCCACCCCAGAGAATACTAATATAATCAAAGCCCATGGCATCGGAGTAAAAGTGTTGGAATACATTAGAGCTTGAATTAGTAACAAAAATCTAGCGGGTCACAATAAATGGAGTAAAATCCAGGTGGGGCAATGTTATCAGTGGGGTTCCCCAGGCAATGTTATCAGTGGGGTCCCCCAGGGCTCGGTTTGGGTCCCTTGTTGTTCATTATGTATATAAACGACTTAAACAATGGGATTGATAGTGATGTTAGTAAGTTTGTGGACGACACTAAAATAGGACGCCAAATTAGGTCAAGAGACGACGCAAAGATTCTGCAGGATGATCTTAACAAAATATTCACATGGTCGGTGAAATGGCAAATGAATTTCAATATCTCTAAGTGTTGCGTGTTAAACGTAGGGCTACACAACCCCGAAAATAGATACAGCTTATATAACACGCTTTTATTAAGAAAACTGAGTGCGAGAGAGACATGGGAGTTCCAGTGAGTCCGGACCTTAAAACCAGGAAAAAGTGCATTAGCGCTAAGAAAAAAGCTAACAGAGCATTAGGTTTCATTGCTAGAACGGTAACGAGTAGAAGTGCAGAAGTAATTATCAAACTCTATCTAGCGATAGTTACACCCATCCTTAACTATGCGGTACAGTTTTGGTCTCCGTCCTACAGAATTGAAAACATCAATTTATTAGAATCAGTACAGAGAAGAATGACAAAAATGATGCATGGACTCAGAAATTTGCCTTACTAAGAGAGGCTTAGGCACCCTAACTTACAATCTCTGGAAAGACGCAGCGTGCGGGGTGACCTAATAGGGGTGTTCAAGTGGATTAAAGACTTTAACAATGGTGATGCAAACAAGGTCATCATATTAAAACAACAGGGCAGGACTCGCAGTAATGGATTTATACTGGACTAACTTAGATTTAAGAAGGAAATAGGCAAGTATTGGTTTACTAATAGGGTGGTCGACGAGACGAATGGAATAGACTTAGTAAACATGTAGTAAGCGCTGAAACTATCAGTTGTTTTAAGAAACTATTAGACAACTTTATGGATGGGGATGACAGGTGGTGATGGATACGGAGCTGCTTAGTGTAGGCCTTATGGTCTCTTGTAGTCTCCTTCATTTTTATGTTCTTATGTTATGTGTGTGTGTGTATATATATATATATATACATATATATATATATATATATATGTATGTATGTATATGTATATATATGTATATATATATAGATATATATATATGTATGTATGTATATGTATATATATATGCATATATATATATATATATATATATATATATATATATATATATATATATATATATATATATATGTATATATATATATAACAGAAGTGAATCGATCCAATTCTCCAAGGAGTTTTCCATTTATCTTATCCTTTCGGAATGGGCACATTCCTCTTTCCTCAAGAGCCACTGAGGGTTGCCGGACGGGCCGACGAGTGCCATCAAGAGCTTATGAGTCTATAAGTTATTTGGCAGGAGACAGACAGCCACCCCGCCATTTCGTCTTTGACCCTGGGCTACGGTACACATTTCGTGGTTGTAGTATTTTATAAGTTATCAAGAAAAGCCTGAATGAAGACATATAAGTGAGTTTATTCTTTATACGTAGCAGAATTAGTATTACGGGATGTATTACATATGAGTTAGGAAACTTGCACCACAGGCAATTTATCTAATTTTTCTTTTCTGGATGTAAAAGTCTATTGTGTGTGTGTTTGTGTGTGTGTGCATCTGACACAAGATTATATAATATAACATAGGTAACATGTATTTATCAATGTGATTATGATTTCAGTAAAGACATCTAACATGGTTACTACTTTTATATATTTCAGTTAGGGTAAAAATCGTGTAGTTGGACATTATTTCTTATGTCTTTGCCTCTTCCACGCACTCCTTTACACGACTGATTAAATAAGTACAGTGTTGTTAGTTATGTAATATATAAATAGAATATCAACATGAAAATATGCATCTGTATTTTAACTCAAGTACTCTACTTGGGTCAGAAAACGTATTTTCAGTCAATATATATATATATATATTTATATATATATACATACATTATATATATAAATATATATATATACATATATCTATTATATATATATATATATATATATATATATATATATATATATATATATATATATATATATATATATATGTATATGGCGCAGTTGGTAGAGCACTGAACTGCCACAATAGTGGCCCGCAGTTCTCGGCTCGAATCCTGCCCAGGGCCGAAATTATTTCGGTACCGCTGCGCTTCGGGTCGTTACTCTGACTCTCGTGGGCGGGGACCTACGAACTCTGAGCTCTCTTCCAGGAGGGAAATAGCTGTCGATCACGAGTCCAACACGTGGTCCAAAGACCAAGTGAATACACACACACACACACACACACACACACACACACACACACACACACACACACACACACACACACACACACACACACACACACACACACACACACACACACACTCACACACACACACACACACACACACACACACACACACACACACACACACACACACACACACACACACACACACACACAAAGGATTACAAAGGCGGAGCATGCCGACAGGAGACCTTTTGATCCATATCTAGGTCGGATGCGAAAAAAAATCATATTAATAATAAATAAAAACTATAATAATGTAAATAACAAATAAAATACATAAATTAATGCATAGGGATAGTTAAATAATAAACAAACAAGTAAATAGTAAATAATAATAAATTGACATATAACTAATAACACAATATAACACATGTTTTGTTTATTTGTATTTTTTCATGTTTATATATATATTTCGTGTCACTGAATCCAAATACTACATTAGTTTTGACGTAACATCGATATTTCTTTATTTATTCTTGATTTTATATTTTATTGTTATATACGCAACCTTTCTCTACAGTAGTTAATTGATTCAATCTACTTTAGCATTCTAAGGATAATTATACAACATCTAGTATTTTTTTCATAATATGAAGTGTATCTAAGAGCTACAATATTAGTAAGAACAAAATATACAACACAACTTTGCACTGCAAGTGTTTTGATGACTCTTCTCATGATTAAAAGTGCTTTGACGATCGAGATTTTCTAGAATGCATGCTTTCGTCTTTTCTGACTAGTGACCATATGTAATCTCCCATCATAGCAGTATTCCATCGTCCTTGATATCTTCTTTCCATAGTTACGATATCCTGATGAAATCTCTCGCCATGCTCCTCACTGACAGCCCCCAAGTTTTCGGGGAAGAAATCTAGGTGAGAATGCAAGAAATGTATCTTCAAGGACATACGACAACCAAGTTTCCTAAAGTTCTCAATAAGCTTTGCCACTATTTGTTTATAATTAGGGTCCTTGTGATTTCCTAGGAATCCACGAACTACATCACGAAATGAACACCAAGCTTCTCTTTCAACTTTCGTCATCGCTCTTTCCAGTTTCTCCGACTTCAACATTTTGTTTACCTGGGGTCCAACAAATATACCACCCTTGAGCTTAGCCTCAGATAGCTTGGGAAACATGAGACAAA
>NC_134785.1:36704602-36724602 GCF_046742065.1 Oratosquilla oratoria
CGGACGTAACAAAGTGTCAGTGACTTAACCCATTGCGCTCTCAAGAGAGAGACGATTGATTGGCCGAGTCACTGACAACTTGTTACTTCCTAGCTGAATTCGAATCCTCGGCCCAACCACGTATGTATACACCACTTACATCATCACCATTCCCACGCATTGTGAGCGGTGTCACAATCATCACCCCGACATCCCGTCGCCAGACACGTCCGCCCTAACAAGCTGAGCTTAGCACTTATCGCAGGAAAGCTGACCTAACATTTTAGCAGCCGAGCACACCGTCCCCGAGCGCCCACAAACAAGACGCACACGGACACACGAACATACACATAATGGATGCCATTAGTCACAACTCACATTAACACACGGAAACACAATACACATAAGACCTTTCCCCCTGGACATATTACGTAAGATAAATATAATAGATAACAGTTTATAACCCCAGAATAATACTGTTGTTACATACTTATGGTATCATGTATAACAATTGAAATTGATAAGTAACCAAAGCACCTCAAGAAATTGCTATGTCACCACTTCCGGTCAACAAAAAGACCGCGGGGATCTGGAGAGAGGAGGAGTCGGTGTTAGACGTGCTTGGTGTTACTAGTGTACAGACATATTGTATAACCCTGTGTTAAGAAATAAACGAGAGAAAACCAGAGTGCGGTTTATAACCCCAAGCGGGTATACAAGTGACTAACTTAGTGATTGGAGACTACCGGGAGCAGGACACTCAGATCGCTGAAAAGAACCAATCAACCGAGTGGTTCTACAAGCGGTTATACGTATCAATATCCATATACAGTATATGCTTCCTTCGAGTTCCTCGTCAGTTTCGACTGCGATGTCATGGAAGTTAATTGTGGTTGAAAAGATGTTAATCTGTTAACTGGAAACCATTCAGTGTATGTATATAAATATTTATGTATATATATATATATATATATATATACATTTATATATATATTCATATTTATATATACTTAAATACATACATACATACATACATACATACATACATGCATACATACATGCATACATACATTCATACATTCATATACATACAAATATACATATACTAACAACTTTTTTTTCCCCTTACAAGGAAGGTAGTCAAATTACAAAGGCATAAAGTCCACTCCCACTCATCACATCCTCACACCCCACTCCCATTCACCACCATTCCTTCTTCTGTCTTAACTCCTCCTGGACGACGATTCATTCCTGCATCTCGCCCACTGCCCTGGGTCAGAAGAAATGTAGGAAGACACAGCACATTCAAAGCAAGGGCGATTCATTTAATCAGCATCTCCCCCCCTCCTTCCTCTCATGCAGAGAAAGAGCAGACGGGGAGAAATTCCTTCTGACTGGGTCAAAATATGATTCACACATACTCCCTGACCCCCCATCTCCCACCCACTTCCTCCCATGCATCATAGCATCATCCATACACAACCATTCTCCACTCACCCCTATCTTCTGTCTTCCCCCTTTTTTTCCTCAACAGACATTCCCCTCTTTACCAGTGCCCCTTTTACCCCATACATCTCATTTCATCCTTGGTCGCCCCCTCATGTTCTCTCCTTTCCATGTGTCCAAACCACTTTAATACTCTTTCATCAACCCTATCTCCCCATTCCCTTTCCACCCCCGGTCTCCTCCTCTCTTCTTTGTTTCTCACTCAATCCAGCATAGTAACTCCTCTCATACTTCTCAGGCATTTCATCTCGAACATTTTTAAACTCATTCTCTCTTTCCCTCCTCTATTTCTGGCCCATACAGTACTGTCGGCACAATCACTCCTTCATGCAATCTCCTCTAAGCATCCATTTCCAAATGGCTATTTCTCATTACACCTTTTAATCCCCCAATGCATTTACGTGCTTCTCTCAATCTACATTCTCAATCTCTCTCTCTCTATCTATCTATCTGTCTGTCTATGTATGTATGTATGTATGTATGTATATATATATATATATATATATATGTATATATATATATATATATATATAAATATATATATATATATGCAAAGTAGACCACTTGGAAAAAGAAACTAACGAAGCAAAGCGCTTTCGTATATTACATCTTCAGTGCAGCAAGTACATAGTGATAGGAATACATAGACAATATATACATGATACAAAGGAACCAGGACAGTTTGAATAAGAGTAGCGACCAATTACCCCCTAGAGAGCGGAAGGTCATTGTCAATTATCTTACGATGGTCGGGCGACATCAGGTCACAGTCGCCAAGGAGAGCGGAAGGTCATTGTCAATTATCTTACGATGGTCGGGCGACATCAGGTCACAGTCGCCAAGGAAAGCGGAAGGTCATTGTCAATTATCTTACGATGGTCGGGCGACATCAGGTCACAGTCGCCAAGGGTCACTATTTCTACTACTTATATAGGGCGACATTAAGTCAATTTGTTGGATTACATTTTACCTAATATTATCTTACTAATTTCTTGACAAATGAAATTATCAAGTTTATACAAGCCTTTATGTAGGTTGGTATTTTGATTACTAGTGGTATGAATCAAACTGCACTCTATTAAATTTCTTGCTATTATGTTGTTGGTATAATAGATTGCCTGGACATTACCCCAATCAACAGGATTATTATTTAATTCAATATGCTTGAATATACCACTAGAATGATTGCCATCCCTAACATTTTTCTTGTGTTGTTCAATTCTAATGTTTAAGGGTTTGGCAGTTTGACCTATGTAAAATTGATTACACATTTTGCAAGGAATTTTATAAATGCATCCTTTTTTTTATTTCAATACTATTGTTGATAAGTTTATGTTTTACTGTACTATCATGTTTAAAAACTACCTTTACGTTAAATCTTTTTAATAATTCTGTGATACTTAAAAATTTTTCTTGAAATGGTAAAATTAAAACATTATGATAATTGAAAGGTGATTTAGGCTGAGGAGTTAAAAATGATTTCCTTGCAAAATTGTAAGCAATATCAAGGAATTGCTTAGGGTATTTTAATTCTAGCCCAATGTTAAAAACATTTCTGATTTCTTCATCAATAACATTTTTAACATTGTTGATTGGGGTAATGCCCAGGCAATCTATTATACCAACAACATAATAGCAAGAAATTTAATAGAGTGCAGTTTGATTCATACCACTAGTAATCAAAATACCAACCTACATAAAGGCTTGTATAAACTTGATAATTTCATTTGTCAAGAAATTAGTAAGATAATATTAGGTAAAATGTAATCCAACAAATTGACTTAATGTCGCCCTATATAAGTAGTAGAAATAGTGACCCTTGGCGACTGTGACCTGATGTCGCCCGACCATCGTAAGATAATTGACAATGACCTTCCGCTTTCCTTGGCGACTGTGACCTGATGTCGCCCGACCATCGTAAGATAATTGACAATGACCTTCCGCTCTCCTTGGCGACTGTGACCTGATGTCGCCCGACCATCGTAAGATAATTGACAATGACCTTCCGCTCTCTAGGGGGTAATTGGTCGCTACTCTTATTCAAACTGTCCTGGTTCCTTTGTATCATGTATATATTGTCTATGTATTCCTATCACTATGTACTTGTTGCACTGAAGATGTAATATACGAAAGCGCTCTGCTTCGTTAGTTTCTTTTTCCAAGTGGTCTACTTTGCATAAGTGAACACACGTACCCGTGTTCTTATTAGCATATATATATATATATATATATATATATATATATATATATAAATTTACACATATATACATATATATACATATATACGTAGACAAGGAAGGCCATCGAATGGATTGGAACAAGTAAAAAAAATCAAAGTGCAGTTTTAAAAGGAAAATAATAGAATCATACTTGATAAATAAAATTCCTAATTTTATTATTTCAAATGGACAATGATCACCTGACTGCATTACTACCTGGGCAGTCAACAAATCATTACCATCTTTGGTGAAGGCGGGTGACTTGCCCCGCAAAGCATTAGACGCTACCTGAGTCCTACCCATGTTCCTTCTTCTTTCTTTGTACATAAGACATGCCTTTTGCTCCACTACTCTCTATTCCACTGAAGAGGATCACAGTACGTGATCCAAATATCTTATCTAACACAGTGGGTTCTTGTTGAATTTTACGAAAGTGTTACAGCATTACTTTGTAGTTATATATATACATATGCATATGCATACACATATACATATACATATATACGTATATATACATATATATATATATATATATATATTTATATATATATGTATATATATATATACATGTATATGCATATATATATATATATATGTATATATATATATATATTTATATATATATATATATATATATACATGTATATATATATATATATATATATATATATATATATATATACTAGCCAAATTACCCGCGCGTTGCAGCGGGTAAATAAATGATGATCATTTTAATTTTGATAGAATTTATGGAGAAAAGTTACACGTATCACCATAACCCAATGGAAAAGGTAACACAAATAAAATTTTAAGGAAGTAAGAAAAAAATAAGTTTGAGGGGGGAGACGCTCTTTGGAAATAGAATGTATTCGGCCGTAAAAAAAAAAAAAAAAAAAAAATGAACTAACCTTTCATTATCATTATCATTATTATTATTATTATTATTATTATTATTATTATTATTATTATTATTATTTTTTTTTTTTTTTTTTTTTTTTTTTTCAAAGCTATCGACCCATAAGGGAGTCACTAAATCTGGTGTGAAGATGTTCAGTTTCTATGTTTTTTCGTTTTCTTTGTGATGTATTATCTTGAAGTTACCGCCCGTGAAAAAGGAAAATAAAAATAACCAATGTTTAAACATTTGGTAAAATTATACAATATTTTTACATTTACATGCTTTCTCCTTACAAAGGCTATCATAATTTGTGGCAACATTAATTTTACAAATATATATATAATATTTATAAACACATACAATAGTTTGTTTAATCATAGTATTTTTTGTCACAAAATGCCAAAATTTTAAGAGGGCACTACAGTAGCGGCGTTATTACCCACACCATGCCCATTTAAACTTTAACCTAACCAAAATTATATAATTTTGGAAATGAAATATAGTTATCCAAGTACCTGAAGTGATAGGGTATCAGAATACATATGGTTATGAGGGTCTATCTACAAAACCCTAGGGGGAGTTCGTGAACAAACAAATAAACAGACAGATGATACTACTTTGTTATAGTATATATATATATATATATATACAAATATATATATATACAAATGTATTTATATATATACAAATGTATTTATATATATGTACAGTATATATATATATACATACATATATATATACATATATATATATATATATATATATATATATATATATATATATATATATATATGTATATTTAATCTTAATTTGGTCGTATATAACCCCTTCATTTTATAATAAACATTCGTTACGTTTTTTTTTTTTTTTTAATTTCATTTAATGTAAGTTATTCTATTTTCTTTTTTCGTCATCTATGATTATTCATTTTTCACTGGATATAAATCACTTATAACGAGAGAAGCGGTCTTCACCCATCCCAGTCCCATTAATAAATCATTTGTTGCCCTTTCTGTCCTAGCTTCTTGTTCACTTTTTTTTTTTTTTATCTTTATTGTGGCTGCTGCTTGGGTAAGAGATAATGAAGTAAGACCCCTGTCTATTTTCGCGCACCCTATACAGATCAGAATCACATATCATTTGTCAATGCTAGAGTGTAAAATCATTACTCAACACTAATTTATATTTTGTTTTCCCGCTGCCTCTCCTTTATTCTGCCCCCCTTAACTGGCCCTTTACCACTTCTTTGACCACCTCTTCCTGATCCTTCTGTGGGGAGAGGAGAATACTACCACTATGATCTCATGTGTGTTCGAGTGTGTGTGTGTGTGTGTGTGTGTGTGTGTGTGTGTGTGTGTGTGTGTGTGTGTGTGTGTGTGTGTGTGTGTGTGTGTGTGTGTGTGTGTGTGTGTGTGTGTGTGTGTGTGTGTGTGTGTGTGTGTGTGTGTGTGTGTGTGTGTGTGTGTGTGTGTGTGTGTGTGTGTGTGTGATTTGTTATGGTCTTGGATCACGTGTTGGACTCGTGATCGACAGCTATTTCCCTCCTGGTTGAGAACTCAGAGCTCATTTTTGACCGATCTATGGATAATGCAGTGACCTTAAACGCACACACACCCCGACTCCCCCTCCCACGAGAGCTGGAATAACGACTCGCAGCGCAGTGATACTGAATTTTTTTCAAACCTGGGCGAGATTCAAACCCGGACCTCTATAGTGGTAGCCGGGAGCTCTACCACTGCGCCACGAGTCGTTTGGAGTGAGTGTGTGTGTGTGTGTGTGTGTGTGTGTGTGTGTGTGTGTGTGTGTGTGTGTGTGTGTGTGTGTGTGTGTGTGTGTGTGTGTGTGTGTGTGTGTGTGTGTGTGTGTGTGTGTGTGTGTGTGTGTGTGTGTGCGTGTGCGTGTGTGTGTGAGAGAGAGAGCGTGTATGTGTATGCGTGTATGTGTGTTTAACTTTTTTCTTTCTTTTTTGTCGGGAGGAAGTTACTAATTCTCTCTGCTCCCTGTGGACCTAATTATAGTTTTTCAACTCTCCTTTCCTTCTCAACGCTGTTTTCGCTCCCAATTACGCGAAGTGTTACTATTTGCTGTTTCGCGTCTTTTGTATGATTTCTTGTACCTTAACGCGTTAAGTCACAAAACTATACTTAAACAGCTTTCAGGTTCAGAGGTTAGAACCAAATAAAAAAAATTAGGCTGGTGTTAGAAATTTAATCATGTATATATTATTACTTCTGTTATGAGTCAATCCTAAGTACACAAAGTTCTTTTATTTCTACTCAGAGCTATATTCTTTGACTATTCTACAATGCAGTACGAGTTACAAAAATACGTTACTGAAATCCACAATAGATTACGACAATGCACTTGAATGGTACAATTTTTCTTTCATTTAAACATGCTTTATCAAGAGATTTATAAAATACCAATTGCGTTAGAATATGATTGTTTAGCATGAATTCATAAGAATTGAATTACAAAGTGTATCATAACGGTAACTTAGGCAAGTAGATTAATAAACACATTCACAGATATAGATACAGACACGCGCACATACAGACGAATGCAAAAAAGAAAGACACCAGGACACTCAAACAAAGCCAAACTCCCAGACACATGTTCAGACACATAGATACAAACACAGACAGGCTCATTCTTAGGCACAGACATTGACACATACAAAGATACACGCAAAGAAAGACAAAAGTAACTTGATATTCATTTTGTTCTGTTTTGATTCTCATTTCAGAGGACTTTATTCCCTTAAATATCGAGCTTAATACTCAGCGTTTTTTCTTTTTTAATATATTCATCTTATTCTATTTTTTCATTTTTATTTTTATTTATTTATTTATTTGTTTATTTATTTATTTATTTATTTATTTATTTATTTATTTATTCATTTATTTATCTATTATTTATTTATTTTTATCTATTTATTTATATATATATACATATATATATATATACATATATATATATATATGTATATTTATGTATATTACAAAGGATTACAAAGGCGGAGCATGCCGACAGGAGACCTTTTGATCCATATCTAGGTCGGATGCAAAAAAAAAAAAAAAAAAAAAAAAAAATATCATATTAATAATAAATTAAAACTATAATAATGTAAAAATAACAAATAAAATACATAAATAAATGCATAGGTATAGTTGAATAACAAACAAAAAGGTAAATAGTAAATGATTATAAATTGACATATAACTAATAATAAATGAAAATCAGACAGACAAATTATAACAAAACAAAAACAAATAATATAACATAAATTATACTCATTACAGCATCTTACTTAGGTATTTATCTAAATGATTCTTAAAGCTTCGAACTGAACTACATTGCACTACCTGTGCAGGAAGTTTATTCCATTCATTAACTACACGGTTGGCAAAGTTGTTTCTACCTACTTCCAAATTGAATCTATATCCGGACAGTTTGAGACCATTGTTTCTTGTCGGATTCTCATTCAATGTGAAAATTTTGTCACTTTTGATGTTGTCAATTCCCTTTAATATCTTAAAGACCTGTATCAAGTCACCTCTGAGTCTACGCTTTTTTAGGGAAAACAGATTCATGTGCTTAAGTCGATTTTCGTATGATTTATTTTTGATATTTGGAATCAGTTTTGTGGCTCGCCGTTGTACTTTTTCCAGTCTGTCAATGTCTTTAATGAGATTCGGTGACCATACGGAAACAGCATATTCCAAATGTGGACGAACTAACGATTTATATAGCTTGTTAATGAGTGATGGACTTCTGAAATCAAAAGATCGCGCAATCAATCCCAGAATCTTATTTGCTTTCTCAGAGGCTGAAATACACTGCTTGGATGATTTGAGGTCGTTACTAATAATTACGCCGAGATCTTTTTCACTATCCACTTTTGTTAACGAATTTCCAAATAACTTGTAATCGTACTTACTGTTATTTTTACCTATGTGCATTACCTTGCATTTACTTGTGTTAAATTTCATTAGCCACTTTTCAGACCATTGCTGTAATTGATCTAAATCTTCTTGAATATCTAATTGGTTTGAGTGATCATTTGCCACTCCGCACAGTTTTGTATCATCAGCAAATTTGGAAACAGTAGATTTTAGTCCATTGTCTATATCATTTATATATACTATGAATAGAAGTGGCCCAAGAACGGAACCCTGAGGAACTCCACTTGCAACATTTTTCCATCCAGAAGTTTTTCCATTTAAAACAACTCTCTGTTTTCGACCTTTCAACCAATTACTAGTCCAACCTAATAGGCTACCACTTATTCCATGCAAAGCTAATTTTGTAAGTAGCCTTTCGTGTGGGACGGTATCAAAAGCTTTTGCAAAATCTAGATATATTAAATCTATATTGTTTCTTTTGTCATAATTCGAGATAACTGTGTTGTAGAATTCGAGTAAGTTAGTCACGCAAGAACGTTTCCGTCTAAAACCATGCTGGCTATCATTTATCAAACGGTTACTTTCTAAATGATATTCGATATCATCTCTGATGATAGTTTCCATTATTTTTCCTACGATCGAAGTCAAACTTATAGGCCTATAGTTATTTGGTTTCTTTTTGTCACCTTTTTTGAATATGGGAGTAACGTTAGCTAGCTTCCATTCTCTTGGGACATCTCCGGATATGATGGATTTCTTGAAAATAATTTCTAATGGAACAACAATCTCATTTTTCATTTCCTTTAAGATTCTTGGATGCCAACCGTCAGGCCCTGGTGCTTTATTAACTTTTGAGTTTATCTATACACCTTTTAATTTTTTCTTTTGTTATATTTACCGTAGTGAGTAAGTTTACCCTAGACTTTTCACAGGTTTCAGTTTGGAATTCACTTTGAGGTGTTTCGTCTACGAATACCGAGCTAAAATAATTGTTTAAGATATTACACATATATATATATATACTTATATATATATATATATATATATATTTATTTATATATTTGTCTATTTATTTATTTATTTACTTATTTGTTTATCGATTTATCGATTTATTTATGTATTTATTTATTTGTTTATTTATTTATTTATATATATATTTATTTTCATTTCATTTTATTTTACTTTATTTTATCTTACTTTATTTTATTTTATTTTATTTTATTATTATGTTTTATCTTATTTTATATTTTATTTTATTTTATCTTATTTTATTTTATTTTATTTTATTTCATTTTATTTTATTTTATTTTATTTTATTTCATTTTATTTTATTCTATTCTATTGTTATCATTATTTATTATTGTCAATGTAGCCAGCTTTCCTCATCACCTCAAGTTACCGTAAAATGTACAGGTTGTATCTTATCAGTACTTCCATCACTTCTGCCCTCCATCTTTAACCGAGTCGTCCCTTTGGTCTTCTGCCATTTTCAGGTCTCTATCTTCAGCACTTCTTCGCCACCCTCTTCTCTTCCATCCTCTCCAGACGACCTTACCATCTCATCTTCGCAGCATCTGCCCTCTTCAGTACAATGACCATCCTTGTCTCTGCTCTTGTATTTTCGTATCATTGTCTTTCCTGTTTTTTTTTTCTATTCTTAATGGTTGTAGTTCTACTGCTTGAATTTGGCTCCTACCTCGCCCACTCACCTTAAAAAATTCTGCTCCATAAATCAATATTGGTGTTATCTTGTAAAAGAGTAACACATTGTCAAATCTCGCTAAAGAGCACAAAAGACCAATATTTTAATTAAAGTTATAATTTTTTATTTCCTTTTATACAGAACATGCTACTTAAATATTTTATTATTTTTGGTATTTCTCACGTTTTAGTATACCAGTCATAGCAAGAAATGTAAAGAATAAGAAGTTCTATAAACATGTCTGCCAAGGAGTGCATAGAGAAGTGAAATCCAGTTTCTTAAAAATCACTGGGATTGACTTTTTTTTCAAGTACATACATTACCAAGTACATGCATACATAAAGTACATCCATATATATATCAAGAGGAGATAGGTAAACAGGTAGTGGAGTGGAAGGAGGTTTCCTCAAGGATAATGTGGATGAAGGTGAAACTGGGAAAGGAGATGTGGGTCTTTGTAAGTGCATATGGGCCTGGCAGTGAGAAGAGCGTGGAAGAAAGGGAGGCCTTTTGGATAGATTTAAATGAGTGCATAGAGGGTTTAGGAAGAAATGTCAATGTAATAGTACTGGGTGACCTTAATGCTAGGGTGGGAAATGGTCCAATCGATGGAGTGGTTGGGAAGTGTGGAGTTCCAGGAAAGAATCGTAGTGGAGAGTTGATGGTGGAAATGTGTCTAGAAAGAGAGTTGATGATAGCAAATACAGTGTTTCGGAAGAAAGTCAAGCATAAGTACACATGGGAGAGGGTGGTGGAGGGAAGGGTGGTAGATAGAGCGCTAATGGATTATGTAGTGGTAAATAGGATTATGATAGGAAGAGTTAAGGATGTACATGTGCTAAGGGGAGAGGGTGGGGGAATATCAGATCATTTTTTGGTGGAAGGTAAGCTGAGAGTGGAGGATAGATGGAGAAAGAGGAGAGGGACAAAAGGTAGGGAGGTTCTTAGAGTGAACTCCTTGAATGAAAAGGAAAAGGAGAAGGAGTACGAAAAGAAGCTGAAGGAGGAGTGGGAGGGAGTAAAGGATGGAGCAGAGATGGGTGTGGAGGAGGAATGGGGATGGTTCAAGGAGGGAGTCTTAAAGTGTGCAAGGATGGTGTGTGGAACAAGAAGGACAGGGGGAAATAGAAGAAAGGGTAGTGAATGGTGGGATGAGGAAACAAAGAAGGTTATAGAAGAGAAGGAGCGAGCATTCACAGATTGGTTACAAAAGAGGACAGGGGAGTCATATGAGACGTACAAAGAAAAGAAAGGGAAGTAAAGCAAAAGGTAAAGGAGGCAAAGAGGAGAGCAGATGTGAAATGGGGTAGGAGTATGACAGAAAATTTTGAAAGTAATAAAAAGATGTTTTGGAAAGAAATTAAGAGAGGAAGAGGAGGTGAATCAAGTAGGGAAGAAAAGGTAAAAGGTACAGATGGAGAGATTATAATGGAAGAGATGGCAGTAAGGGGAAGATGGGCAGAATATTTTAGGGAGTTGCTAAATGTGAAGGAGGATAGGGAAGGAAAGATAGCTGCAGTGGGAAATGCGAAGAAAATGAGAGTGATGAGTGAGGAGAATGGAGGAGAAATAAGGAAGGATGAGGTGAAGGCAGTTGTAAAGATGATGAAAGCAGGTAAGGCACCTGGTCTGGATGGATGCCATGCAGAATGTCTGAAAAAGGGAGGTTCAGTGATGGTGGACTGGTTGGTGAGGTTATTTAATGTTTGCTGGAGAGAGGGTAGAGTACCGGAGGACTGGAGAAGTGCCTGTATAGTTCCTCTTTACAAGGGAAAAGGGGACAAGTGTGAATGTAGTAGTTTCAGAGGGATTAGCCTGTTAAGTGTAGTAGGGAAGGCTTATGGGAGGATCTTAATTGAGAGGATTAGGAGAGGAACAGAAGGAGTAATTGGTGAGGAACAGTGTGGATTTAGGACAGGTAGAGGCTGTGTAGATCAGATCTTTGTGGTAAGACAGATATGTGAGAAAGCTATAGGAAAGGGGAAGGATGTTTTTTGGGCTTTTATGGATCTGGAAAAGGCTTATGAGAGGGTAGACAGAAAGGCACTGTGGGAGGTTATGCAGATTTATGGGATAGGAGGAAAGCTTTTGGGAGCTGTCAAGAGTTTTTATGAGAGTAGTAGAGCTTGTGTCAGGATTAGAAATGGAGAGAGTGAGTGGTTTGAAGTAAAGGTGGGACTTCGTCATGGATGCGTTATGTCGCCCTGGCTGTTCAACTTATACATGGATGGGGTGGTGCGAGAGGTGAATGCTAGGGTAGTGGGTCAGGGATTGGAGATGGTTAAAGAAAATGGAGAAAAGTGGGAGGTGAGCCAGCTGTTGTTTGCGGACGACACTGCGCTTGTGGCAGGGTCAGAGGAGGGATTGAGGAAGCTGGTGGCAGAGTTTGGGAGAGTATGTGATAGAAGAAAGCTAAAGATAAATGTGGGTAAAAGTAAGGTGATGAGATGTACAAGGGGTGAAAGTGGCAGTAGACTGGAAGTGAACATTAAGGGAGAGCGACTGGAGGAAGTGGATAGTTTTAGATACTTGGGTGCAAGTGTAGCAGGAAAAGGTGGAGTGAAGGTGGAGGTAGAATGTAGATTGAGAGAAGCGAGTAAATGCCTTGGTGGATTAAAGAGTGTAATGAGGAATAGACATTTGGGAATGGATGCGAAGAGGAGACTGTATGAAGGAGTGATTGTGCCAACAGCACTGTATGGGGCAGAAACGTGGAACATAAGAGAAGAAGAGAGAAGGAGTTTGAATGTGTTTGAGATGAGGTGTCTGAGAAGTATGGTGGGGGTTACTAGACTGGATAGAGTGAGAAATGAGGAGGTGAGGAGGAGAACAGGGGTGAAAAAGGATTTGGGAGATAGGGTTGATGAAAGAATATTAGGATGGTTTGGACACATGGAAAGAATGAGTGAAGAAAGACTAGTAAAAGAGGTATGGAAGGCAGATGTGGAGGGAGTGAACATGAGGGGACGTCCTAGGATGAGGTGGATGGATGGGGTGAAGGGGGCTTTGGGGAAGAGAGGAATGTCTGTTGAGGAAGGAAGGGAGAGGACGGAAGATAGAGGTGAGTGGAGAATGGTTGTATATGGATGATGTTGTGATTGCATGAGGAGGAATGGGCGGGGGGGGGTGGGGGGGTAGTATGTGTGAGTAAATTTTGACGCAGCCCGAAGGGATTTCTCCCCGTCCTCTCCTTATATGCAAGGGGGGACGGAGAGGGGGGGTCGCCGATTAAATGAAGCGGCCTTGCTGTGGATGTGCTGTGTCTTGCGACACTGCTTCTGACCCAGGGCGGTGGGCAGGGTGCAGGGATGACCCGTCATCCAGGAGGTGCTCAGATGAGAGGGAGGGTGGGAGGGGTGTGGAGTGTATTTAGGGATGAAATGGGTGGGAGTGTTTTTATGCCTTTCCCTTTTTGGCTACCTCCCTTGGAAGGGGGAAAAAGCCTTGGTATATGTATATGTATGTACATACATATATCCCTTTACAAGGGAGGCAGCCAAAAAACATATGCATAGAAACCACTCCCAGCCATTCCATTTCCTATATGCTCTTCATTTCCTCTTATCTTGGCACCTCCTGGATGACGGGTCATCTCTACATCTTGAAAAAAAGAGAGAGAGAGAGAGAAGAAGAAAAAGAAGAAAAGAGAACAAGCAAAACAAATGTTGTGGTTGACTGATTTACCTGAAAGTCTGTTTTACAATGGCTGAACAACCATTCCAAGGAAGCCTTTCCTCCAGGATTGTTCCAGTCCGTCGAAGACAGAGCATTGGTGGCTCTCTATGGAAGACGTAAGACGACGTACAGTAGTTTCGTCATTGATAAGAATTTTACTCATCCATAACGATCTCGGTAGCGGCGATATTGAGTTTCTCAAGCCTCTCGCTAATAGGGAGGGCTAGTGATGGCAGAGGGGCTCTGAAGATGGTGTTCCCTGAAAATCTGCACCGTATCAAATGAAACCATAACATACCAAACGCCTGATAGGTTATAACCTGCCAGCAGCTGCCTCATTCGTATTCTGAGGCTCAGTATGCATTTTACGAGAAAGAAATCTTCAATTTGTCAGTTTGCTGGGCTAATCTCAACAACATTAATTTGAATAGGATTCCATGTGCCTATCGGGAACGTACTGTATGTTTGTTGAGTTCCGTGGCTTAAAATTGGCCCACGTCAGATTACGTCTATCCGGTAGAATCGTTCAACCATTGGAAGTTGGTTTGCCCTGCACCGGATTCCGTCCGATCTGTCCCGTCAAGATCGCCCAGTAACGGATTCCGTCTGTCCGCCGGGGCCTTCTATCCGTCAGATTCCATCGGACTGTCAGGATACCCCCACACGCTATGCTAGAAAAAAAAATAATAATAAAAAAATAAATCGCTAAATTAATAAAGAAATAAAGCTGCACAGCTCCAACGGAGGTCGATCAAGACTCATAGCAGCAACGAGGTTTGGACAAGTTACTCTGAAGATCTAAATATATGTAGGTTTTTGCAGCATATCTGTCCCAAAAACTGGACAAAAACACCAGGGGTATTGTGATTTTTTTTAACTGGGTATATACAATAAGTTGGCCTGTGGTGTACTATATTGGAGAGAGAGAGAGAGAAACGAGACTTTTGTATGAATCTCGAGATAGAAAAGAGATCGTTATCACTATTGTAGGGAGGCAACTCTAGTGTCCTCTTTCTCAGTATACGTCACGAACGTGATGTTCTAGGATGAAATTTATTCTTGAAATATTAACTGTTTTAAATGTTTTGTAACGTTATCGAATCCATTGGTCCGCATTGAATTCAAATGGATTTAAGAGATTCAATGGATTCAAATGGATTTAATAGAATCAATGTATTCAATGAATTCATGTTCAAACTAGCTGTGTTTGGAAGATCGTAATCATAGATCGATCATTTCCGAACACGTGGGGGGACTAGACTAGACTGAGAAAGGCTAAACTTTTATTTAACTTGTAACTGATGACCACCATTTTTCAGACATAACTCATAACGCGGGCCAATATATTCGATAATATTATGAAATATTTTAAAGAATTATTATATTTTGGGAGAAATCCCGTTGTTTTTATTTCATACTCATACACTGTTCGTTAAACATATTTTGTATGTGACTAAAATAGAATAGTATAGTATGGTTTGTGTAATTTGTAGTGTCCAATACTCTTTTTGAAAGCGAATCTGTGCCATAAAGAATCTCACCACTAGTTGGTGTTAAAGATTGTATATAGCATGCATGATATCAAGTATTCGATATGCTGCATAGCTATTTACATGGTTGTAGAGAATAACACCTCCCTTATTAATGTGAGACTATTTCAACAGTGTCACAAAATTATCTTTGGTATCATTGAAAGAAGGTGTCCCTTTTGCAAGGTATCTTTATGTGAAAGGATCCCCCCCCCTCTGTACCTCAGGGTGAAGTCTTCCTCGTGGTACCTCGGACGAGAAGAGCTCTTGGCCTTCTCCTCGTCGTCGTCATCTGTGACGTCATGAATGGAATCTCAGATACTTTGCCGAGGCAATTCTCTCGCTTGCTCTCTCTCTCTCTCTCTCTCTCTCTCTCTCTCTCTCTCTCTCTCTCTCTCTCTCTCTCTCTCTCTCTCTCTCTCTCTCTCTACATGTCTGTCTGTCTGTCTGTCTGTCTGTCTGTCTGTCTGTCTGTCTGTCTGTCTGTCTGTCTGTCTGTCGTCTGTCTGTCCGTTTGTCTGTCTGTCTGTCTGTATGTCTGTCTGTCTGTCTGTCTGTCTGTCTGTCTGTCTGTCTGTCTGTCTGTCTGTCTGTCTGTCTGTCTGTCTGTCTGTCTGTCTGTCTGTCTGTCTGTCTGTCTGTCTGTCTGTCTGTCTGTCTGTCTGTCTGTCTCTGATTCCATTTTTACTTTTACCTCCAAAGTTGACAGTTGATATCGTTAACATTAAGTAAATATTGTGACTGATATTGACATAGAAGATGTTCCCAAGTTTATATGTCTTGGTTGGATCATATGATGCAATAAGAGATAAGAAGCTTTAATTATTCTTCAACTTCCCTGGCACCTCATACTTACTAATCAGAATAGCTCCTACAACGCTGCGATTTACCTAAAATCCCCCCGCACACTTCTAGAAAATCCCACTTGCAATTACTTATTTTTAGTGAGCGGAAATGAAAGGATGGTGTGATGATATCACTCAAATAATCGATGAGTTCCCTATTCCCTTGCTGTTGGTAAATAAAAAACAAATAAAAATTCCGTAATTACGTGTTTTAAACCATGAAGAGGCAAATGAAGATGTTATGTTGAACGAAAGACAAGCTCTATAAAAAGGGGACATAATTTTGTGAAAATATAAATTCATTGCAAGAAAATCGTGCACATTAATGAATACTACTGAATGAATTTACATATTACGTACATGGAAATACCAAGGTGGTATTGATTATTCTTTTGGGAATTCCTTCTTACAGAACAATATATACTTTTTTCAATTCTCATTGTATTGTTAATTTTTTTTTCCTTTTACTTTTTGTTCTCTTCTGATTCGTTTACATTTCACCATTTCACTTCCCTGTGGTATAGTGAACTGGGCATAGGACTATGTGAGCTAGTGCAAGGGTGGTGTATTGCGTGCCCGACTCGCAGACGCCTCCCACTACAAGGACCCCTTTCATACTTACACAAGGCCCTCATTGATAAATATGTAGGACGCGGCATAGTTTTCCCTCTGCGCAGGGAATACGACGTTACCCCCAAGTCAGTCTAGAACTGTCCGTCTTACTGTGAGCATGTAGCTCTCCTATTGTGACTCGCCTCTGTACGCATAACCCACTTATTATAAAGACCCCAAACGTCCCCCCGCGTTTCTGTTGCACACATTCCCCACTCCCTTTCTCGCCGTTTTCCTCTCAGTTGTCTTGTCACTGTGTGTTTCTCCCCAAACTTGACATTCTCTTTCATTCTGCCCCCACACACACCGTTATCTATTGATCCTCCCAGTCCTACATCGACTCAACCATACCTCCTCTCTCCAGCCATACCTCCTTTGTTTCCATTCTTCCCATCTCCTTGTCTTTCTTGATCCTCTTTTTATTGTCTTACTGGTTTCTTCTTATTGTTAACCCCCTTGTCTTACTACAGTGACGTAGTTACTCTATTTTTTCCCACCAGAATTAAATATTTCTTAACATATAGGAAGAACTAGAGCCAAAAGGCGGCCTTGATTCATTGGTAGCCCTATATATCCCGTATTAACCTCATTAAATACAAATATCTAGGGATGTTTAAAACAAAAATAGATAAGTAGATAATTAGGTAGATAATATGAAGTAGATTAGAATAAATTTAAATATCATAAGAAAAAATTAACGAAATAAAATGAAAGTAAATGAAAGTATATAAGATTAATCACCAAGTTGAAGACGTTCATTCCGCATCCTTATTCTCTTCCTTCATTTTTTTTTTTTTTTTTTTTGCTTACACTTTTTTTTTTTTTTTTCTCTTTTCCTCCCCCCTCCTCGTCCCACCCACAGACTCCTCCCGGGCACTGTTTCCTAATCGGGAAATTCAATTCGTGGAAATCGAATCCATGATTCTTTTCCACCTCGACATCTTTACTAAGACTCCTTCTCAGCCAGTGTATTAAGTTTCTTAGAAGTCGTTCGAAATACTTCATTGTTTTATGCATGTGCGAGACCATAAGGGCCTTTCTCATCACCCGCTTTCTTTCAAAAATTTTACAGACACTAATGTATTTTGTAATACTCTTACTTATTCTACTTACACAATCTCTCATTTTATCATATTCTCAGAAAAATAAAGTCGCCTGTTATAAATGAGAATATAACTTGTAAAGGGTACTATCATGATGTACGAGCTAATTGAGTCATTTAAGAATAGGTCTTTCATATCATTTGTATAAAGCCGATGGCCTTTCCATGGTAGCAATTTAACTAGACCTTTAAAAGACTGGGGCAAGTAATGTGATGCGTAATCACTATTCGATTTAGAAATAATTAGAATATGTGTATATACATATGTAAATATATATATATATATATGTATATATATATATACTGTATGCATATATATGTGTGTATATATATATGTATGTATGTTATATATATGTATATTATATATATACATATATATATATATATATATATTATGTGTGTGTGTGTGGTGTGTGTGTGTGTGTGTGTGTTGTGTGTGTGTGTGTGTGTGTGTGTGTGTGTTCGTGTATATACAGTATATGTATATATATATGTATGTATATATACATATATGTATATATATATATATATACATACATATATATGTATATATATATATATATATATATATATATACATATATATTATACATATATAGCAAGCCTGCCAGTAACATTCATAAAGATCAGTGATTCTTATCTTAAAATCGTGGACCACGTTTCTATCTTGGCAGCATGCTCTCAAGAACGGCAGCGATCAATATTGAAGTATCGTTCTGCATACGCTGCTGTAGAAACACTTTTCACAAGTCCAGGTTTACTTTACCTCAGGAGTATAGTGTAGAAAACCTACAATAAAAATTTAAAACATGGTCCTGAAACAAACGCTTATGTTTACCTATGGAATATAGACTATCTATAACCGAAATGTGAAAAACCTTGAAAGTTTTTACCAGTAAATTATTTGCTCTTTACAGGTGAGGATTACCTTGACAGGAATACTTCAGAGATTTCAAGTCGAAACTGCAGACATCAAGTTAGGATCATGGAAGACCAATTAAGGTTGGTTAACCTCATTAGTAGAATGCAACACCAGACTCCTAGGAAAAAGAATATCACAATCATTCATATGCGAAGGCCAAAGAAATGATAGTCATAGAAAGCCTTATAAAGTCACCAAAGTACATCTGAACACAAGGAAGATGAATCATCTCAAACGGGAAGAGTTGGTTAAGTGAGATCAGTTGAGAGTGGCGGACAAGCAAGGAATCGAGACTTTCAAAAACAATAGCCAATGTCATACGGCCGAGAAGAGGAAGAGGAAAGACTGCCTTGAGAAATTATTTGCTTCGCTACTTGAGGACACACCACAGCTGAATCAGATTAGTCATACACATAATTTAGTGGCCTCAAAGTTATATAATAGTTTTTTTTATATAAATATTGAGGTTTTATGAATAAAATGAGAAAAGAAATAGCAACGAAGGATATATTTGCCATATGATTCCCAAAAAACTTCCACATTTCCAAATGGTCAGAGATAATCAAAAGATTATTTACACACATAATTCTTCTTTTAATACAGTTTATACATATTTAATTTTTAAAGACGACATCCGCTAAGTGGTGGCCGTCGTTGCCTATATACGCTTGGAGTCGAGGCGGTATCTGAAGTCTGTCACAACTCGACGGGACATGTCGGGTGGAACAGTAGCTATCTCTGATGAGTAAACACTCATGAATTAAGGTACCACAGATATATATATTTATATATATATATATATATATATATATATATATATATATATATATATATATATACATACTGTATATATATATATTACACACAGGAACCCACAGTCGGAGAAAGAATAAACTTCGAATAAAGTTTATTCTTCTCCGACTGTGGGTTCCTGTGTGTTATTTACAAATGTGCTACTACATTTCTATTTAGAAATATATATATATGTATACATATATATGTATGTATGATATACATATATATGTATACAGATATATATGAATATATACATATATATATAAATAAATATATGTATAAATAAATATATATATATATATACATATACAC
>NC_134785.1:36739602-36742102 GCF_046742065.1 Oratosquilla oratoria
GGTAATGCAGTCAGGTGACCATTGTCCATGAGATATATTGAAATTTGGAAATTTGTTAATCAAGGATGATTCTATTATTTTCCTTTTAAAACTGCACTTTGAATTGAATATAATTTTTGCTTCATTCCAATCTATACGGTGGCCTTCCTTGTCTACGTGTATGCACACCAAAATTCCGCTGTCTTCCAACACGTAGACAAGGAAGGCCACCGTATAGATTGGAATGAAGCAAAAATTATATTCAATTCAAAGTGCAGTTTTAAAAGGAAAATAATAGAATCATCCTTGATTAACAAATTTCCAAATTTCAATATATCTCATGGACAATGGTCACCTGACTGCATTACCACCTGGGCAGTCAATAAATTACTACCATCTCTGGTGAAGGCGGGTGACCTGCCCCGCAAAGCATTAGACGCTACCTGAGTCCTATCCATGTTCCTTCTTTTACTGTTTATAAGACATGCCTTTTGCTCCTCTACTCTGTATTCCACTGAAGAGGATCACAGTCCGTGATCGAAATATATGGAATCTATTTATTTTATTTCTTCTTATCCAACACAGTGGGCTTTTGTTGAAATATATAAATATATACACATATATATATATATATATATATATATATATAGAGAGAGAGAGAGAGAGAAAATCCATATAATCTTTATTCGATGTGGGAGAGTGTTCTATGAAACAATAATTCATATCTTCATTCTTTATGGAACAAGGTTCTTACCACAGAAAAAAATATGGGTTTCGGTACATAAAAGGTGATGTAGCGGATGGTGTAAAGGCTCGTTGGGACTTTTGGCCATCTATTTTCAGGTACTGTAGATATGGTAGAAAGTGAAACGTGATCTTCCCTAGTGAGATAAGGGAGAGGGTCTACGAAGGGTCCTTACGTAATCATGTTGATGTAGGTAGTCGTATAGGAAACGTGTTAGTCATTAAACATAGATATGGGAATTAGTTCTATTGTATAGGGTTTAGTTATATGATTGGTGGACGTGGCTATATATGGTTTATATATCAAAGTTACGGTATTGTAATTGGGGTATGTTAGAGAAAGTTGTCAATGGTTATATTAGGCATCTTGTGCTGGTGATATCACGGGGTCGTCATGTTGTCTTACGTAGCATTATTTTATCAAGTTGTTTTGTGATTGATGAATTTGTGAGGTCTGCAAGATTTGGAGGTCTTGCTAAGGACGAGTACCATGTCGCATGTGTTTGGATCACGTGCATGTTAGTGATAGTTAGTAAAGGTTACATTGCCTCTTCGAATTTTTTAGATACGTCCACATACCTTGGGGATTGTGATTATGAGGTTTGGTATACAAAATTACAAAGAAAAGATATGATAACGTGTTATGTCGCTAGTGTAGGATATTGACTCGTAAAATTCAAGATTAAATTGAATGAGTAAAGGGGGGTTTACGTATATTATCATATCTTTTTAATGTATTCAACAAAGTATGCAAAAATGCACAAAATATTTTCACTTGCACGTACATTTTCTTTCCAATGAGCATGATTGTTTTTGATATGCACTTATTTTCTTTCTCTGTTTATGTTTTGTCACTTTAGTTTGGGGAACTCTTTACTATGAGATGTTTAGTTTCAATTTGCTTTTGTTCACTAAGAATTGGGTACACTATTACTAGAGGCATATTTTAATGAATATAAGACATGCTAAAATTATCAGTATTAGTTTGTTTGTGAAGTTGTTAGAGGAGTATATTTGTTGTTACATAACTAAATATAAAATATGTATTTGTATCTTTTATTTATTTGCTTATCTATTTATTCATTTTGAATACTTGTTTATTTATTTGTTTTTATTTTTTATTTTTATCATGTTTTTTGTTACATAACTAAATATAAAAAATATATTGTTTTTTTATGATTTATTGAGTTATTTTTTTATCTGTCTATTTACTTATTTATTTATTTATTTATTCATTTATTTATTTATTTATTTATTTATTTATTTATTTATTTATTTATTTATGTATTTATTTATTTATTTATTGAGTTATTTATTTATTTATTTATTTATTTATCTATTTATATTCATTTTCTTTTATTTATTTTTAACAATGGACATATGTGATATCAGTTTTCTACCCTGCGTAAAGTTCAGGTAGGACTATATTGTAGGATTTTGGAATTATTTCTGATGGATTCAAATAGTTTTCTGTTGTGTTTGTGAGAAGTATTTAACATTTATTCTAATGTTGCATAAAGTTGATTTGACCGTTTCCTTTTTATCTATTGATTTTGTTTCATTATGTTATGAGTTAAATGTTGCTAATATTTGTCTCGTCGAGGTTTTGTGAATGGTTTTTGGCTCATTTTTGTGGAAAATTGTTACTTTTGTAAATGCTGCTGCTGTTCCTATCATCAATCATGTACATAGATTAAGGGTATATGTGAGTTTTGTTGTTTGTTCAATGTAGTTAACCTTTGAGCTTTAAAAATAGTGTAAGTTTTAAATGGAGATA
>NC_134785.1:36747102-36752102 GCF_046742065.1 Oratosquilla oratoria
TCCACCTTTACCGCCCCAAGTTTCCAATGACCTTCCGCCGTTCCTCTCGCGTATTCCTATCTATTCTCTCTCTCTCTCTTTTTTTTTTTTTTTGTGCCACGACTATGTACTTGATAAAGCTCTAGCAAGCGAAACCTCGTACTAATAAAGGCTCTAGTTTCACATGGTGCTCCTGTATTATATAAAGATGGAGACAAAGATGGGAGTGGAGAAAGAAACAGGAGAGGTGAAGAAAGATAGAGACGGGGTGAAGAAAGAGAGAGACAGCGAGAGAGAGAGAGAGAGAGAGAGAGAGAGAGAGAGAGAGAGAGAGAGAGAGAAAGGGCGAAAGAGAGGCGAGGGAGGAATGGCTAGAGTGGGGGGGAAGGAGTGAAAAGTTTGAGATTGTAATTGGAAACGAGAACGTGAGAGCGCGAAGTATCGAGGGAGGAAGGTAGTGAGGGAAAGAGGGAGTGTGGGGGATGAAAGAGCGTAGCAGAAAGAGTGATGGAGTAAGAGGCCCTTAGTTCCTACCATAGATCTCTTTGGAAATAAACTTTTGGATTATAGCCTGTTTTGTATTTGTATGAGACTATTTTTATGCCAGTGTCTGAAAATGGTAGGAGGGGAACAGGTGCTGTTTGTCTACTCTCTATGTGTGACAAGGTGTAAGAAATCCATTTGAAATTAGTAGAGAGAAAGAGAAAGAGTGAGACCTTAGACCAGGTCCTGTGATCGAGTATCAGCTTCTCAGAGGGTTCACGGGTTTTTTAATATGAATTTGCTGTCCATCTTGTAGGATAACTCCGTGAAGGCTTAAGGTTAAGGTTATAGTAGTAGTGTCTCTTATCATAGAGGAAATAGTAATAATATTTGTATGATAGTACCAATAATCATAGGTCATATAAAAGGACACAGGTGAAAATTTTATGCAAATTATAATATCTATAATCTATTTGCAAAGGTTTTTTTAAAGTGTATTTGCAAAATGGGCTTCCCAGTGCAACCTCAGCACTCTATAAACACATAAACGAATCACAACACAACATATACTGGGAAGGAGCCACAGTAGTACATAGAGACAACTCAAAGAAAAGAAGATTATTATTACGACGAAAGAAGTTAGCGTAAACAGGTGCATAGACTTAAATCCTATATACCTGGGCGCTAAAAACACAAAGTCAGACACAACGTGAGCGTGTGGTGACAAGGTGAACAAATGTCACAGTGTGGGTGAACAAGTGTTAATTTTAATTTATTTTCTTTACTTGTAAGTGCGTAGTGTACTTTCAATTGTTGTACAAGTGACATTTTATTTTTATTTTATTTCATTTCTATTGCATTTCATTTTATTGTATTTCATTGTATTTTATTTCTATTTTACCTCATTGTATTTTATTTTTTTGTATTTATTTCCTTTGAGTGCAAGTGCGTAGTGCACTTTAAATTGTAGCACAAGTGGCATTTTACTTTATTCTATTTGATTTTATTGCATTTTATAGTATTTTATTTTAATTCATTATATTTTTGTATGGTATTTATTCTTTGTCAAATTAAATGTATGCACTATTGGGTATGTAAGGTGGTCCAGTCGTCCGGTACTCGTAGCGACTGGAAGAGGAGGGGGACCCGGACAGCTTCGGCAGTGCGGAATACCTCTCCCAATTCCAACCACGTTAGTATAATAAGCTCATTTGAGCACTGTATATTTTCACACCCCTGAAGTATTTATTCTTTGTAAAATTAAATGTATGCACTATTGGGTATGTAAGGTGGTCCAGTCGTCCGGTACTCGTAGCGACTGGAAGAGGAGGGGGACCCGGACAGCTGCGGCAGTGCGGAATACTCGTACCTCTCCCAATTCCAACCACGTTAGTATAAGCTCATTTGAGCACTGTATATTTTCACACCCCTGAAGACGGTCCTAGGACTAGGACCGAAACGTCGGGCATTAAAACTCCCACTTTGAGTTTGGTGGTTACGCTTCTCCCTTTTCAACATATATGTATATATATACATACATACATATATATATATATCTTTTCACACTCTCATTTATGGACTTTAACATAACTAAAATCCATTGCATTTTAAGCAATATTTCTACATGAGCTTGTATATAAGTAATTTCATATCTAAATATGTGCGTACGATAACGTTAAGTTGCGATTCATCTTATCTCTATTGTTGTGTAGAAAAGTTCTTACACACGTAAACCTGACTTCAATCAGTGGCTAAAAACGTCATAGAAAACAAAATAAAAACAAAAGAGTATCTGTGAAAGCAAATATTACAAAGCATCCAACATATGTTCAGTAAACAACCAACCAAAGCCTTATCACATCCATAGCTCAATAGATGTAGGAGGGCAGTCAAGTTACATTATTTCAAAATTCAAAATCAAAGCTTGTAATTCTTTAAAGTACTTGCCATCAAAAAGCTGTATGAACATACAGTCAGTAGTAGAATATACTAGATAATACAATTTTCAAAAATATTATGTTTATTTCATTCTTAATGTCAAATACTAGCTGGTACCTGTGCGATATACTTGAAAGAAAATATGAGACGAAGAACACGTAAATTGCTACAGATAGAAATAGATAATGCTTATGAATAGACCCAGACGTGGAGGGCTGAATTCAATACAAACAAGTGCAAAAACTTGGAAACTGGTAAATAAAAGAGATAATTGATTAGTTATGAAATAAAAAATGAATTTATCACAAAGCGAAAGGAGAAAAATAATTAAGAAATTCAATCAGAGATTACCTGCCGCACAAAAAAAGGCAATATCGGGACTTGTGCATTACCATTGAACATGATATTGGCATTTCAGTACACGAATTACGACCTGATGGAATAAATGGAAGTTGAATTCGTTCGCATGGCGTTAATTACACACAAATATTTATATATATATATTACATATATATATATATATACATATATATATATACATATATATATATATATATATATATATACATATATATATACATATATATATACATATATATATATACATATATATATATATACACACATATATATACATATATATATACATATACATATACATATACATATACATATACATACATATGAGAAAAATTATGGAAAAAAGAGCCGGAACGATAATGACCCCAATCCTGATCTATAAGATATGACCACATTGACAATTAGAATAAGAAAATAGACACAGAGTATCCGCTGGTATGAGATCATATAAAGAATGCATGTTTCGTCTAATAACATATACAGTATTCATTTGACCACCATTTAACTTTTTAGGAGGCTCACCCGTCATCTAAATCCAAATACCCCTAAAAACGCTTTATTGAACATCATAGCTTCGTCCTGATTAGATAGAATGAAAGATATCGTCTGATTGTATCACCTATGGTATGCAGATATTGGAAGCCTCTTAAATCCATAAGGAGGTATCACCTTCTTAGCACAATTTTCTTCATCTGGCTTGCAATCACACCTGAAAGCTTCCAATGACGTTTCACAAGCGCAATCAACAGATGACCTGCCAGACTAGAGTCCAGATTTTACCTTTAGAGAATTAAGTTTTATACGTGATCTCTCCCACTATATACACGGTGTTTATTGTTATATTTGTAATCATATATTACTGTGCCACCTGGCAATCTTTTCTCATCAACTTATCGAAGAGCACGTCTGAGAAGTCGACCTTGACTGGAACGAGAACTGACTGGGATGTTTTGGCGTTCCAAACCAGCCAAATCGTCTCTGCCTGTTTACATTCTAACAGAGGCTAATTTTCTAGATGTACTGTTTGACGTGCTGTTTATGGAACGAGATTTGCCAAGTAGCTTGGGCTGAACAAGTCATTGTCACAGCAATGATTCGACTGGGGCAAAAAAAGACAACGCAAGTGCCCACCATCCATGCAAAAACAACGCAGATTAGTGCATCCCCTCCCTTAGCCAAACCAGCACCCAGCCAGGGCAGCGACAATAGACCAGGGAAAGCGACATTGGTCCTAGGGCAGCAACAATAGTCATTGGAACAGCAATATTGCTCCTAAAGCAGGAGCAGTAGTCCCCAGGGCATTGCACAAGCCCACTTTCAGAGGTAGCCACCATTCGGTCAGTACTCTAGACCATCCAGGCCAACAGCGACCCCTTGGTAAAGACAATGATGATCCTTCTCATCATGGTTATCCAGATGGTAGGATGATTCATCGCCAGGCTTAATAACAAATCAGAGAGACGACCACCCAGGACGATAACTGTAGGAAGGTCGCTATAGAACATACAGTCCGCGACGATCAACTCAACATCCTGTGCCTCCGAGACATTCTCCAAAACTAGATAGCCCCTGGAAGTTCAAGTTCAACCTGAATGGCTTCGACGTCTACCATCGACACATGCCATGGCATCTGAACAGCCGTCCAACGAGTCTACCTCAATTCTGTCATCTCCAGTGCATATTATTTCAATCCAGAGACCAAGCCCAGTAGAGTACGAGCCTCCTGCAAGAGGTTAAGAGCTCCACGGGCATTGTCCACATCTACAGCGTAGACGACAGACCAAACTTCAGTCGGACCCCAGCCTACTCGTTGCCGTCGATCATGTGTGTAGATTCTTATGTTCATTACACTGTCAGGGGTCCTACTCAATACAACCGTGCTATAAATTATAAACCAGATTGAGACAGCTGGCATCTATGTCATCCTCAACTTCGACGAACAGACCTATGTCTGCGCCAAAAGCAATGTTACTAAATATCACCATGATGTCCATCTATAACATCCCTCAACCACCATCCAAAGTGTTCGATGTTGATGGTATGCAGCTATAAGTCAAGCTTTGCGGAGTACATGGCGGAGCACTCTCAAACACCATATAATCAATCCCCCTCCTTAAAAAAAAAATAAAAAAAAAAAAAAAAACACTACACCAAATTTATTAGAAATTCTGCCCTTTACCATAATGAGGTCCTTACAGGTCTCACAATCATTCCCATGTGCTTTAAAAAGTTAATCCTGT
>NC_134785.1:36757102-36762102 GCF_046742065.1 Oratosquilla oratoria
CAAATGTGGCAGGAAAGGGTGGAGTGAAGGTGGAGGTAGAATGTAGATTGAGAGAAGCGAGTAAATGCCTTGGTGGTTTAAAAAGTGTAATGAGGAATAGGAATCTGGGAATGGATGCTAAGAGGAGACTGTATGAAGGAGTGATTGTGCCAACAGCACTGTATGGAGCAGAAACATGGAACATGAGAGAGGAAGAGAGAAGGAACTTGAATGTGTTTGAGATGAAGTGTCTGAGAAGTATGATGGGGGTTACTAGGCTAGATAGAGTGAGAAATGAGGAAGTGAGGAGGAGAACAGGGGTGGAAAGGGAGCTGGGAGATAGGGTGGATGAAAGAGTATTAGGATGGTTTGGACACATGGAAAGAATGAGTGAAGAAAGACTAGTAAAGGAGGTATGGAAGGCAGATGTGGAGGGAGTGAACATAAGGGGACGTCCTAGGATGAGATGGATGGATGGGGTGAAGGGGGCTTTGGGGAAGAGGGGAATGTCGGTTTAGGAGGGACGGGAGAGGACAGAAGACAGGGGTGAATGGAGAATGGTTGTATATGGAAAATGTTGTGATGCATGAGGTGAATTGGACGGGGGAATGGGGGTGAGGTAGTGTGTGTGAGCAAAAATTTTGACGCAGCCCGAAGGGATTTCTCCCCGTCCTCTCCTTTATATGGGGGGACGGAGAGGGGGGGTCGCCGATTTAACCCTTAACAGGTAAAGTGGGGTCAGACAGACCCCATACTTTTTTGTTTTTTAATTTTAATATACTAATATATTACATACAGATATGTACTCCCATATACCTTCTTGATCAGTGGAGTAGTTTAATGGGGTGATAGGGTCATTCCTGAATCTTGCTCTATATAAGCTTTATAGAGCTTTTGAGCCCGTCTGACCCCACTTTACCTGAGGTGTGAGTACCGTGGGGTCAGTCAGACCCCACTTTACCTGAGGTGTGAGTAGCGTGGGGTTTGTCAGACCCCACTTTACCTGAGGTTTGTTCATGTCATATAAATGTTTTATCATTTATACTTATGGGTAAATAATAATTTCTTCTTTTTTATCAACAGAAAAACATACATCCGAGTTTGATTTTATTTATTTATTTTATTTATTTATTTTATTTATTTTATTTATTTTATTTATTTTATTTATTTATTTTATTTATTTAATTTATTTTTTATTTAATTATTTTATTTATCTTATTTCTGTATACGCCTCATATACAAGTGAGTATATCACTCAGTCATATAACCCACTCACCTCCACTCACTCCCACACTCACACCAGCCGGCCGACAATAAGGCGCCTAAGACATCCTGTTCATTTCGCTGACCAATCTGCTGACAAGGCATTCCCTGTCGCGCTACCACTCACCCTGCACACGCGATCACACAGTAATAAACACATTATTACGTATACTGACGAACCTCCCCTGGATATATATTATAGTCTGGCTGTCAGACTAAATTATAAACTAATTATGTGAATTAAAATAAGATTGTGACGAACTAAACCCAGCTCACATAAACAAGTCAGTTTTATACGAGCGTGGCACCTCACAGAACCAGTTTCCGGCCTTCTTAAGATGAGTGCACGGAGCTCGGAGGGGGGTCGGTCGATAACTTACAATGTGTTACTGTAGTGATAAGGAACATGTGAGACATTATTATTAAATATAAACATTCCTGTGAAGTGACAATAAGTGATTAAAAATAGAACTAAGGTGACATATAGTGTTTGATATATTCGCCTACACATCTGGATAGGAACGGGACCACGTATGGACACATAAGAAATGGTGGCAACGGTGTAATTTATTCCATTTTCCCTCTTTTTGATTACATTAATTTTTATCACAATGTTTAATTTCTGTTCTGGTTTATATGGTTTCTTTTCATATCATGGTCACACTATACTCATATTATCATAAAGCATGACATTTTCGCCACATTTTATTTGATTGATTTATCCTTCCCTCTTTTGTTCAAATTTAATTTGAATCACATATGAATGCTTAATATTTTCTGTTCTGTTAATCATGTTTCTTCTCACAACAAGATCACACTATTCTCATATCATCATAAAATGTGACATCTTCGCCACATTTTAGGGCACCTCAGTCACTCTATTCCCACACATACAGCTGTAATTTATTTCATCCCTCTCCTCTTTTAGTTCAAATTTAATTTGTATCACATATTTTGTATCACATATAAATGTTTGATATTTTCTGTTCTGTTGTATAATTTGTTTCTTGTCTCTCTATTCTCATATCATCATATGATGTGACATCTTGACAATTTTTAGGACACCTCAGCCACTCTATTCCCACACATGCATCTGGTTCTCATCTATCCACCTTGTACAAGATCTTTTGAAAAATTATGGGCTCACATATGTAGGCATACTGAGGGACAAGAAGCCACAAGTACCAGCTCTGATGACAGACAAGACGGTCATCAGAAAAGGGTGCACGGCTTTCCTCTTTGACATAACCATGGCACTTGTGTCACATTTACCTGACAAGAAGAAGAAAAATTTTGTGCAGTTGATCTCCTCAATGCACCAACCTGTTATGGGATGACTGTGGGAAGCCAAAAAATCAATCTTGTATTATAACAACACAAAAGGAGAGGTTGACGCGTTTGATCAAAATGTGTGCCCGATATAACGTGCAGCCGAATAACCAAACGGTGGCCTTGGGCATAATGTACGGACTGGTCAACGCCGCCGGTGTCCAACTCCTATATCACCTGCAATGAAATGAGGAAACGTGATGGACAGGCGGAACTTTCATCACGCCGGAAGTATCTGATTGAGCTGGCAGAAGAGATGATACGGCCATGGGCAGAGGAGAGGATGAACTTCAAGGGGATGCACAAAAGTACTTTGATGACCATCAGAACGGTCTTTGGCTTGAACATGCCCCATCAGCAAGCGGATACCTCTTCTATGAGAAAGCGAATGTGCCTTGTGTGACCGGAAGTCTGACAGGAAGACCAAGAACTACTGCCTACACTGCAAAAGACCAGTGTGTCAGGACCTATTCAACCCCCATCTGCGATGACTGCAATTAGATTCTTCAGTATCACAAATTCCACTTTCCAGTATATCCAATAAAATATGTTTCTTCATTATCACTAGCATTATGTATGAATTGCTCGACTCATGTCCTACTCAAGAAAACTCAAAACCCTCTCAGACCACAAACTTCCGTCAACGAAGGATGGGGTTTTGCTGAGTCAGGGTAGGAGTGCTTAGAGCCATAAAAACTTATAAATAATAAACTTAGATACCATTAAAACTTATAGATTGTTTGCTGGACCTAGTATCAACCTTCCCTGAAAATTTCATTAAAACCAGTCCATAATTTTTGCGTAAAATTGGTCAGTCAAAATAATCACCTCGTTTTTTTTCTTCAGATTTCATGGTTTATGAAACACATTTATTATTCATTTGTTGTAGCTCTGCTTTTCCTTAAAGATAGTTGGGACATTGGTCTCTACAAAATGATGATGACCAACCGCTTCATGTTTCATGTTTTCAGTCAAGCACCCTCTGAAGTCAACAATATCCTATTTTTCATAATTTTTTTGTAATTTCCATTAAAATATATGTCTAACAATTATAGTCACTTTTAAGCATGTAAATGGAAGAATATAAGTTGAAGTACATATGTTTTGATTTCTATGTCAATAAATGCAATAGAATGATTTTATTTTAATTTTTTTGTGTTTGGGGTCTGTCAGACCCCGCTTTACCTGAATCGTTTGTCAAAAAGACCTTTACCTGTTAAGGGTTAATGAAGCGGCCTTGCTGTGGATGTGCTGTGTCTTGCGACACTGCCTCTGACCCAGGGCAGTGGACAGGGTGCAGGGATGACCCGTCATCTAGGAGGTGCTAAGATGGGAGGGAGGGTGGAGGGGTGTGGAGTGTTTTCGGGGATGAAATGGGTGGGAATGTTTTTGTGCCTTGTCCTTTTTGGATACCCCCCTGGTAAGGGGGTAAAAAAGCCTTGGTATATGTATGTATGTAATTATTAGCATGCCTGGAAGGGTCCTTGCATTGAAAAAAGCAAAGGGGATGTCATCCAAGTATTAGTTATTCACATTGTGACCATTTATAAGCACTTTAATTGTATAAATTGCTTGTTTAATATATTAAACGATTTCTCTTGGTGTCGATTAAATTCTGTCATGTCTGTGTATATTATCCTGATATTATCATTATTTTGTTACTATTACCGAACTCCTTTATGCTACATTTTTTAATGTTGAAGTCCGCTTTCCACTTCTGACTCCATTTCCAAACCGTTTTCAGGTCTCTGTGTAGTGATTTGCAGTCCGTTTTGGTTTTCACTTTCCTCAACAGTTTAGCATCGTCTGCAAAGAAGTTCATGTAAAATTCCACATCATCATCCATGTCATTCACATAAGTAGCTAACATTATTGGAGCCAACAAAGGTCCTTACGGGACTCCACTAATCACCTTCCAACCTGAATACTTTTCTCTGAGTACTACTCTCATTTTTTCTATCATACAGGAAGTCTTCCATCCAGTTTAGTGGATTGCCTTGTATCCCTCCTATTTTTTTCATGTCTTTTTTGTGTGATACTTTGCCTAAGCCTTTTTGTAAGTCTAATAAAGCACAATCAGTCCATCCATCCCTTTCTTGTATTATATCTATTAGTCTTGAGTAAAAATAGATTAAATTTGTGGTACATGGTCTTCCCTGTCTGAATCCAAATTGTCTCGGGTTTATTATATTGTTTCCTCCAGATGCTTTACCCATATACTCTTGATAATTTTCTTACAAATTTTGGCTATAGTGCTTCTTAGGGAGACTGGTCTGTAATTAGTTGGTTCTTCCTTGCTTCCCCCTTTATATATTGACACAATGTTGGTATTTTTCAGTCCTTTTCTATTTTTATTTCTCTGAGTGAGCAACTTATTGTGTTGTATATTTTATCCATTTGTTCTTCTTTGCATTCTTTCAGTATTCAAT
>NC_134785.1:36767102-36779602 GCF_046742065.1 Oratosquilla oratoria
TTCTTCTTCTTCTTCTTCTTCTTCTTCTTCTTCTTCTTCTTCTTCTTCTTCTTCTTCTTAGCGTTCTTCTTCTTCTTCTTCTTCTTAGCGTTCTTCTTCTTCTTAGCGTTCTTCTTCTTCTTCTTCTTCTTCTTAGCGTTCTTCTTCTACATTTCCTCCGTCACATAGGCATATGGTGAAAATATAGAGCATCGTTTTCTTCATCTGCGTTTTCTTTTTCTTTTTCATAATCTGTCTTTTTTTTTTCTTAGTCTTTGATTTTGTCTTTACCTTTGTCTCCGTCGTTGTGTTTGCTTTTGTAGTCCTATTTTTAATCCTCGTCTTTTTTCTTGTCTTTGTCTTTGTCTTTGTCTTTATCTTCGTCTTTGTCTTTGTCTTTGTCTTTGTCTTTGTCTTTGTCTTTGTCTTTGTCTTTGACTTTGTCTTTTTTTTTCCTTGTCCTTGTCCTTGTCCTTGTCCTTGTCCTTGTCCTTGTCCTTGTCCTTGTCCTTGTCCTTGTCCTTGTCCTTGTCCTTGTCCTTGTCCTTGTCCTTGTCCTTGTCCTTGTCCTTGTCCTTGTCCTTGTCCTTGTACTTGTCCTTGTCCTTGTCCTTGTCCTTGTCCTTGTCCTTGTCCTTGTCCTTGTCCTTGTCCTTGTCCCTGTCGTTAGCTTAGTCTCTGTTTTGCCTGCTTCTTCTTTTTTTTTTTCTTCTTTTTTTTTTGTCTCCTTCGTCTTTGCTTTCGTCCTGCTCCTCTCTCTCTTCGTAGTCGTGTTCGTTATCGTTTCTGCCTTCATTTTTGTCTTCGTCATGCTCCTCCTGGACATTTTTACCGCTGTCTTTGAAATGGTTGTCGTCATCTTCGCTTTCGTGTTCATTCTTTTCTTCGTCTTTATATATTTTGCTCTCGTTCTCCTCCTCTACGTCTTCGTTGTCGTTTTTTTCTTTTGCGTGGTTTCCTGTGTATTTTTATTTTTCTCCTTCTCATCCACCTTCTTCACTTCTTCCTACTCCTCCTCCTCCTCCTCCTCCTCTTCCTTTTCCTCCTCTTTCGGCATAGTTATAGTTTCCTTGTCTTTCTCTTTCGCCTTCTGCTTCTAAACCTTCTCCTCCATTACTTACTTTTCCTCGTTATCCTTTGTTTTTCTCCTCACCATAGCCATATTTTTTTATATCCCTCTTGCTCTTCTTTCCGTCTTTAGTTTCTTTTTCTTTGTTTTTATTCTCCTATTCTTTTCCGTCTTCTTTCTCTTCCTTTCCTTCCTCCTCCTCCTCCTTTTGTTGCTCCTTCCTCCTGATTTCTCCTCTTCCCCTTCTCTACTTCCTCTCTTCCTTCTCATCATTCTCCTCCTCCTATTGTCTCTTCTTTTCTCCTTTTTCTCTCCTTCTTTTCCTCAGCCCCCTTCACTTCCTATTCCTTGTTTCTGTCCTTCTATTTTCTCCTTTTCCTTCATCCTCCTACGCATTCTCATTTTTCTCTTCCTTTTCTTCCCTTTTCTCCTTCCCTTCCTCTTGATTTTTGTCTCTGTATTGACATTCTCATCTCCACTACCTTCCCAATTTCTCTTCTTTATTTTCCTCTGCTATACCCCCTCTCCTCCTCTTCCACGTCAATGTTCTTTTTATTTTCATACTTTGGTCTACTGTATGTTATTTTACATCTTTTACATCTCTTGTCCCCCCATCTGTTTCTTTAACTTTTCTTATGCTACTATCGTACCATCTAACATCATCATTTTTTCTTTATATTTCTAACATACACAACCTTTTTACTTCTCTATTTTTAATCTATTTACTTTTCATTTCAACTTCACCTTTATCTTCACCTTCATCTTCATCTTCACCACCGTTACATCAATTTACCTTTACCTTTCTTTAACCTTTACCTTTACCTTTTACCTTTACCTTTACCTTTACCTTTACATTTACCTTTTTTTGTACCTTTACCTTTACCTTTATATTACCTTTACCTTTAACTTTAACTTTAACTTTAAAAACTTTAACTTTAACTGTTAACTTTAACTTTAACTTTAACTTTAACTTTAACTTTTTAACTTTAAAATTTTAGCTTTAACTTTTTAGCTTTAACTTTTTAACTTTAACTTACATTTTAACTTTAACTTTAACTTTAACTTTAACTTTAACTTTAACTTTAACTTTAACTTTAACTTTAACTTTAACTTTAACTTTAACTTTAACTTTAACTTTAACTTTAACTTTAACTTTAACTTTAACTTTAACTTTAACTTTAACTTTAACTTTAACTTTAACTTTAACTTTAACTTTAACTTTAACTTTAACTTTAACTTTAACTTTAACTTTAACTTTAACTTCAACTTCACCTTCACCTTCACCTTCAACTTCCCCTTCACTTTCTCCACCTTCACCTTCCCTTTCTCTACCTTCAACTTCACCTGCACCTTCACCTTCACCTTATCCACCTCCAACGTCATCTCTACTACCAACTCTATACATACATCCTTCCTACTCTTCTTCCTTACTCCTCCTGTTTCTCTTGTTTCTCCTTCTTCTTTCACTCCTACTGCTGCTGTTGCTGCTGCCTCTTCCATTTTTCTTCCTTCCTGCCCTTCCTTCTGTCCCTCCTTTTATTGATCTTCCTCCTGCTTATTCTCCTCCTCTTCCTTTTCCACTTCCTGTCCTCCTTGTCTTTTCTCTCCTCCTCCTCCCTCCTACTCTTCCTCTTCATCGTCCTTCTTATCTTCCTCTTCTTTTTCGATCTCCTATTCTACCTTTCCCTCGTCTCCAAATTTCCACCCGTTTCAGATTTTTTTCTAATTATTATTTCGTTAATACATTTAATATTACCTATTTTCTTGTCTTGTGCTGCCTGGCCCTGCTATGATTTTTGTGTTTTTCTTCGACTTACTTCTTACATTTCAGCTCGTATCATATTTCCTGTGATTATCATTTCCTCTTCTGTTTTGCCGTAGTGCTTAATTCTGACCTCTGTCTCTCTCTCTCTCTCTATCTCTCTCTCTCTCTCTCTCTCTCTCTCTCTCTCTCTCTCTCTCTCTCTCTCTCTCTCTCTCTCTCTCTCTCTCTCTCTCTCTCTCTCTCTCTCTCTCTCTCTCTCTCTCTCTCTCTCTCTCTCTCTCTCTCTCTCTCTCTCTCTCTCTCTCTCTCTCTCTCTCTCTCTCTCTCTCTCTCTCTCTCTCTCTCTCTCTCTCTCTCTCTCTCTCTCTCTCTCTCTCTCTCTCTCTCTCTCTCTCCCTCTCTGTGTGTGTGTGTGTGTGTGTGTGTGTGTGTGTGTGTGTGTGTGTGTGTGTGTGTGTGTGTGTGTGTGTGTGTGTTTGTGTGTGTTTGTGCGTGTGCGTGCGTGTGTGTGTGTGTGTCTGTCTGTCTGTTTATCCTTTCTTTCTAACTAATAAGTAGATAGATAAACAATAGATAAGTAAATGAATACTTAAATAGATAATAAAAAATAATAAAAAAGGAATAAATATATTTATGAATAAATAGATAAATAAATAGATACATACATGGATAAATGAATAAATAGATAACAAATAAATAAATAAATATATAGGTAAGTAAATAGATAAGTAAATAAATAGATATATAATAAGTAAATCAAAAAAATAAATAAATAAATAAATAAATTAATTAATTAATTAATAAATAAATAGATAATTTTTATTAATTATTTAATAAATTAATGGATAAACAATTAAGTAAGTAAATAAGTGAATGAATAAACAAATAAATATTTAAATAAATAGATAGATAGATGCATAAATGAATATATAACACATTACACATAACGTTAGTTACTTTATTCTCAGTCTCAACAAGTGTATTGTACACACATGATGATAGCGCAGATAACATACACATACCAGATATCTAGATTTCAAACACGAACACGACATCCCAATGTTTGTTGACAATCCACTTACGAATTCAAACATGAGTATTCTTAACGCAACATGCACACGTTCACAGTGACGTAACACGCCATTCGGATTGTGTCATTGCCAATATGCATATACGTTTTCGTGTGACTAAACCCCCTTTACATATTACCACAGCGATGCAATATTCACTGCAGAAATTGCGAATTAACTGAAATTTGAACCAATATATTAGCCTATATCAAGAAATCTTTTTGTTCTCAATCGCCACACATAGCTGAAGAGATAGTTTTTCACTCATATGCACATATCATGAGTTTATCCTTATAAGAACATAAGAACATGTGAATGAAGGAGATTGCAAGAGACCATAAGGCCTACACTAGGCAGTTCCATGTCCATTACCACCTGTCATCCCTATCCATGAAGTTGTTTAACCGTTTCTAAAACAAGTGATAGTTTCAGTGTTCACCACATGGTTACTAAGTCTATTGCATTCGTTGACCATTGTATTAGTGAGCCAATTCTTACCTATTTCCTTCTTAAATCCAAATTTGTTCAGTTTAAATCCATTAGTGCGAGCCTTGGCCTCTTGTCTTAATATAATGGCATTGTTTGCGTCACCCTTGTTAAAACCTTTGATCCACTTAAACACCTCTATTAGATCACCCCACACTCTGCGTCTTTCCAGAGAATGTAAGTTAAGGTGCCTATGCCTCTCTTCATGAAGTAAATTTCTTAGCCCATGTAACATTTTGGTCATTCTCCTCTGTACTGATGCTAGTGAATTGGTATCCATTCTAGAATACGGAAACCAAAACTGTGCCGCATAGTCAAGGATGGGTGTAACTAACGCTTGATAGAGTTTGATAATTACCTCTGCACTTCTATTTGTAACCGTCCTAGCAATGAAACCTAAACCAGACACCGGGCACCAAAGCCGGTGTTTATCGTATTCCGTGTTCAGAATGTGATAAAGTTTACATCGGAGAAACGTCACGCGACCTGAATACACGAATACGTGAACACCGTTACGATGTCAGGCATGATGTCACCACCAATGCATGTGTGACACATAGAAACAAGGAAAACCATCTTATGGACTGGAAGAATGCAGAGCTGCTGATACGGGAACCAGACAAAATCCGCAGGAAGTGTTTAGAAGCAGCAATCATTCAAGGAACGAACACTATTGAACAAAACAGGGGCATGTTTAACATATCTCCTCACATTATTCCCCTAATACCCATGGCCAGCAAAATATTAAATATTTAAACCACCCTTTGTGGACATTTCGCCATACGGACTTTTGGGCCAGCATTCTCATCCTTTCCCAGTGTCCAATCCCCCCACCCTCCTCCTCCTCCTCCTCCTCTTCCTTCCCCCCCCTTTTCTCTCCCCGTTCCCTCCTTTCCCCTTATTTAATCTCAAGCATTTGTATCTCAACTTGTACTTGAAAAAGCTGTAATAAGCGAAACGTCGTACAAATAAAGGCTCCGTCCTCATATGGTGTTTATCTCGTCAAACCTAATACTCTGTTAGCTTTATTCCCAAGTCTCTCTCGCATTCACTTTTCTCTAAAAACGTGTTATCTAGGCTATATCTATTTTCGGGGTTGTATAGTCCTACGTTTAACATGCTGGACTTTGAGATATTGAAGTTAATTTGCCATTTCACCTACCATGTAAACAATTTGTTTAAATCATCCTGCAGAATCTCGGCGTGGTCTCCAGACTTAATCAGGCGTCCTGTTTTAGTGTCGTCCGCAAACTTACTAGCATCACTATTAATCCCATTGCCCAAGTCGTCTATGTACATAATGAACAATAAGTAGCCCAAAACCGAGCGCCACTAGAAACACTCCCCCACCTGGATTTTACACCATTTATGGTGACCCGCTGTTTTCTATCATTGATCCAAGTTCTAATCCATTCTGACACTTTTCCTCCTATGTCACGGGCTTTGATTTTATTTGGCAGTCTCTGGTGGGGCACCTTGTCAAACACTTTGTTAAAGTCAAGGTAAATAACATCGTAACTATCATTGATTTCTGAAGCCTTATATACTTTAGTGTAAAAGATAGAAGAATAGTCACACATGACTTACCCTTGAAGAAACCATGCTGTGTGTCACGAGTCAAATTATGTCTCTCGATGTGTGCTCTGAGTCGATTAAATATTATTGATTCAAGCATTTTACCTGTAACTGATTGGCCTGTAGTTGCACATAGACGAATTATCTCCCTTTTTGAAAACAGGAACAACATTTACTTGCCCCAAGGAATAGGCACAAAAACAATGTCTATCGACTTAATAAATATTTCTGTTTGCCGGTCACAGATTTCAAATTTACACTCTTTAAGCACTCTCGGAAATGTTTCGTCTTGACCCGGAGATTTTGTAGCTTTAAGTCTTTCAATGTGCTTGACTACTTCTACCTTACTAATGCTGATATAAATAGTCTACTTTCTTCGTCCCCACTGAAAATCGGATAGCAGTCAGGTACCTTATCTAACCTCACTATTTTTTTTATTTTTTTTTTACTATTCTATTATGACATTTTTGTAATTTTGAATTCGGCCTATCCATTCCTTATTTTTTGTTCTGTAGAGATGAAAGAAGCCCTTTGGGTTGGATCTTGCTTGTCTGCGAACCTTAATTTCATAGTTACATTTTGCTGTGCGCGTATTCTTTTTAACCACTCTTGCCATAGTGTTATGTTTGGATCTAAGGTGTGTTTCTCCGTTCTCTCTCTCTCTCTCTCTCTCTCTCTCTCTCTCTCTCTCTCTCTCTCTCTCTCTCTCTCTCTCTCTCTCTCTCTCTCTCTCTCACGTAAATCCTCTTTTCATTCCGACCTCATGTTTCAGCCTGTCCGTCATCCATGTGGGAGTATTATTACTCTTCTATGTTGACTTGAGGGGAATTAATTTATTTTGCTCACTTAGAATTAAATATGTTAGGTTACTATACATTTCATTCAAGTCGCTGACCGGACTGTTGACCCCGCGCCCACAAGTGACCTGACCCATGGTACGCATACCCTCCGTGACCCGACCCTTAACAGCTCTAATGACGTCTGGACTGACCGTGTATCAGACCCCGCCACACCTTCCTGGGTCGGTCCCGTAAGTGATCAAATATCTCATATAGTCTTTCATCTTGTCAAAATTGGCTCTCCTGAAGTCCGGTACTTGAACGTTATTAGTATTTTTCAATTTTTCCTTAATGATATTAAATAATTTTTCTTGATGATCGCTAGAGCCTAGGCTACCTCCCAATTTTACGTTACTCGTTAGGTGCTCATTATTAGTTAAAAGTAAGTCCAGAGTATTATCTCTCCTCGTAGGATTGGTAATCATTTATTTTGGGAACTTATCCTGCACCACATCTAAGGAAATTTTTGCTTCTTGATCTTCTACTAAAATTTCCCAGTCACTGTTTCTATAATTGAAATCTCCCATGATCACAACGATTTTGTGCTGGAAATTTAATTAATCAGGGGATCGGTCTGCTCAATGCTGAGGTTAGGTCTATATAGGACGCCAATAATAATTTTTTTATTCTTGCCTATAAGCTCCCCAAAATAAATTCCGTACTATCCTCTTCCTTAATCGAATTGTTGGTAATACAGTTTATTGGATTTTAACGAAAAGTTCTACTCCTCCCCACTCGTGTCAACCCTGTCCTTGTGAATATATATATATATATATATATATATATATATATATATATATCCTTCTATCTCGATTTTTGAAAGGAAATGTCTATCGGCCATATTGATCAACCCTGTCCTTGTGAATATATATATATATATATATATATATATATATATATATATATATATATATATATATATATATATATATATATCCTTCTATCTCGATTTTTGTAAGGAAATGTCTATCGGCCATATTGATCTAGGGTTCATTAATAGCTATAATATCAAATCTCTCTCCTCATGCTTTACCTCGCAGTAAATCAGTTTTATTTATTACGATTCTGCTGTTTATGTAGTAAAATTTTAGTTTATTCTCCCTCCACCTGATTTGGCAATTCTTTACACAGTCACTCGCTGAGCTGTTTCTGTTGGCTAAACTATATTCCGATACCCCCGAATCTCATGTAATCTATCCCCCCCCCTCCAAAAAAAAATGCAGGATACCTACTTCTTCCTCAAGGGATTCAGCTAGGAGCCGATATTCTCTAGGCGACAAGTGCACCCCGTCCTTTGTATATAGATGATTCTTACCGCAAAAACGATCCCTATCACCTTCAAATACCACACACACAAGGCTTCAAACGATCTATCAATACTATGGCGATTACAAATTACACATATTTGACAATGAGGCGTGTTAATGAAACAGCTTCTTCAAAATATGCATGTGCGCAAAAATATTACAAATGCGAGGTATACTTTCGTTTTTGTTGTGTTGTTTTTTTCAAGATAGCTCTATGCAGACCGTCCACTAATTATCATCGAGTTATTCAAGTCGAAACTTATGCACAACAGAGATACTTTCAGGAGAACAATCAAAAGAAAATAAATCAAACTGATCCTTAAAAAAAAAAACAGAAAATAAGCCTAACTTACTATAGCTGAAGGGGAATTATTCTATAGGGAACAAAATACTTAAAAAATAGTACGCTCAGGTATTTCCTCAAATTTCATGATAACCCTATTTTTTTTCTGAAACAAGACAAACGTTTATCTAAAGGCATGAAGAACGATTAGTGTAAATCTAACACACACAAAATAGTGAAATACTCTAGGAGTCATAGCTTATAGTACTCAGTCTTGCACACACCTCACTACTATCTAAAATGTGTACATGGCTACAGAACCATAGTGACGACCATACATTCAACAAAGTGTCTAGATCGTCTGGTATGACCAAGATAAGAATTATCAAACCAGAGAATGCAACAAAAAGACTTGATCCGGTCAACTTGGAGGACTTCCTTGGTTAAAATGAAATTCCGACAGTAAAAATAGCTCTACAACAGCATATTTTCATGAAAAAATAAGGAACAAACTTTCATTGCCTACCTCGTCAGTCCAGTTTGCCCAATAATTCTCCCTATGATATACAGTATTTTACACATACCTACTCATTCCCTGCCTCTTTCTACTTCTACTTCTCTTCCTCCTCCTTCTCCTGCTCCTCCTCCCCCTCCTTTTCTTGCTCCTCCTCCTCCTCCCCTTCTTCTCCTCCTCCTCCTCATTTCAAGACCTTCTCCTTCTTTTCCTCTCTCTTCCCATCCTCTACCCTCACTCCTTCCAACTCCGCCTCTCCTTTCCTCTACTCTGTTCATCTATTCACAACATATCCTCCTCTTCTTCCTTCACTTTTCTACTTCTCGTCCTACTCCTTCTCATGCTCCTCCTCCTCTTTTTTCCATCACTCTACTTCCCTCTCCCCCTTTTCTCGCCTCTTCTGTTCAGCTCCTCACAAAACCAGAGCCCAGATGCACACAGTTACCCATTTCATATCAAGGGCTCTCTTCCCTCCTCTCCTTCCCCTCCTATCCCTTCGCCTTGTTATCTTGTCCTCTTTTTCCTGTTTCCTTTTTTTCTATTCTTGTTCCTGTTCTTGCTTTTTCTACTCTTTCTTTTCCTACCATGACTGCGGTTGCATCCTTCTCTTAGATTCGTTGCAAGTTTATTCTTCTTTAGAAATATTTCTACACATATTTCCATGTTACACTATTAATTTTTTTTTTTTTTGCTTCAGTTTCAATCCTTGGTGTAATTAAACATCAACGCCTTGAAACTTTCCTTCCTCCTTTCTTGATTCTTTCAGAATTATTCATACATTATCTTACCCTTTTTAATATACTGTGTGTCTCAATTATACTCTTCTCTCCTTCCTTCTTCTATTTCGTTTTTACTTTGGTAGTTTTTTCATTCACTATATCTATTAGGCTTTCATACTTACCCACGTTCACTATAGATTTCTCTCCACAATTTCTCAACTTCCACGTCTTTAGATTCTGTCTTGTTATATACTTTTCGTCTCCACTAACTGTCATATATTTCCACTCAATAGCTACATTCCTAATTCTTTATTAATTTTCCATTTACCACATTCATCGCTGCTCTTCTTCTTGATCTCCTTCTTGATCTTGGCCTCCTTTGGCCTCCCTTGGCCTTCTTTGGCTTTCGCTGCTTTCTCTTAATTTCTCTTTGTCTTCTTTTGGGCTCTCCTTGCCTCGGGTTACCTCCTTTTGGCCTTCCATGACCTTTGCTAGCCTCTCCTTGCATTCACCGATATTCAATAATCTTCCCTTGATCCCCTTTGATTTTTCTTAACCTCCCTGACCTCATCTGATTTTTCTGGCTTTTTCCGGCCTTCCTTGTCCTTTGTTGACATTCACCTGTCCTTCCCAAGCGTCCACTAGCTTCTCCTGATCTCTCTTGGCCTTTCATAGTTTTTCATATGTTCCCCTGGTTTCCACTGTATTTTATTAACCTCTATTTGCTTCTCTTGGCCTTTGCTGGCTTTTTCTGGTCTTCTTTGGCCTTCCCTGGCCTCCCCTTGCCTCCTCTGGACTTCATGACCTCTACTGGCCCCCCTCCTGTCCTCCCCTGGCTTTTGAGCTCTTCTGGCCTCGCCTAGTCTCCCCTGGTTTTACCGATCTCCACCTGTACTGGCCTTTCCTCTACTGGCTTCTCTTAACCTTCACTTGCCTCTGTTGGCCTTTTTTGGCCCACACTTACCTACGCCTATCATCTTGCTGCCTTATCTGGTGTTTATTTCCCTCCAGATTTCCTTTCCTTGGCTCAGCTTGTTTTCCTTAAACCTACCCTGACCTTTCCTGGACTCTCTTGGCTTTCCTTGGTCTCCACTCACTGTCCTCTCATCCCCTTACCCGTTCTCCCATGGCATTTCTTGTTCCTTGTGACTTCCTATGGCTTCCCTTGCTTAACCCTTCAGCCTCTACAATGACTCCTCTGGTGTCTTCTGTTCTTACTTGGCCTCCTATGGGTTTTTCCTAGTCTTCCCTTCCCCACTCTTACCTGTCTTAGTCCCTCCTGGCTTCTCCAGGTCTCCTTTTAACGTTTATAGTCTCCTCTGTCTCCCCTAAACTCACCCTTTAATGGAGTCCTCCATATTCCCGAACAACCTTTGGATTCCACTTGCTCTCCTCTGGCCGCATTTGTTGTCTCCTGGTTTCTTTTGGTCTTTCCTCACTCTAACTAGACTTCTCTTGTTTATTTTCTACTTTATCTTCTCTATCCTCATGTCTTATTCTTTTCCCTTCTCTACTTTTCCTCTGGTTTTCCCTTGTCTCCTGTTCTTTGCTTTTTATCCTTGTTTTTGTTTCATCCCCCTTTTTTTTCATTTCTCTTTTATCCATCCCTAGTCCTCTCTTTCGTAATTGCTGTAACCTATATCTTTTCCTCTTTCTTCTTCTTTCATCCTCCTCTCACCTCATATCATTCTCTCTCCCCTTGCCTCCTTCCTCCTTTTCCTTTTTTGACACTGCTCTCCCGTTTCATTCACATATTCCACTCCTTGACCGCAAAGAGACTTCTTTTTGGTCGAAGTTCCTCCCTCAGATTTCATATTATTTTGCCTTTTCGTGGTCGTTATCTCTTATTTCGTTGACTTCCGTCTTCAGAAAGGTCACTAAGTCTTTTCTTGTTTTCTTTCTTTTCCTCCGCTTTATTTTCTTTTCGTGTTTGCTTTGATTCTGTATCTATGATCGTAAGTCTCTATATTGAATTCTTCCGGCAGTTTTGTTTCATTTCCTGTATATTTGATACTCCTTTGTTCACTCTTTTACACCGTGGAACACTGTGCCTAAGATTTACTTTTACAATCGAGTTCTTACATTTTTTGGTTCTGGTCATGTACATTGGAGGCGTAATTGCAAGCATACTGGTCTTGCAGTCGCTTAGTTGTGTGTTCGAATGCCACATTCCTCTACATTTCCCAAAAGCACTCTTCATCTTCATCAATTTACATTGTACAATTATCAGAATCTAAGATTTGGACACCGATTGAATTTTTGTACATTCTTCTTCTCTTTGTTATTTGCCCATACAAAAGTTTGACGTACATTTTTTTCCCAGTGATAGTTGAATAGGTAAACAGATAAACAAAAGATAAATCAATAAACAGATAAATGGAAATATTGTCCTACAAGTACTGTAATATACGCTTTCATGCCGTGGTGTTCCGTGGAGTGTGCAAAAGTTCCTCCGATGTAACGACGATAGTAAATTGTTTAACAGGAAGGTTTCAGTGAATCCAATACAGGAAGAAAGGCAAAATTCCCTGGCTGGTAAGTGCATTAATACAATTCATTATTACCACTTCTATATCAATTTTTTTTTATATAACTGTTGCTGTTTTATTTGCCTTGTAGAAAAATAAAGACTAGGTTGATTTTTACACAGTTGCTTCAAATTTTACTGAGTGAAGCCCCACAGCGGAGTTCATAGTGCTCGGGGTCTTCCATCTCTTTGGAAAAGAAATATTAAACTTGAGTCTGTTTTTTTTTTTTTTTTTTTTTTTTTTTTAAACACTTATTCTAGTAGCAGGAGGGGACAATCGCCGGCTAGGCTCCTGACGCCCTTCCCGGCTTCTCATCCATGACCCCTTTGTCTTCCTCCTTCAGATGACCCCGCCACACTCTCGTCC
>NC_134785.1:36784602-36802102 GCF_046742065.1 Oratosquilla oratoria
CTCTCTGCCGTTTATATTACTAAAGGAGGAGCGAAACTGCTTGTGAAGGTTGTGTGAACCTGGAGGACCGTCTCAGGATGTGTGAAGAGGAAATTCGTCTTCTCAGGAGTGCGTTCCGTGAGAAGAGTGAACCCTCCCCACAACCCCAAAGAGCGTTCCAATTCTTCCCCTTCTGTCACTGTCGTGAGCGAGTGGCGCTCCGTGGGGTCCCGTTTTTCGAGCCCGCGTTCGGTAGACGTGTGCCCTGTGGAGCAACCGCTGGCTCTAGCCTCGTTTTGCTCTACTGGAGGATGAAGTGGCTGAAAACCAGGAGTTCTTGGTGGTGGGGGACTCCATGGTGCGAGGCTATGACGACATCCTGCAGCGGAAGACTAAGCGATGTTGCCAGCTTGTGTGTCAACCGGGCCGTGGTATCACCGATTGTACCTAGTTCATCAAGGAGCAAGGACGGACGAACACGGTTACGGGAAGTAATGATGTAGATAGGGTGAGATCATAGGAATTTGTTCGTAATAACAAGGTCCTCCTTCAGGAGATGAAGGAACGTGGAAGCCGTCACGTAGTCTGTAGGATCCTCCTCGAGGATCTACGCAGCCTCGTGTTGGAACAATAAAGCCATTGGGATATAGCAGTTGTGCACGCAACTGGGATACCACTTTCTTGATCCTTGGTATCTCTTTTCTAGGCGCCATGACCTTTACGCTTCTGATGGGATCCACCTTACCCGCAGAGGCAAAGATGTTCTTACAAACCTCATTGTGGGAGTTTGTAATGAACTAGCTCCTTTTTTAGGGTAGAAGCCCAAAGGGAATGGAAAATAGAGTGTACTTGGTAAAACAGTGTAGAGTATAGCATTAATGTAGAACAATATGCCAATATAGGACAGAATATAATTGTAGGATATAATGTCGGTAGAGGACGAAATGTTACATTAGAATGTAATGTCAAAGGACAAAATGTCACAATGGGATGTAATGACAGTGGAGAAAAAAGATCACGGTGGGATGTAATGATAGTGGAGGACAAAATATCACGATAGGATGTAATGATACTGAAGGAGAAAATAACACTGTAGGATATTACGTCAGTGGAGGACAAAAAATAGAAAATATAATTTCAGGAAGGGATGCCGTACAGAATGTCAATGAAGGCCAAAATATCCCGATGGGATGCAATGACAGTGGAAGACAAAAGATCACGATGGAATGTAATTATAGTGGAGGAAAAATATCACGGTAGGATATAATGTCACTCGAGGACAAAATATAGTTTTAGGAAGGGATGCCGGACATAATGTTAATGAACGACGGGAGGCCGGTGTGAATCACGGTGACGTATGGGGACAAAGTGTACAAAAGAGATCGGATGACCGTGATCGACCAGATGTCCGTGATGGGGGAAATGTTAATTTTGATGGGAGAAATGTTAATGAGGCATTGAATGTCAATGAAGGACCAAATAATAATATAGAGCAAGGTATAAATAAAAAACAAAATGATAATGTAAGACATGATATTGAAACTCAAAATGTGTCAAAAAGAAATAACCACGAGTTTCTTAAAACCATGTACTTTAATGCTCGTAGTATTAGGAACAAATTTCAAGAAATACAGGTGTATGTCAAAAGCGAAAATCTCGATATGATAGGAATAACCGAGACATGGTTAAATGGTACAGAGTTCGAAGCTGAATTTAACATTGCGGGATTTAAACACTTTCATCAGGATAAAAACCACAAGAAAGGTGGGGGTGTTCTATTGTACGTTAAAAACAATGTTCGTGCTTGTGTTTTAGAGAAAGTGAAACAGGATGCATATGATAGTTTGTGGGTTGAGTTAACCCAAACAAATGAAAAAAAATAATAATGTAGGTGTAATATATAGGCCAAAGACATTATCACTAGCAGACGACAAACCGTTATTTCAAGAACTGTCTAGTTTCTGCAACCGGGATTTATTGATAATGGGTGATTTAAATTCTATTGACATTGACTGGATGGACTTTGAACAGGGCCATATAGGTAGTCGCTTGATTTATTTTCTTGGTGACAATTACTTAATTCAGCATGTAAAAAGCCCACAACATATCGAAACTTACTCGATCTATTTATCACTAGCCGCGAAAGCATGGTGACTGATGTAGAAGTCAGTGAAACTGTTGCAAATAGCGATCACAACTTAGATTCAAACTCCTAAATTATTTTTAGAATAGATCCTTGTGTTTCTAAAATACCCGATTTCAGTAAAGCTCAGTTCATAGGACTACGTCAGGAGCTTCAGCTTATAGATTGGGAGGCAAAATTAAGCGAAAGACCTGTATATCAGATGTGGGAAATATTTCAAAATACACTCACTAAGATGATTCATACTTACATTCCTTTTAAGGACAGACTTCCCCCAAATCAGGCTCACCCAAAGTGACTCAACAAAGAAACTGAAAAAAGTATTGCTAAAAAGAGACAGGCTTATAAGAAATATAAGTGCTCGGGTGCATCTAATGACTATGAAAGTTATGTATCAATACAGAGAGATTTAAAAAATACAATAAAAAAACGAAAACGACAATACGAAATGAACATCGCTAATAAATCCAAAGATAATCCCAAAGAATTCTAGTTATATTAGAGATAAAAAGGTTGTTAGGAATCACATTGGTCCACTATTATCTGCTGTCGGTCAACTTGAATATTCAAATGAAGGAATGTGTAATATTTCAAACAATTATTTTAGCTCGGTATTCGTAAACGAAACACCTCAGAGTGAACTCCAAACTGAAAACTTTGAAAAGTCTAGGGTAAACTACGGTAAATATAACAAAAGAAAAATTAAAAGGTGTATAGATAAACTCAAAGTTAATAAAACACCAGGGCCTGGCAGTTGGCATCCAAGAATCTTAAAGGAAATGAAAAATTAGATTGTTGTTCCATTAGAAATTATTTTCAAGAAATCCATCACATCCGGAGATGTCCCAAGAGAATGGAAGCTAGCTAACGCTACTCCCATATTCATAAAAGGTGACAAAAAGAAACCAAATAACTATAGGCCTATAAGTTTGACTTCAATCGTAGGAAAAATAATGGAAACTATTATCAGAGATGCTATCGAACATCATTTAGAAAGTAACCGTTTGATAAATGATAGCCAGCATGGTTTTAGACGAAAACGTTCTTGCGTGACTAACTTACTCGAATTCTACAACACAGTTATCTCGACTTATGACAAAAGAAACAATATAGATTTAATATATCTAGACTTTGCAAAAGCTTTTGATACCGTCCCACACGAAAAACCACTTACTAAATTAACTTCGCACGGAATAAGTGGTAGCCTATTAGGTTGGACTAGTAATTGGTTGAATGATCGAAAACAGAGAGTTGTTTTAAATGGAAAAACTTCTAGATGTAAAGATGTTACAAGTGGAGTTCCTCAGGATTCCGTTCTTGGGCCACTTCTATTCATAGTATATACAAATTATATAGACCATGGACTAAAATCTACTGTTTCCAAATTTGCTGATGATACAAAACTGTGCGGAATGGCAAATTATCACTTAAACCAATTAGATATTCAAGAAGATTTAGATAAATTACAGCAATGGTCTGAAAAGTGGCTAATGATATTTAACACAAGTAAATGTAAGGTAATGCACATAGGTTAAAGTAACAGTCAGTACGATTACAAGTTATTTGGAAATTCGTTAACAAAAGTGGATAGTGAAAAAGATCTCGGCGTAATTATCAGTAACGATCTCAAATCATCCAAGCAGTGTATTTCAGCCTCTGAGAAAGCAAATAAGATTCTAGGACTCATTGCGCGATCTTTTGATTTCAAAAGTCCATCACTTATTAACAAGCTATATAAATCGTTAGTTCGTCCACATTTGGAATACGCTATTTCCGTATGGTCACCGAATCTCATTAAAGACATTGACAGACTGGAAAAAGTACAACGGCGAGCCATAAAACTGACTCCAAATATAAAAAATAAAACATACGAAAATCGACTAAAACATATGAATCTGTTTTCCCTAAAAAATCGTAGACTCAGAGGTAACTTGATACAGGTCTTTAAGATTTTAAAGGGAATTGACAACATCAAAAGTGACAAAATTTTCACATTGAATGAGAATCAGACAAGAAACAATGGTCTCAAACTGTTCGGAAATAGATTCAGTTTGGAAGTAGGTGGAAACAACTACTGTGTGGTTGATGAATGAATAAACTTCCTGCACAGGTAGTGCAATGTATTTCAGTTCGAAGCTTTAAGAATCATTTAAATAAACACCTAAGCAAGATGCTATAATGATTATAATTTATTTTATATTATATGTTTTTGTTTTGTTATCATTTGTCTGTTTGATTTTCATTTATTATTAGTTATATGTCAATTTATTATTATTTACTATTTACCTGTATGTTTATTATTTAACTATACCTATGCATTTATTTATGTTTTTATTTGTTATTTACATTATTATAGTTTTTATTTATTAATTTATTATTATTATGATTTTTTCGCATCCGACCTAGATATGGACCAAAAGGTCTCCTGTCGGCATGCTCCGTCTTTGTAATCCTTTGTAAAAAAGAATGAAATAATGAATCACTTGAGTAATCTCGATGTCAGAAAATCGCATGGTCCAGATGAAATGGCAAACTAGATTTCAAGAGAATGCAGGGACGAACAAACAGACAAAATACATAGTCTAATAAGCAGTTCATTGAAGGAAGGAAAAGTTCCAGAAGATTGGAAAAGAGTAAATATAGTACCAATGTATAAGGGGGAAAACAAAGACGACCCTACTAACTATAGACCGGTCTCCCTTGCAAGTACGGTAGCAAAGATTTGTGAAAAGAATTATCAAAATTAGATGGGTAAAACATTTGGAAAAAAATGTACTAAATTCGAGGCAGTTTGTATTTAGACAAGGAAGATCATGTCACAAACCTGATGTGTTTCTATTCAAGACTAATAGATATAATACAGGAAAGAGATGGATGGGCTGATTGGGCCTTTCTAGGCCTGAAAAAAGCTTTTGATAAGGTGCCACATAAGAAATTGCTAAAGAAATTAGAAACTGCAGGAGGAATACAAGGCAAACTACTTAAGTGGATGGAAGACTTCTTGCATGAAAGAAAAATGAGAGTGGTGATAAGAGACAAACATGCCAATTGGGATGAGGTGATTATTGGAGTTACACAAGGAACAGTACTGACCCCAATAATGTTTGTTATATATATTTATGATATGAATAAAGGAATTGAAAGTTATATGAGCTTCTTCGCAGACGATGCAAAAATGTTAAAAAAAAAAGTGAACATCGAAGAAGATTGTGAGTCACTGCAATGCGATCTCAATAAAGTATGGGAATGGAGTAAGAAGTGGGAGATGGAATTCAACTTTATGAAGTGAAGTATAATGGAATTTGGAAGAAGCAAAAAAAGAATAGTGGGATCATATACATTGGAAGAGGAAGAAATAAAAAAGTGGAACAAGAGAGAGACCTAGGAGTCATTATTATGAATAATATGTCCCCCAAGAAACATATAAACAAAATTTTTGGAGAAACTTATAACTTAATAAGATCAATCAAAGTGGCATTTACATACCTGGACAAAGAAATGGTGAAGAAAAATACTAATAAATTTGATAACACCAAAATTAGAGTATGCAGCAACGACATGTTCACCAAGTACAAAAAAAAAATGTACAACAAAACTTGAACGAATACAAAGAGCAATTACGAAATTGGCACTAATGCTCTCAGAACTATCTCATGAGGAGAGACTGGCAAAACTTGAGCTACAGACATTAGAACAAAGAAGGGAGAGAGGAGACTTGATAACTATTTATAGAATCATGAAAGGCATGGGAATTATTGATACAGAGGATCTAATAAAATGGAATAGTAGAGATACAAGAGGACATGAAAAGAAAATCAAGAAAGACAATTATAGAAGAGACCTGAAAAAGAACAACTTTCCCCACAGGATAATAGACGTTTGGAATAGATTAGATGAGAATGTGGTGTATACAAAAACAATACACGAATTTAAGAACAGTCTAGATAAAAAGAGATATGGAGATGGGACACCACGAGCATAACTCCCCTTCCCGTAAAATACAACTAGGTACAACTAGGTAAATACAAACACACAAACACACATAAATACACATACACATACACATACACATACACATACACATACACATACACATACACACACACACACACACACACACACACACACACACACACACACACACACACACACACACACACACACATACAGAGCAAATATACACGAGTACACATTACTGATTAAAGTCGCCGACCGATCTCGCCGATTGAACTCGCCGAACTAACTGGCCTACCAAATTTGCCGACCGAACTCGCCGAGCAACTTCGCCAACCAAACTCGCCGACCCAACTCGCCGACTGAACTCGCCGATCAAACTCGCCGAATGATTACGCCGAATGAAATCACCGACCCAACTTGCCGATCAAATTCGCCCACAGAAATCGCTTGAAATAATTAAAAGTTATCAAATATACAGTGCGCTTTATAAGTACAGGGTACCAAAAGTACAGTACTCGTAAAAGTTGAACAACTATGGATTATCCACGGGTCCTGATTTAAGCGAAGTTGCTCTCATTTTTGACGGTACGGATATACTAACTAGATCGTATTATCCGCCAGATTGTTTTTCGGCCTGAATAAAATATCTCAGTGATACAAAATTCTACAAATGTGATACTCTATTACAAATATGAGATTGTGAGGTACCAATAAATGCTTTAATATTATTGCTCTCTTTAGTTTTGGGCCGCAAGCCAAATTAGCTCCCTATAGGAGCTAGTTTAAAACTCCGCACGGAGTGAGGCTTTTAAGCTAGTATAACATAAAATACAAATATCCCATTCCAATAATTATATTCCTACGTATCCATTTTTGATCGAATCGAAAGTGAGCCTGTACCGGCAAGCATAAGTCCTTTGTGCCAAGTGCTTTTAAAAATGATGATTGACTTCGTGACTACTGGACCTGGTCCTTTGGACCGTTCTGGAGGCTACCACCTTCCTTGCTGGACTCACCTGAGACTTTGGGAGCCACTCCGAAGATGTGGAGTTCTTTTCAGCAACTGAGGAATCTTTAGACAACGGAGTAGAATAGGGTTTTGAAGATTGTTTCGGTAACGGCCATGTTGAGGACCGAGGCGTAGAGATACCCGTGACTCTTATGTCATTGAACGTAAGCCCTCCCAATCTTATGTCCCTCAACATTAGCCCGGACCCATACTTTAGTGCTGGGACTGCTATAACTATTATTATTGTTATTATCAATATCATCATGAACATCAGCATGAGACTCACCGTCCACGTTGTGGACGCAACAAAAATCGTCGAAATAGGAAATAGAAAATAGCTTTCCCAGTCCCAAATAATATGAAAATTTTCATATATTTCGAATGTTACTTGATCCATCCGACCTTCACCTTTTTTAACAAAGTTAAACTAATTATCATTAAGATAAGATTCCGTCAGTTGGTCATATACTTTTCAGCCCTGGAAAGAACTAGACGATAAGAATAAAATTTTATTTACCATAAAGAAAAAATTACGTAACGTTTTGAAACAAGGATATCTATTTCTGAGACTCATTCGCCTTGCCTCCTCACGATGCGATTGACAAATTTTGTAGATATAATTTTTTTTTTCAAGGATTGCTATACAATATATTCCTACATTTATCATTCCACCAGTAAAGCTATGGAAACAGTTATCTTTAGGAACTCATCTCATTGAATGGTAAAACGATTCTTGACATTGTTTATAAGTCCTTAACTACTGATCTTTGCTTCATAGCTTCTAAATGTTATTCGCGCCATTACAAAAACATTTAGCCTTTAGTTAACCTCACAATTCGTTGCTATCAGTGAGAAAAGTTCTCCCTCAGCTAATTAATAACACTTGGGGACGGAGAGGGGGGAGTCGCCGATTTTATGAAGCGGCCTTGCTGTGGATGTGCTGTGTCTTGCGACACTGCTTCTGACCCAGGGCAGTGGACAGGATACAGGGATGACCCGTCATCCAGGAGGTGCCAAGATAAGAGGGAGAAAGGAGGGTGAATGGGAGTGGAATATGTAGGGAATGGAATGGGTGGGAGTGGTTTCTATGCCTTTTTCTTTTTGGCTACCCCCCGTGTATGGGGGGAAAAGCCTTTGGTATATGTATATATATATATATATATATATATATAAATATATATATATATATATATATATATACGTGTGTGTGTATGTGTGTGTGTGTGTGTGTGTGTGTGTGTGTGTGTGTGTGTGTGTGTGTGTGTGTGTGTGTGTGTGTGTGTGTGTGTGTGTGTGTGTGTGTGTGTGTGTGTGTGTGTGTGTGTGTGTGTGTGTGTGTGTGTGTGTGTGTATGTGCGTGTGTATTGATATAGATATAGATATAGATATAAGGAGAGAAACTTAGTTATCTTCAGCCAAAATAAAATCAGTAAATATAAAGAGTTCATTTTTCCCTAAACATTTTCCTCCCTCGTTTTTATTTGCCATCTACCTTTCGCCATTATTTCTTCTCCTCTCATTTTGATATGTCTTTTTATTTTGCCATTCCTCCTTCTCATATTTCCACCTTTCCATCACTAATCGCCTTCACTATTATCATTATAAATTTTTGTACATATCCATTGATACAGGCTCATTCTGTCTCACCTAAATTGTCACACCCTTCTTTTGCTTCTCGTTTTAATCCTTTTGTTGTTCTCCCTTTTTTTACTACTTTCTCTTCGTCTTCCTTCACAGTCTTCTCTACATTTGTGGATGTTGCTCCCTATTCTGCACTATCTTCTTTTCTTTAGCACTTCTATCATCCTTTTCCTTTCCCACTACACATCCTCATTCTTATATACTTCTACATACATTTCTTTTTTTCCTCTTCATCCTTCTACTCCCCTTGTTCTTCTTTCTCCTCTTCACCTTCATCTTTCTCTTTTTCCCTTCTCATATTCTGATCCTCCTCCTTTCCTTTGTCTTCCTCCCTCTCTTCCTATTGCTCTTGCTTTAATCCATCCGGGCTCACATACACCTCTACATTCCTTCCCTTTTTATCCTCCTCCTATAACTACTTATTTTCCTCTTCTCTCTCTTCTCCCTCACCTTTCTTTTTTCCTCCCATTTTCTATCCTCCTAATTCACCTTATCACCATCCTCCTCTTTCTCCTCCTCCTCTCTCTCCTCCCCTCCTCCTATTCTTCCTGTTCCTCCTACTCCTACTTATCCAATTCCTTTCCTCTTCCAAATCCACCTCCTCCTCCTCCTCCTTCTCCTCTTCCTCCTCCTCCTCCTATTCCTCCTCCTCTCCTCCACTTCCTCCCCTCCTCCTCCATTAGGTTTACTGAATCATGAGAGGACATTGTCGCTTCGTCTCTTGAAATGACACGACGAGTCTCGACGTCTCCTTCATCTTCTCTCTCCTCCACCACCTCCCCGTCCTTCTCATCTTCCTCCACTCCATCTTCGTCTAACTTTCGTTATATTTCTACCTTCTGCTCGACATCATTTCTTGGTATGGGGCCCCGATGTTTTTTTTTTTTTCTTTTTAAGTTCTTTATCCTTCCTGACCTTCTTCTCTTATTGTCTCTAAATGTCCATTGCTGTTTGCACCTCGCCAAAACTTTCCTGGCTTCTTTATTTTATTGTTTTAGTTTACACAGGTCTTCTGTCTTAGTCGTATATGCTAGTTGTCTTAGTCTACGATGTAACTCCCGTATGCGTGAGCACAAACGCACACAAACACACACACACACGCGAGCGCGCGCGCGCATTGCTTAGCGCAAGGAAACATTGAAATTTCCGGCCAGAGGAAAACTAACTTGGATCTAAGAAACGAGATTAAGGAAATGAAAAATTATATAAGAGAGCTGAAGAGTGAAAATGAAAAGATAAGTATTAATGATACTGCCAATAGCGACAACTTAAAAAAATAAGTAAACAACAAATACAAGAAATGACTGAAAAAAATCGAAGAGAACTTAAGTAAGGAAAGTATCCAAAAGAGAAATGGAAGGAAAACATTGAAAATAAATAAATTGCTTTCAAAGAAATAGTCCAACAACAAATGCAGAAAATACAAAGGGCACAATTATCCAAGTAATTAATGAAAAAGCAAATTGGGTCAGAGATACATTGGATAGGAAAAAATGTATTGTGGTATATAGACTAAAAGATAAACATGGTCTGGCGAGGTACATGAGAGAAAAAGAAGAAAAAGAGGCAGCAATAGCAATCCTAAAAGAAATCCAGGATGGAGCCCAAGAAGCAGGGAAAGACGTAAATGATGTATATAGGATTGGCCACTATTCTAAGGATAGAAATCGACCCCTAAAGATAAAACTAAAATCACAAATGATAGTAGAAGACATATTTGAAAAAGAAGGTAATTTGGCAAGGTGTGAACAGTACAATAAGATATGGATAAAGAGAGAAATGAATATTGAAGAATTAGAAAAAGGATTTACAAAGGATTACAAAGGCTGAGCATGCCGACAGGAGACCTTTTGGTCCATATCTAGGTCCAAGAGATGAAGCAAAGGAAAAAAAAAACCGCGAAGATAACGGAGACCGAAAGCAAGGAATTCTATTTGAGAGTAATCGACATGAGACTGAGAAAATAGTACATCAGAATGGGCGAACCAAAGACAGAAAAAAATAAAATAAAATAAAATAAATGGAGAAAGGAAAAAAATTAAAGTGGCCTATACCAACATCGATGGATTAATTTCAGGACTGAATGAATTTAATGATTACCTGCTAGAATTTTTTTTAGACATAATGGGAATTGTGGAGACTAAACTAAGGGGTGAAATATTATCCATCGATGTTGGACATGGACTATACAATTGCTGGATTAAAAACAGAGACCAGAGAAAGGGAGGAGAAATCATGTTCTTGACCAAAAAAACTTGAATGTGACCAAAATTACGTCGGTTGAAGGTAATGTAGAAGTGATCATGATAAAAGTCGAAGACAAGGACATGAAAAGTAGAAAGTTTGTGGTGACTTATGTGCCCCAAAAACGAACGCTTGGAAAGAGAACGAGCATATGAAAATGCTAGAAGATACAAGGCAATCATTAAATGAGATACTAATGGGCGGGGGTAATCTGGTATTTATGGGGGACTTCAATTGCAGAGAAATTTATTGGGAGACCATGACAGTGAGAGGCGGAGAAGACTTGTGGACAATGTACTAATGGACATGACTCAGTGGGTCAGTGAAAACACTAGATACATAAATAACGAGGAGTCGTCGAAACTAGGTTTAATATATACAATAGAACCTGAAATTATGGATAAAATCCAATACAAAACACCAATTGGAAAGAGTGACAATATACAGTACTCATTGAGTCTGAACTAAAGGAAGAAATATAAATGGAGAGAAATGAAAAGCATATTAAAGGAAGATTGACGTACAACAAAACGGACTTTGGAAAACAAAAGAAATTCTTCCTGAATGCAAATTGGGAATTTTTTTTACATGGAAGAGACAAAAATGGAAGAGAAATGGGATATCTTTATGGATAATTACAATGAAGGGGTGAATAGGCACGTACAAAGACAGAAGCTAGAGAGAGTGTGTATTAAATGCTGGTTCAACAAAAGATGCAGTGAGGCAAAAGATAGAAGAGACAGCTTGGACAAGATGGAAAAAGATAAAAAAAAAATGGAAAATGGCAAATATATACAAACTATAGAAATGAGAATGTTAAAGAGCGAAGAGATAAAAAAAGGAACAATGAAAAGGACATTATAGATAAATGCAAAGAGCAACCCAAGCTATTCTATTAATACGTGAATAGTAAACTTAAAAACAAGCAGGAAATGGTGAAACTACGCCAAGGAAATATAGAATACACAGAAGAATTAGAAATGGCCGAAGTCATGAATAATCACTTCAAGTTTGTTTTCACTAGAGAGAAAGCACAATATTGGGACGAAGGAAATGAAAGGCGATCTCCCCCCATGAGCGAGAAAATAACACCAAAAGAAACAATGGAACATCTATCAAACCCTGACGTCAGGAAATCACATGGTCCGGACGGAATTGCAAATTGGATTCTAAAAGAATGCAAAGAAGAACTAACGGACAAAATACATAACATAATAAGTTGCTCACTTAAAGAAGGAAAAACAAAACAAAAGACTGAGAAAATGCTAACATTTTACCAATGTATAAAGGAGGAAACAAGGAAGAACCAAATAACTATAGACCAGTCTCACTAACAAGCACTATAACCAAAATTTGTGAGAAAATCATCAAGAATAGATGAGTAAAACACATGGAAGACAATGATATAATAAACCCAAGACAAATTGGGTTCAGACAAGGAAGATCATGTACCATAAACTTAATATGCTTCTACTCAAGATTAATAGACATAGTGTAAGAAAGGATTGGATGAGCTGATTGTGCCTTCCTGGACTTACAAAAAGCTTTTGACAAAGTACCACAAAAAAAAAAAAAAAATTGGAACATATAGGAGGGATACAAGGGTACCTACTAAAATGGATGGAGGACTTCCTGATTGGTAGAAAGATGAGAGTAGTCCACAGAAAAAAATATTCAGGTTGGAAAAAGGTGATCAGTGGAGTACCGCAAGGATCTGTATTGGTTCCAATAATGTTTACTATTTATATGAATGACATGGATGATGATGTGAAATGTTACATGAGCTTCTTTGCAGACGACGCCAAACTGTTAAGGAAAGTAAAAACTGAAAAGAATTGCGAATCACTGCAGGAAGACCTGAATAAGGTATGGAACTGGAGTCAGAAATGGGAAGTGGACTTCAATATTAACAAGTGTAGCATAATGGAGTTTGGAAAAGTAAAAATAGAATATCAGGATAATATAGAATTGGAACCAAGGAGGTAAAGAAGGAGAGATCCGAAAAAGATTTGGGTGTAATTATCTCAAACGACTTTTCCTATGATAAACAGATGAACCCAATTTTCTGAGATTCCTACAACTTGCTAGGATCAATAATAGTGGCGTTTACATATTTGGACGAAGAAATTATTCAAGAAATATTGGTCACACTGATAAGGCCTAGAATAGAATATGTGGCGACATTGTGGTCACCCAGTACCAAAAATAATATAAAGAAAATAGAAAAAATTCAGAGAGCATCCACAAAAATGGCACCTGCACTTGCAAACTTGTCATATGAGGAGAGATTGGTTAAACTGGAGTTACCGACTCTTGAGCAAAGAAGAGAGAAAGGTGACCTACTGACCATCTACAGAATCATGAAGGGCACAGAAATACTTGATAGAAAGGACTTGTTAAACTGGGACAAGAGAAACACAAAAGGACAGGGAAAGAAAATAAAAAAAATATCTACAGAAGAGATCTAAAGAAAAACAGTCTTCCACATAGAGTGGTGGACACTTGAAACAATCTGGACGAAAAAATAGTGTGCGCAAAAACCATTCATGAGTTTAAGAGCAAACTAGACACTGCGATATACAAAGGCGGGTCACCGCGAGCATAGCTCCCCTTCCCGCAAAATAAAACTAGGTAAATACACACACACACACACACACACACACACACACACACACACACACACACACACACACACACACACACACACACACACACACACACACACACACACACACACACACACACACACACACACACACACACACACACACACACACACACACACACACACACACACACCTGGAACAATCTGGACGAAAAATTAGTGGGCGCAAAAACCATTCATAACTTTAAGAGTAAACTGGACACTGCGAGATACAAAGGCGGGACACCACGAGCATAGCTCCCCTTCCCGCAAAATAAAACTAGGTAAATACACACACACACACACACACACACACACACACACACACACACACACACACACACACACACACACACACACACACACACACACACACACAAACACACACACACACACACACACACACACACACACACACACACACACACACACACACACACACACAAACACACACACACGCGCGCGCGCGCGCGCATACGAACACACAAGAATCAAGTTTTCACACCTAATATTTTAAGCTAGGTATTATAAAAAAAATCTAACAAACGTAAATATGAATTGGAACCTGAGATTAAAAATTGGAAGAAAAAAATTGTGTGGTCGACGCTTACTAGTGTGGATCATTGACAATAAACGCCAAAAAAAAAAAAAAAAAGACTTGAGGCAATGGGGATGTAGTGCTTTTGAAGAATGATGAGGATATCTTGGACTGAAAGGGTAACAAATGAAGAAGTGTTGAGAAGAGCTGGGACAAAATATCACTTATAGGATCCATCAGAAGTAGATAACTTTCCTTGGCAATATAATCCGGAGAGGAGAACTGGAAAAAGTCTGCCAATTAGGAATGATTGAAGGGAAGAGGGCTCGTTGTAGATAGTGACAGACATATATGTGTAGCTTTTTGCAGAACGTTGGAGGGGGAATGAAAGTTCAAGACCTAGCGAGTTTGGCTCAAGATCGGAAAAGATGGAGTTCCATGGTCTCCGACGTCAAAGACATGGCACCTCGGTATGGTATGATATATGATATGATATATGGTTTAACGTCACACACTCCCCCCTATCGGGAGGCTAGGACGGTGCCCCTCACAGAGGGTCTTGTAGCGTGGAATTTGATGAACCATGCCCTTGGTTCAACTTCGCTGGTGGCAGGATTCGAACTGCCCTCACCTAGATCTTCGCCGCAAATAACGACGTCCTAGCCCGCTCAGCCAGCGAGCTTCCTGGAAAGTATAATAATTATTATTTGGAGAGTAAGACGTAGTACCCCACGGAAATTCCTCCTTTTTCTATAGTATAGATTCTATATTTTCGTTATGTTCAAGACAATTTCATGTATGTTTAAACTGAGTGTGAACTCCCATTACTAGGTCGAGATATCGACGACAAATCCATCATACGCTTTACTCTTGAAAAGAACAACAATGGTACTCTCCATTCTTTGATGTCATCACTATACATCAAGATTACCTTGGTTATGATTAAACTGATTAGAGCGAGTTGATTTATTAATAAAAAAGTACCACTTTTATTGTCATCTACAAGAGGTTTTAGTTACACTATTGTAGCTGAAATAAGGTGTATACAAAAATTAATCGGACATCTCATATACTTGCTATTAATGAATGCCCATATTAAATTGGCCCCGGAATGACTATAAACGCCTCCGTGAAATGTTATCTATAGGAAGATACAACTATGAAATCCATCATTGATATATCATAAGTGTTCTGCCTGCAAGACAAAAGTCCGTGTTTTCAAGGACATAAGATGTCAACGCTAAACCTATAATGATTCTTGCGATCTATCACTAGAGTAAAAGCAATAATATTTGTATTATAAAGATGAACAATTCTCCTGTAACGAAGACATTACCCTCATGAACTCGACTACCATCATAAGGACTGTAGGTCTCATTTGTCATATCTGGGTATGAAGATTATATGACTCATGAGGAGGCTTAATCTTCATTTGACATCTGGTGCAATGAAGAACTATCACAGAGGCCACGACCAAACGCAACTCAACATGAATGAATTTGGAAAGAGGTCTTCTGTTGTAGTCACTGTGAGAGTTCGGAGGTGGGCTCGCAAATCTGACATCCATTTACATTAAATGAAACAACTCCGGTGTGAATATAAAGATTTAAGGCCTACCTAAAGATATATTTGTGTGGCTTTTAAATTATGCATGCCAGTCCGAATTTTTTTTACTTACACGACGCCTTCCTCTTACACGACGCATATCATATGCTTCTTCAAAATGATATGTTGGAAGTTATCAAAAGGGCGGTCCGACATATTCACCGAGACAATCTTGAAGAAATTTCAGTCGTAACTTTTCTTTATATGCTTTGATCAGAGATGATGACAAAGCTGTCACAAACGGAGACAGTCTAAGGCAAACAGAAAAAAAGTACTGGAAGAGGTGCGTGGAGTCTATAATGCAGAATGATTACTAAAGAAACACGTGATTCAAAAATGTTGCTGGTAACCACAAAGAAAATTGGACAGAAACAGTAAATTCCCAAGCGCTTTCGTGTTATTCACATTTTCAGGGGAATACAGATGAAATTGGTAGTACAATAAGGTTTATAAGACAATGATTAGGAAAGGAATTGGCAATGCACAAAAAAATCACAATTGAAAAAGAATAAGTCTTAGAGAACAACACAAATCACCAAATTAATTTTGGTCACTTACAACCTGATTACAGATTTTGTGGATGATGAATTTATCTAAATTATAAATGCCACTACTGATATTAAGAAAATAGCCTTCAGAATGTTTTACAATACTACTTTCTATAAAGTTTCTACTGACAAATAAATTGCAAGAAAAATTGAGGAAGCATTAGTCCAATTATTACAATGGTTGAAATATTTCATGTAAACTAGCAGAACATAGTTCTTTGCCTGTTTGTCCAGTGTAATACTTTTCACAATATCTACAGGGAATTTTGTATATGCAGCCATCTGAATCAACAGGTGAATTGTTAATTATTAATTTCTTAAATGTACATGGGTTGTTAAAAGCTACTTTAATATTCCATGTTTTAAGTAGATGAGGAACTTGAAAAGATTGTTACTAAAGAGTAATACTAAAAGGTTCTTAATGTCAAAGGGGGGAGAGGGTTGAATCCTATAAATAGTTTTTTTTCTCGCTAAAGCGAGAGCGTTATCTAAAAATGTTCTAGGGCACTTTAATCCCAAACATAGATTAACAATAGACTCAAGTTCTTCATCAATGAATTCAGGACTTCATTTACGCAAAGCACGTAAAAACATGGAATAAAATACATATTTTTATTTTACTTTATCATGGTGTGCCGAGTGATAATATATATAAGAAACCACATTAGTCGGCTTTCTATAAACACTAAATTTAAAATCATTACCTTCTCTGTGAATAAGGCAATCTAAAAAGAGCAATTATTATTATTTTCTAATTCTACAGTAAAACTAATGGAGGGAACCAAATCATTAAGAGAATGTAAAAAACTTAAAGATTCTCAATACATGACCACAGGCAAAGAACATAATCTACATATTTATACCACATTGCATTATATGGCAAAATTTCACACAATAGGTTCTTAAAAAATCCAGATATTAATGGACTATGTAGTGGTAGATAGGAGTATAATAGGAGGAGTTAAGGATGTACATGCTCTAAGAGGAAAGAGTGGGGGATATCAGATAATTTTCTGGTGGAAGGTACGTTGAGAGTGGAGGATAGATGGAGAAAGAAAATGACAAAAGGTAGGAGGTGCTTAGAGTGAACTGCTTAAATGAGAAAGAAAAGGAGAAGGGGCACAAAAAGAAGGTGAAAGGGGAGTGGGAGGGAGTGAAGGATAGAGTAGAATTAGGAGTGGAGGAGGAATGG
>NC_134785.1:36807102-36809602 GCF_046742065.1 Oratosquilla oratoria
AGAATTTACATGTAAAGGGGAATTTTACATTTCATGCGAATACCTTGTTGGTAATAGAATCCAGGGAATTGGTCCACTTTATCCTTAGAATCTTCCGCTAATCTATGGAAGTTTTTTAAAGTAGGGTCTGGTGAGGTTAAAAGGTGACATGATTTTCGTAGATGAAAAACATCAGGTGCCGTTTCGTTAAAGGGAACTGATTTGGTAATGTGATGTCCAGTATGCTTACAACATCCACACAAAATATTATTGGGCTTTTTCACCAGTTTATTACTAGGAATGCCAAGGAAACTTACTGGTGAATTTATAATTGGCTTTTACCCCTTTGAATACTCATTTTGTGTACTACTGCGAACTGACTAGCCAATAAGGCTGCCTCATTAAGATTTGAGACACCCTTATCACTGAGATACAGCATTATAGGAAATGGAATGCGCCTCTTAAGCTCCTCGTTTACCATGAGATCAACTAGTTGGTTAAAGGATTCTAGCCCCTGGAAATAACCATTGCTTAAAAATCTTTAGCTTTTCAGAAGCAAATTCTATGTAAGTGTCAAAGGGAGACTTTACTAAACTCCTAAATTTTTGTCTGTAAGCCTCAGGGGTGTTGTGATACACCTTTAAAATACTTTCTTTTACTAAAGAGTAGGAGGTGCATTCCTCAATAGTAATGAATATTCCACTGGTTGCACCACTTAGCTTAGGTTGGATGAGCTATATCCATTCTTCCACAGGCCGTTTCCTATGTTGAGCTAATTGTTCAAATTTTCTGAAAAATTATTCGGGATCTAATTAATTGAAATTTGGAACTGAATGGATCTCTTTATGCAACTGGAATGGACCTTTGGCCTCTTTTTCACGGCTTAATAACTCTAATTTACGTAAATACTCAAGTTCTTTCTCGTCTCTTTCATATTCTCTTTCACGTTCTTTCTCCTCTCTTTCATGTTCTCTTTCACGTTCTTTCTTCTTATGGTCATGTCTCATTTTTTTGTCTTTGTAATCCATTTTCTCAAGCTCTAGTTCTATTTTTTTTTCTATCTGTAGTGTAATCACCGAACTATTTACTTTAACTTTTGCACTTGCATCAGAAGAAGCTCCACTTCTTCCAATTGGGACGCAGGGGACTTATTCATGAATTCCTCGTGGGGAAACTCCATCTCATAAATAAAATGGGTAATTTAGGGTTTTGAGTTGTTTAAAACTGGTAATCCTCTCCCTAGGGAGTATTTACCAAACCTTGGACATTACAAGTTAATGGCAATTTTTCGTTCACCGCTTCGGTTAGAGTGAGAACACGAGATAGGGTAGATTTTATCCACGATAAGAATAGTCTTTTTATTTCAACGGGTGTTTGAGTATTTCTGGCGCTCATAAAACCTTACAAAGGTTTGTATTAACTGCATAGGATATTCCAAAAATAAATGAGCTATGGTATATAACTCTTAGCTGCATCAGAGATTATATATTGAAGGGGGTACTTGAAGGTAAATCTGCGTCAGTTACTAGTAAGTAACGAATTTGAGCCATGGCGACTGGGGAAGCTACAGCAAGTAAGTTTTATGGTGGGTCACAGTTAAAATAGTACTAATCAGGGGGAGGAGGTCAAGGGTACTTTTTATAGTGACGCACAATTTAAGGGCTCTTTGTATCAATAGATGTCCTTTGGGGTATCTTCTTCTTTTCCGTCCACCCAAACCTAAAGTTCATTTTTCCTAATACTAAAAACTCGTCTTACCTAACAGTCAATATTTCCTTTCCTGTAGAAATCACGGAGTATACTAACTTCATGCCATTGCGTGCATTTGGCAAGAGGTATCAGAGTTGCCAGATGTTTACTCTGTACTTACTTGAAAAAAGGTTAATTTGAGTATCTTACCAGTCTTTGATCTATTTATTCATGAGGATCAATTTGATTAAATTTATCAAGTTAAAGTCCTGGAAAACACGCCCCCACGTTCTCTCGTACTCTTTCTCATACTTTCACTCTTCTTATTTCTTCCTCTCTTTGTCATCTCATCCTCATTTTCTTTTTCGTTTTTCAGGTTCTCTTTATGTTTAGCATGTCATTTTATTCATCTTCTACATCCTTCAACCCTCTTTCATTTTATCTATCGCTCTGATATCCTCTACCATTTCATTGTTATCTTCAATCCTACCTCCATTACCATTCATGGTCTCAACATCATACTCTTCCTCCTTCTCCTTCTCTTCCTTCTCCTTCTCTTCCTCCTCCTTTTCCTCCTTCTTTTTCTCCTCTTTCTCTTCTTCCTTCTTGTTTTCCTCCTTTTCCTCTTCCTCCTCTCTCCTACTCCCACACCTTGTTCTACTCCTCTTGCCTCATTTTCTTTCTCCTCCTTGACTCCCCCCCCCCTGCTCCTCCTCGTTCTCTTCTTCCTCCCCTCCTGTCCTCTTTCTCCACTTCTTTTTATTTTCCTTCTCCTCCTTGTCTTCTATTCCAATTACTATTTTCTTTTCTCCCTTCCACCTTACTTCTCCCT
>NC_134785.1:36822102-36832102 GCF_046742065.1 Oratosquilla oratoria
CTTTTGAGCACCTTGGAGCACTTTCCCCCATATACTCTCTGGCAAAAACTTACAATCACGGCTCACATACCACTAAAGAAAAGGTAGTCAAAGTAGAATCCGCATTTAAGAGCAAACTCATAGAAAGCCTAAAAATCAGTCTAGGTCTCAGGCAACACAATTTCATTGGATAGCGTAGTTTCACTCATTGTATAATTTCGCCTTCTCTCACAATTACACCCAGACACACTCCAGAAAGCTAGCACCATTACATTTGCACCAGGTATCATATTAGGCGAATTCTCAAGGAAATTCTTTGACACGGAACAAGTTATCACTTAGATACAAAACCAGTCAGGATTCATAACACCAACACACACGATAGCACAAGTCATACGGTCCCCCTCACATAACACGAGAGCAAGACATACATCGCGCACACGACATCACTCACAACAACGCTCTTCTTCAAGAACACGAATGTTTTGTACATACTACCACAAATCAGGATACCTCGTTAACACGTGTTATCATAAAAGCCCATCACATTCGAACCGATACTGCGAGCATCATGGTACATGTACACAACAGATCGTTGTCGTGTACTGCCAGCATGGAGACAACACAGACAAGAATCCTCAGATAGCTCTTCTGCTAAACATTCACGTAACCCATCTCATGCTTGATCTTCTCGTAACACATCTCCTGCAAGGCATTCATGTAACACATCTCCTTCGTGTATACTGAATACAAAGACTTAGTGCACACCCAAGACAATTACTCCATACAAAGACATTCCATGTCTAACTCTACCGGTACACACCCTGGATATGCCAGACATGTCTCCTAATTCCTTAACTTACAATACTAAGTCTAGTAACACCAAAATGAAAATATTTCTCGACACGTGTTTCCCAGTTAAAACTATGGCACTGCACGGTTTCCACATATTCCGCACTGAAACAAAACGTGTCACCATTTTGGAACCTCCCGACGTCAACTTTTGCAATGTAGATGGTGTAATCATCCCAATCATTGGTAAATTCTCACTTTAAAGGCGAGTGCCCAGCCATACCAGTTACCATCTACGTTGCTGACGTCTATTTTCCTGCTGATATCCTTATAGGCTTAACCTTGATGAAACAAAGTTATATCATCACCTACCCTGCTTAACATGGCATCATTTATGCTAATCATTTCCTCCCTGCATTGCCATCAACAAACTCCCACAAAATCAACCACATCAACGTGGCCGAGCAGGCTAAACTTCAATTAACACCCACCACTCAAATTAACTCTTCACCAGTTGGTAACTAAAGTATCACCGACACATACACACATTCCTACGACTCTAATTCCTCCCGCATGTCCAAATCAGAAAAACCAAGGACAAAACACACAGTAAATAGCGTTGATCTTTCACCATCCGAGGAAAATTTCTTGCCCCTCTTAGAGGATTTCAACAGAAAATCCGTCTCGGAAGTGTAATCTACTTTCAAACACACTCACACAGTGCTTATCAACCCAAAGATGCTATTCCCTCGTGAATAAACAAAAGTACACATTCGAGTTTTTCAAGCACAAGACACCGATGTACTCTGTATCCCAGAAAATTACCGTGTTAATTGCATTTCCCCAAATTTCAGCCATCATCTCTATGTCAAAGAAAGGTCATACTTGCATTTTAATTGCCAATGACACTAACGCGCCCCTCCATCTCAGTTAGTACAAACATCAAAGTCATGGGTGACCAATTCCGAACTTCTCAAGTTTGTGCCACGTTTTCCGACGTGCAAGCAGCACAGGAACCCATTGATGCATCTCAGCTTAACCAAGCACAAGCAGACTTGCTTGCACTTTACAACAAGTTCAGAGATACTATTGCCACTCAAGGTGAACCCCTTGGAGTCACTAATCTTATTCAGCATCATATACCTCTTCGTGAAAACTCTAAGAGTAAACCTTATACTCCCGCATACAGATTACCACACAGCAAACGCATAATTGTAGATAACCTTATCTAAGACATGGTTGTACATGACTATATTGAACTATCCATCGGCGAATGAAACTTCCCCCTTTTTGTTGTCCCCAAATGCGATGGTTCCTTCCGCCCTGTAGTAGACTTCAGGGAGTTAAATAAACTAATCAAACCAGAAAGACACCCAATTCCTCTCTTACAAGATATCCTCCACTCCGTCGGTGAAAACAATGAAGTGTTCACGATCTTAGACCTTATGTCGCGATATTTCCTGATCACCCTTGCCCCAGAGTCTAGGCCTCTGACAGCCTTTAACACACACACAGGACACTATCACTTAAAACGACTCGCCATGGGTCTCGTATCTGCCCTTTCAGTGTTTACACGAATGATGCATACATTACTTACATGTCTCCTAGGTCATTCAGTGTTTATGTACCTCGATGACGCTTCCAAATCAGTTAGCTTCCAAATCATCGCTTCCAAATCAGTTAGCGAACATCTACACACTTTACACACCGTCTTCTTACAACTAGAAATGGCAGGTCTCAAACTGAAGCTTAAGAAGTGTTCCTTTCTTTAGAAGGAAATACGCTTCCTAGGGCATGTCCTTCACAAGGAATTTTAACTTCGCAGAACAAGGTCAAGGCAGTCTTAGATTTTCCACGCCCTACTTCTGTAGAACACATACATTCATTCCACGGTCTAGCAGGTTTTTACAGACGTTGAATTCAAGGTTACACTAGTATAGCAGCAGCTTTAATTTCGCTACTTAAAAAGGACACACCCTTCAATTGGACACCTGACCAACAGAAAGCCTTTAATGACTTAAAGAAAGTCTTAACCACGGCACCTGTTCCAAACATCAAGCTTCCTTTCACAATTTACACTGATGCGTACAACACAGGACTTGGCGCAGCCCTCATGCAACACTATGGCACAAAACTCACACCAATTGCTTATGCGAGTCCTACACTGAACAAACACGAGCGAGATTACTCAGTCACAGTCATTGGAGCATTATCAGTCATCTACGCACTTAAACATTTCGAAGAGATCATCTTTGGTTACGAGATATACATATTCGCAGATCATCAACCAATCTTACACCCCTTCAAGGTGAAAAGCCTGTCAGGAAAACTTGCCCGCTGGTTCCTTGCCATACAAGTATTCATACCCACCTTTCATTTTGTTCAAGGAAAATCGGATCTAGTTCCAGACGCTCTCAGCTGCCATATCGCGATTACCACTCAGAGTCCTCTTTCAGTAAACCTTACACTAGCGCGAATTGCCGCAGCGCAGAAATCAGACCCTCTTTGGAAACGAGTCATAAACTTACTCGAATCTGTAGACACAACTGACACAGAAAACTTTCCTCCTGATATAAAAAAATTACACGTTAGTGGATGGCATTCTGTATTACAAAACAACACTAACAAACATGAAGCCAACAGATATCAACAATTACAGTTTAGTGGATGACATTCTGTATTACATAACAAAACTAACAAACATGAAGCCAACAGATCAGTGCTTCAGTAGGTAATCCATACGGACCTCATTCCAGAAGTTTTAAAGCTTATACACGATTCACCTATTGCAACACACCCTGGCAAGAAAAAATGCGTTGCACAAGCCAGGTTGAACTATTTCTGGTTAACCATGAGGAAGGATATACACGCTTATATTGACGCCACATTTGCACAATTCACAAAGGTTATATCATCGGTCATGTTTCAATTCTAATTTACCCTACACCTAAACCATTCGACACAGTCGTTCTTGATTTTCTTAAGTTACCACTTACACATACCGGAAACCAGTATCTCTTTGTCTTTGTCTACCATTATTCACGATTCAGGATTTTTCACACCTACCAGACAAAACAGCACAACACGCAGCAAAGACACTCATTGCCAAACTCATATGCCCCTTTACTACACCCAAAACTCAGATTTAGGACAACGGGACTGAATTCAACAATGAGATTCTCTTGCACATTTGTAAATACTTTCAAATCAAGAAATGCAACACTACTGCTTATCACCTTATTTCAAATGGGTTAGTTGAACGCGAGAATAGATTCTCAATGTTCTACGACATCTTGCTTCTGATCTTCACCCTTCTTCGGATGAACATGTCCTCATGATTTTTTTTTTTTTTTTTTTTTTTTAGAATTACCTCCCATTTATAACTTTATTGATTACGTAAAGTTCAAAGTATCAGATTTCAATAATTTGTTCAAAAGAATACACAATACTCTACACCTAACTGAGGAAGAGATGGTCCGCTTGCATAACAAATAAGCAAGAGCCTTAAAACTGGAGACATTGTTTATACCTTTAACCACATCCCCACCTCGAAGTTCTCCCTTAAATTCTCTGGACCCTATCGTATCAATGGACATTAGTCTATGAACAAAGCACTCAGTTTGCACGATCTTACGGAGACTGTTTTGCATAAGTACCACATCAAAAGAGTTCTCCGCGGCCTCGACATAAAGACTGCTCCTCACCAAAATCACACTATCACAACAATAATCTCAAGCAAATTCTCCAGTTCCCCTTCTCCTCCATAATCTTTGAAATTGAGCAACAAGTTCATAGAATGTATATTTTTGCCTAGGCGAATGGAAACAATATCTACTTTCCGAATATTCATACCATTAAAGTTATTCCTTTTATTTAAAAATGTTTTTCAGTTACCAGATTCTCACACCATTTTATGTATATATCTTTATGCCAAAGTCATGCAACAGGCTGGCTTGCCATGTGGTATTTCTTTTCTATCTCTATAGCGCCAATAACAATGGGGTCAGTGATAGATAACGATCCAAGCCATATTATCATCTTCGTAGCTACAATCTCCCTTCGATGCCTAGCGTGCACACACACGCACGCACACTTTTGCTACGACGTGGTACTGTTGACGACGGCTACCATCTCCTAAGGGACGAATCATTGTTCAGTGACCAAGGATACCGACATTTCCTGGCGACGCCCGTTTGAATTGACGAACAATAGATCCCGGCATCTCGGGTCAATCCCTACTTTGAACAATGGCCCTCGCTGCATCTCAGGTCAAGCCCTCTAATTTGGACAGTGGCCCAGCTGCATCTAGGGTCAAGCCACCTGCGCCGCTCAAGTTGACGCAAAGAAACCTTTCTTCATTTTTAATGATATGCCAACTGCACATATGTATATATTATGTTTCTGGCAACCATCCGAGTTTTGATCGGAGCTTGCCGTGTATATTGTACCTAACTAAGCCTGGCAGATTAAATCCAAGAACTCCACCCGAGATTCTTTTATCATCAATTCCCAATGTAGTAAATTACAACCTACATTCTGGTGGGCAACGGTTGAATTACGCAACCTACATAAGATGTAAAGTATATTATGTAAAAAAAATTCTCCAATCCACATAGATCTACCAAAATAACCGTACATATCAACCAACAGCAAATACAAACTTATATAGAACTCAATGATTATACAGCAAACATCTCACAGTGCAATTTTGACACAATATACTTTCGAGATATTTTTCAATTTCATTCTACATAATATCAAAGAGAATACACCTCTGAAATACAAGCTACAACATCACCTCTGCCATCATGTACTCAAATAATGAGGTGTGTGTGTGTGTGTGTGTATGTGTGTGTGTGTGTGTGTGTGTGTGTGTGTGTGTGTGTGTGTGTGTGTGTGTGTGTGTGTGTGTTTACTAAAATGAACTGTAAGTTATATATATTTATATATATATATACACACACACACACACACACACACACACACACATACACACACACACACACACACATATATATATATATATATATATATATATATATATATATAACAACTCAATATCACATTAGAATCACACTAGATCAGACTAACCCAAAGCCAACACAAATCCCACAATGTACAAAACCAACACATAAAACCATGCCATTACTGTACAATGATTTATGCCACCTGCAAAGACTCACAACCTTTACATGGAATCGATTCCATGTAAAGGTTGTGACTTAGTTTACATCGGACAGACTGGAAGGGATTTGAACACTAGGATGATCGAACATAAACGTTCCATTAAATATGGACAAGAGAGCTCAGCTGTGTTCCAACATGTTAAGCAATTTAAACATTGTTTAGATTGGGACAAAGCTGAGCTTATTTATAAATCCAGATGTGAGTTCAGGAGAAAAATGGTAGAATCCACTATTATTGAATACCAGCCCAATATGAATATTTCAAAGGGGCAATGGTCCCCGGATATAATATCCGGACTTTTTATCACCAACCTATTAAAAACACATTTGCCTCCTGACCTCACATACGGAGTGAGCCGAGGGTAGAGACCTCTACCCATGTTCCCCTTTCTCATGTAAAGGGTGCTACTTAAGTAGCACGCTCTCTCTTAATTGTATCTACTGAAGAGGATTGCAGTTTGCAATCGAAATATATAGATTCCCCGTTTCCAGTCTTTTCTACTCCAACAGTGGTTTTACCGTGATTGACAAGTGTGTGATTACATTTTTCACCTGTAACATTACCACCACGATGGAGGCATTCTCTTCACTCAAGCTTCTTTTCCACCGCTACCCTGTGCTCAAGTCACCTTACAGACAATTTGAGTCAGCGTTGATCATCAGTAGGAAAAAGAAGAACTAAAAACTTTCTCTATCTGAGTACTTGGTGGAATAAGTGTGCCCAAAATCGCTTGGTTTTCACAAGCATAAACAACTAGGATACAGTTTTCCGTCCTACCTTAGTGATTTCCTGCTGGAACGAATTCAACTGACGTCCCTAGACATAGAGGATGCACACCTACGTTCACGCACGGCTTCTAGGAATCTTTTGCTCCTTTGCCCTTATGATGGAGTGTTCCGGTTCCTTCAGAAATGTGCCCACCAACAAGCCAATGACATCAGTGAACATCATAAAGGTATATTGAACAAAAAAACTTATTAGGCTTTGTAATAATAGTGTATGGGCAAAGTATGCCATTTTAGACAATGTTGTTAATCTTTCGAGTGTTGTTTTCACAAAATCACAATTAGAAGTCTTAGGTCTTGGATTGAATTTTGCCCTCAAACCAGAGAAGCATCATGCTATGGACTTTCTCGTAGGTTTTGATAAGTTCCTAACTAATAACAACTATGACAAAAGTTTATTATGTTTAAAAGGGACTCTTCTGTAAGGCATTGCGAATTGTTTTAATAAGAGAAATGGACTTCCCATTAGGTATCAAAACAGTTTGGAAGCAATCAGGAACATGGATAACATTATTATTACGAAGGCAGACAAGGGTAGTAAAATAGTTATTCTTGACCACGACAGTTACGTAGATAAAGCCATGACCCTTTTAAATCACACGGGTACATATGAGCAACTTAGTAAAAATCCACTTAAAAACATGTCTGCCACTTTCAACAAAGAAGTTTGTAATATTACCAAAGACGAAGATGTTTTGAAACTCAAAGTGGTTAATCCCAAGTTGCCTTATTTCTATGGCCTTCCAAAATTGCATAAAACAGATATTCCCCTCAGACCTATTATCTCCAACCGGGGATCTTGTACCAGCAAGCTTTCCAAATGGTTAGCAAACCTTTTATCCTCGTTTGTTGGTACTTTTTCCGATTCCCATTTAAAACACTCAGAGGATTTCATCACAAAATTAAAAGAAGTGAATTTTTCTAGAAGGAAAATGCTTAGCCTGGATGTAATTTCTCTTTTCACACATGTCTGTATTGATGACGTTCTATCCTTCCTGAAAACCAAGCTACAACCATTTCAGGACAAATTCCCACTCACCGTTACAAAAATCATTGCGCTTATTCGCCTTTGTGTCACATCAAATGTTTTTTCCTTTCAGAATTCTTTTTTTAGACAAAACTTTGGTGTAGCATGGGTTCAAATCTCTCTCATGTACTGGCCAATCTGTACATGGAATACTTTGAGTCTGTTCTTCTGCCAACCATTAAATCCGTAGACATGGTTTGGTTTAGATACGTAGATGACATTTTCACTCTTTGGGATGAAAATTGGGCTTCATTTGATAACTTCCTTGCTAATTTAAATTCGTTAGCCTCCAACATTAAGTTTAAAGTTGAATGGGAAGAACAAGGTAAGCTACCCTTTTTAGATGTTCTTATTGTTTGTGACGGAGACAAGCTTGCTTTTACCGTCTATAGAAAAGAAACCCATTCTGGTAGTTATCTTCATTTTTTCAGCAGTCACCCAGACAAAGTAAAAAGTAGCGTCGCCTCAGGATTATTTCTTCGAGCTCTTAGAATTTGCAGCCCCAAGTTTCTTGAAGGAGAATTAAACATTATAAAATCTCAACTTAGTAATTTAGCTTACCCGGATTGGTTCTTGGTCAAAGCCCTCAGCCGAGCGAGATCCAATTTTTTCAACACCACCCCCATTTCCTCAATTTTTTCTTTGGACAAGAGCTCTTTAATTGTTCCCTTTTCTGAATCATTTATTCCTTCGACCAAGTTTCTTCCCAAAGACAAATTAAATTTAATTCATTATTACCCTAATACCATTAATAAAAAGGTGGTAAATGTCCACCAAAGGTTGAAAGAAGAGCATAGTCATGGGATATTTTCGATTCCATGTAAAGGTTTTGACTTAGTTTACATCGGACAGACTGGAAGGGATTTGAACACTAGGATGATCGAACATAAACGTTCCATTAAATATGGACAAGAGAGCTCAGCTGTGTTCCAACATGTTAAGCAATTTAAACATTGTTTAGATTGGGACAAAGCTGAGCTTATTTATAAATCCAGATGTGAGTTCAGGAGAAAAATGGTAGAATCCACTATTATTGAATACCAGCCCAATATGAATATTTCAAAGGGGCAATGGTCCCCGGATATAATATCCGGACTTTTTATCACCAACCTATTAAAAACACATTTGCCTCCTGACCTCACATACGGAGTGAGCCGAGGGTAGAGACCTCTACCCATGTTCCCCTTTCTCATGTAAAGGGTGCTACTTAAGTAGCACGCTCTCTCTTAATTGTATCTACTGAAGAGGATTGCAGTTTGCAATCGAAATATATAGATTCCCCGTTTCCAGTCTTTTCTACTCCAACAGTGGTTTTACCGTGATATATATATATATATATATATATATATATATATATATATATATATATATATATATTATATATATATACATATATATATATATATATATATATGTGTGTGTGTGTGTGTGTGTGTGTGTGTGTGTGTGTGTGTGTGTGTGTGTGTGTGTGTGTGTGTGTGTGTGTGTGTGTGTGTGTGTGTGTGTGTGTGTGTGTGTGTGTGTGTAAGTGTGTGTGTGTGTGTGTGTGTGTGTGTGTGTGTGTGTGTATGTGTGTGTATGTGTGTGTGTGTGTGTGTGTGTGTGTGTGTGTGTGTGTGTGTGTGTGTGTGTGTGTGTGTGTGTGTGTGTGTGTGTGTGTGTGTGTGTGTGTGTGTGTGTGTGTGTGTGTGTGTGTGTGTGTGTGTGTGTGTGTGTGTGTGTGTGTGTGTGTGTGTGTGTGTGTGTGTGTGTTTACCAAAATGAACTGTAACTTATCATCATATCCAGTCTCAGACATACTAACGCAATCTTGTCAAAGTTCACAAACAAACTAACTGATATTTTTAGGTTGTCATATCTTCAGTAAAGCTATGCCTCTAATGAAAGTGTACAAAAAAAAACTCTGAACTTCAGGGACAAAAGTAATTCTCATGGAAAAGAGACCCTGAACTAGTGAGAAACAATTCTCATCAAAAAGAGAATATATGTACATGTGAAATATTAGAATATAATTACACAGCTTTAATGAACACATCCAAGATATGATAATAAACGTAATCCCCACTCCGTACTCATTCAAGACAATAATAAATTTTCAAGTCAATGTCTCCCACTAACAACTTGACAAATGATCATATCTATTTATTTTTGCAATGCTCCATGCCAAACCGAACTGTAAAGACCTTAATCTAAGGTCGGGGAACCAATGTAACCCTCACTAACCATCACC
>NC_134785.1:36837102-36842102 GCF_046742065.1 Oratosquilla oratoria
TTCTGCATAAACTGGGTAAACAAGGTTAAAAGAAATATCCTTCAATGTATGTTGTCATAAACTTAATAGTAACCCAAAATATAGGTTTACATAACAAAAGAAAAAAGTAACCCCTCCAAAATGTATATGTATCTGTAACACCAAATATATACTGACCCTTAAAAGATCCAAAAACAAAACATTTTATAACAACTATAAATTGGATGCAATAAATTGATTTGCAAAACTCACTACAACCAAGGTCCGAAGATGTCATAATTTAGCAATAATAAAATCAGGAAAAAGTGTCAAATGGTATTTAATGTCTTCCTCCTTCTGACTGTGAAATCTGATTAAGAACAACAACAATTAAAACAGGACATTATTAGAAGAGTTGTTTGTTTTAGATCTCAGTGGAAGTTATTTTCATATTTTCAAACATGGTGAGTTGTGTATCTGTGAGGTACTTTACAACGATTATATGCACAGTATTGAAGATGTTACCAATAGTGGAGTGTGTCCATGCACAATTTCACTTTTTTTTTTTTACACTTGTCAGAAGCTGAGATATTACATTCAACTGATTTCACCTTTGGACATAAATTTCTGAATATGTTTAAAAATAACTTAATTTTTGTCTAGGACATATACTAGTGAAGCTATATAAGAATTTTCAATGCTTCACAGAACACAAAAATAAAATATATTTCATTACTTATTGGCATTATTTTATACACTGGCAAGGCTCCAAGTCTTCACGACTGACAAAGGCTCCAAGTCTTCATGATTGACAAAAGCTTCAGATAGCACATCTGTCTGACACATCAATGTCCCAAGTAGCTCGGGTCTTCCATCTCAGGCATGCACCATACATATCAACAATATTAATCTTATCTATAAAAATTATTTGGATTAATACTCAACTCACATATGATGCTATAAACATATGACTGATACTCCTCTGGATTTCAGGGTTTTACATCAAAATCAATATATCGCGTTTTACACTCCTCAGTGTCACATTTACCAGCAAATTCTATCCTAGTCCTTTTTAAATCATCTACATGTCTTCTTCTTCTTCTTCGTGTTCTCCTTCTTTGCGCTCTTTTTCTTTGCGTTCTTCTTCTTCTTCTTCTCCTTCTCCTTCGCGTTCTTCTTCTTCTTCTTCTCCTTCTCCTTCGCGTTCTTCTTCTTCTTCTTCTTCTTCTTCTTCTTCTTCTTCTTCTTCTTCTTCTTCTTCTTCTTCTTCTTCTTCTTCTTCTTCTTCTTCTTCTTCTTCTTCTTCTTCTTCTTCTTCTTCTTCTTCTTCTTCTTCTTCTTCTTCTTCTTCTTCTTCTTCTTCTTCTTCTTCTTCTTCTTCTTCTTCTTCTTCTTCCTCTTCCTCTTCCTCTTCCTATTCCTCTTCCTCTTCCTATTCCTCTTCTTCTTCTTCTTCTTCTTCTTCTTCTTCTTCTTCTTCTTCTTCTTCTTCTTCTTCTTCTTCTTCTTCTTCTTCTTCTTCTTCTTCTTCTTCTTCTTCTTCTTCTTCTTCTTCTTCTTCTTCTTCTTCTTCGCGTTCTTTTTCTTCGCGCTCTTCATCATGTTTGCGTTTTTCTTCTTCTTCGCGTTCTTCCTTCTATTTCACATTTTTCATTTTCCCTTTTCGTTTCACCTTACTTGGCATACAATAATTCTCACTTTATTATCTTCCTCGAAATATTTTTTTTTCTTCTTCTAAGATATTCCACTCCCTTTTTGTTCCTTATGAGTTTTTTGTCACGCCGTTTAGCGCTTTGTGTTTTTTCTGCAATATTCATTACTTTGATTTTCTATATATTTTTTTCTTTCGCCTGAGTAATACTATGCATGTAACTCGTGTTTTTGGAGAAAATTTTCGCCCTCACTCATAAATTAGAGTAAAATCTAATAGAAAGGAAAGTGTGATATGTATAACCATTCCAGATATAGAGGAGAGAGAGAGACAGAGAGAGAGAGAGAGAGAGAGAGAGAGAGAGAGAGAGAGAGAGAGAGAGAGAGAGAGAGAGAGAGAGAGAGAGAGAGAGAGAGAGAGAGAGAGAGAGAGAGAGAGAGAGAGAGAGAGAGTGTGTGTGTGTGTGTGTGTGTGTGTGTGTGTGTGTGTGTGTGTGTGTGTGTGTGTGTGTGTGTGTGTGTGTGTGTGTGTGTGTGTGTGTGTGTGTGTTTGTGTGTTTGTGTGTTTGTATATGTGTATGTTGCATACAAAAGGAGAATTTGTGCGTTTGGGTGTTTTCGTACTCTTGCGAATACATACATATGTGTACGTGTGTTTGTGCATGCATTTGTTCTAGTTTGTGCTCAAAAATAAAAGGGAAACAGATTGAGGACAACCAGAGTAATAATAAGTATCCGTCCGTCGGTGATCTCTTTTGCAGAATCTATGTTTCCCTTGGGTGACTTTAAGCTTTGAACCTTCTACTTGCGGCAGGTAATCACAGTCCATGTGATAAAAGAGATCAGATCCCCATGAACGTAATTTCAACAAAATTAAAATATATTTCTCTTTTCACAATATCTATATATAATTTTCAAATTAGTAATAACTTACCACAACCATTAAAATAAATTTGTAATAATACATTTGGATGATATTTACTTTTGTGAATTGAAATGTATGTAATAACTCTTATCCATAATCAAATGAGGCTGGGTATTTAGATATTGTGCTTATATTCTAAAGTATGTTTTAAACTAATTTACTAGGATTACAATCAACGATAATCAAAGAATTGAAAAATAATCTTTACATGTTCCCCATCTTCTCTAGGGAACTAACAGCACTTGTTCATATTTTAAGTGTGCCTAAGTCTTTTTAATAATTCAATGTGAAGATCATATCAACATCAAATTTCAATTTATGAAAATTGGCATGTTAAAACATAATATTCAATATATATATATATATATATATACAAATATATATATATATATATATATATATATATATATATATATATATATATATATATATACATATTCGTGAAGCGTGGCAGGAGATTCTCTTTTAAGCATATTCTGTTGAAAACGACAGCAAATTCATTAGAAATTGGAAATTTGCTTCTTCCCCTCTCATTTCCCCAGAAATCTACTTTCCGAAAGCTAGAAAGCTTAAGAAAGAAATTAATTTCTAATGAATTTGCTGTCGTTTTCAACAGAATATATACATATACATATATGACATGATTAACAGTTTCTGACAAATAACAAATTGTACTCAATATAGATATTCTATTTACCTTAGAAACCTCCACATATCAAAAGGTGAGGGTCTTATGACTTACGAACAATAATTGATAATTATGACTAATGAATAATGAAAAAGTAAGAAATCCTTTACGCCATATGTTAAGGTCAGTACATGAAAGATAAATCTATAGATTTTAATATATACACATACAAATCTATATCAACATAAAAGTCAACAGGAAAATACCCTTATGTAAGTAATATATTTCGTTTCTACTCAATTTTATTGAAATTTGCGTATAGACAACTTGAAGTCATTATTAATGGTATGGTTATTATTCATCCCGTTTTTTCAGTTTTTATGTAATCATTTCTCCTTCAAATATCCTTACGCCTTAGTGTCTCACTTCTTTATTGTTTTTACTCTTTCACTGTGAAAATAGGTTCAAATAGTTGAACAAATTTATGATGATTTGTGTTTGAACCGGCATATTCCAAACATGTGCAAATTTTTATCTATATAACGGCTGATAGTTGGAGTTTGAAAGTCGTGTTGTCAGCCCAGGAACCTTATTAGCTTTCTCTGAACTAGAAATACGGTGCCTAGATGATTCAAATTAATTTTAGATAAAAACTATATATCTATATATCATATGACCTCTTCACCCCTTATAGAGTAAGTAACCAGCCAAGGCATGCATTCCCTATTCCACTCTCAGCCACCACAGAAGTGTTTCCCTTTCATCTGACCTCCTTGTGGGTCAAAAGCAATTCAGCAAGATAGCACATCCAGAGCAAGGGCAGCCGCTTCATTTACACGGCGACCCTTCCCCTTTGTCACCTCATGCGAAAATGGAGAAAACGAGGAGAAATTCCTTTGGGTGGTGTCAATATAGTCCATCCACGACCATTTCCCATTTTCAACTATCTCTCACCATCTCCTTTCCCTGTTTATCTGTATCACTTTACAGAACTGTTTCCTATATTTCAAAGAGCAATTAGCGTTATTTCTATCTATTAGCCTAACTCTGCATTTGAATTAGATTTTATTGAGGTCTTTTTAGACAACTGACAGTTTGAACTGAGTAATCGTTTGGTATTCCGCACAGCAAACCAACAAATTTGGATACATTATATCGTAGTACGTAGACCAAATCATTAATATATACAAGGACAGAAGGTTCTACCATTCAAACAGCTCACTGTTTTCGATTGTTCAGCCAATCCCAAAACCAATTTAGCAAGTTAGCTTAGGCTCCAGGACAACCAAGTTTGATAAGTAGTCTCGCCTGTGAAACATTAAGAAGAATATTTGAAAGTCTATATATATACGTTTACTAAACTAAAGTTTTTTCTTCTGTCGTAGAATGGAACTGCTGTACTGTAATATTCTAGTTGGCTATTCCCGCACGAGCATTGGTCTGTAAAAGTGAAGAATGTTATTAAGGTAAACACTTTGATTTTTAAATGATGTTTGACGCTACGGCATCTTATACCTTGCATGAAAGACTCACTGTTGGATTTCATTCAAAGTTTGTAGTTATTTAAGAAGTGTCCGCTTCTGAAATACGTGGTCTCACAAGACGGCTCTCATTTAACAATGAAATGATTTCCTCAACAGTTTTCCGTCATATATCATGATCCATTTGTATAGACTGTTTTCTACATGTAATCCAATATTTATTTTGCACCTGTATTCATGAATAATTTGACAAAGCTATCCAGAACGCATATCATTATTTAAAAGTTATGAAGAGGTAATTTTATATTTTTAATATCATGCTTATCTAATGTATCTCCATATAACTCATCGAGGCTTT
>NC_134785.1:36849602-36859602 GCF_046742065.1 Oratosquilla oratoria
GTGTGTGTGTGTGTGTGTGTGTGTGTGTGTGTGTGTGTGTGTGTGTGTGTGTGTGTGTGTGTGTGTGTGTGTGTGTGTGTGTGTGTGTGTGTGTGTGTGTTTGTGTGTGTATGTGTGATTGTCTGTTGTGGGATTGTCCAAGTTCCCGTATTTTAACACTTTTTTCCTAGGCAGTATATTTTCACAAAGAAACTGAGTCATAGTGGTAAAAATGAAGAGATTCTTTGAAGGCTGGAAAAGGGAGGGATAGGATGTGATTAATTTGTTTATGTGGAGTATTACGTAACGAGTCCGCTTAATCACAATGATATTACACACCCGTATACTGATTAGTGTTGTTGTTTTCTGAAAAAAAGTCCTTAATCTGAAAGTAACATGAACACGTTTTAAGTTATCATCATTCTCTGAACTCACGTTTCTCAAACAGCAACTCAAAACTGAGATAGAAATATAAATCCACTTATCTTCTCTTTGAGAGACTTTGAGAGACAGCAACTCAGAACGGAGATAGAATTATAGATTTACTCGTCTTCCCTTGAAGATAATTTTTTTCGCACGTCCCTTTGATGGCACATGTGGAGAGTGATTACCTTTCCAGAGAAGCAGTACCTCATTTTCAAAGGAGATGAACATAGTCCGAAATGTCACGAGGTGCCTGGAGGTTGAACGCTTCGTTACTCTCCTCTGATGTTCACCTCTGGATTCATATTCGCTGAGGGAGGGCTCTGCATAGAAAACGGCTCCTATGTGATAAAGAAGAAAGAGAAAAAGGAGAGAGAAGGAGAATGATAAGAAAAAAAATAGTAAAAAGACGTGGAGAAAAATGGGAAAAGATAGGGTAGAGGAAAATGTGAAGATAAGGAAGAAGGACAAAAGAAAAGAAAGGTAACAACTGAAAATAGTAAACAAATTAAAGAGAAAAAAATACGAACAAAAGGAATATTAAGGAATAGAAAAGATGGTAGTAGAAAAGTTGTCAAATGCAGAAAAGAAAAAACTTTTAATTAAGTAAAACTTAATGATGGTTATGACGATTGAAAAGAGTAGGAGGAAGAAGAAAGGAGAGAAGAGGTGGAGGAGGAAGAGAGAGAACTGGTAAGGTAGAAAGACAAGAAAGGAGAAAAAAAAAGGAGGGAGACAAATGAGGAAGAAGGATAGGAGAAAAAGGAAAAAGGAAGGACAAAAGAAGAGAGGAGGGATAAGGGGGAGAGGGAGAGAGGAAATTTGTGTAACAGGATTAAGAATATGATGGAGGGAAGGAAAGTAGAATGGAGGTCATTTGGGTTAGGGAATGAGGATAAGGAGGTTGGAGAGGAAGGTTGAGATGAAGGATAAAAAAAAGAGAGGAGTAATGTAAGAAGTACAATTACTAAAAGAAAGAAAAAATGTTGGAAGTAGAATAAGAAAAAAGAACATAAATAAACAAAATGAAATAAAATAGAATAAAGTAAAGTAAAATAAAATAAAATAAAATAAAATAAAATAAATAAAATAAAATAAAATAAAATAAAATAAAATAAAATAAAATAAAATAAAATAAAATAAAATAAAATAAAATAAAATAAAATAAAATAAAATAAAATAAAATAAAATAAAATAAAATAAAATAAAATAAAATAAAATAAAATAAAATAAAATAAAATAAAAAAGGGGAGTGAAGGAAGATGTATTAGAAACAGCATTCCAAAGTCAATCTACACGAGCTAGTGAAAGCAGTTATGGGAAAAATGAGGAAGGAAAAAAAATTACTGTAGCAATAACAGGGAGATACGGAAGTTAGAAGAAGTAAAAATAATAATAATAACATAGAAAGAATAGGAGAGCAATGAGAAAAAGGAAGTGAGGGAATGCAAGAAGCAGGAGGATAAATATATGTCTCATGGTAAAGATTTGGTAAAAGAATAAAAAAAAGAAAACGGTCAGAAACGAAATGACGAACAAAATAATTGTGAGAGACATGAAGTTGGCGAAGGAAGAAACAATGTATAAAGTGTGGGTGAAGGAGAGGGAGGCGTGGAGATGGTATAATGAGTTTTAGAAGTGTCGTAAGACTGATACTCGAAGTCCACAAGAAATAAGATGGATGGTAAGAACAGTATGCACTTGGGGGAAACTTGTATAATGAAGACCATAAGGTGACTAGTAACACACGTACTACCTGGACGTAATAGAATAGTTCAGAAATTATAATAGAAAAAATTATGGGGATTAATAGCACCTACAAACCAAGAGAAAACCTAAATAGAAATTAATACACCCACACCCACCCACACCCACCCACACACACCCACACCCACCCACACACACCCACACCCACACCCACACTCACACACACACACACACACACACACACACACACACACACACACACACACACACACACACACACACACACACACACACACACACACACACACACACACACACACACACACACACACACACACACACACACACACACACACACACACACACACACACACACACACACACACACACACACACACACACACACACACACACACACACACACACACACACACACACACACACACCGCTCAAGCGAGGGTTCGAATCCCAGTAGGAGAGTTTATTTCCAGATGTCAAAATGACACAAAAACACTTGTCGGAAGACGAGCCTACAAAAAGGATTTGATGAAATACAGTACATACCACGTTCCACCCGAGTCCCCCAGGCAGAATGTTTGGTCCGTGAACTAATTCGTTCTGGTCTGAAGGGTCGTGGTGACGTGACGGTACGGTCTTCGCCTTCTACGAAGCAAGCCGTTCAGGCGACAAGTGTTTTTGTGTCATTTTGACATTGGAAATAAACTCTCCTACTAGGATTCAAACTCTCGCCTGAGCGGCGGCGGAGGTTGGTGCTGCGACGCCGTAGGGTGGTCGACGATGGCTGCGGCGTCAGTCGGAGGGTGGTGCTGCGGCAGGGCAGGGCTGGATCACGGCGGCTGCTGTGGTGACTGCGGCGGCGGCGGCGGCTGGAGCGGCAGCAGGGTAGGGCTGGACCACGGCGGCTGCGGTGGTGACTGCCACGGCGGCGGTGGCTGGAGCGGCAGCAGAACAGGGCTGGACTACGGCGGCGGCTGGGTTCTCTCGGCCTGGGGCGTCGTCGTCGTCTGCTGCGGTGCCGGCTGGGTCCTCTCGGCTCAGGGCGTCGTCTACAGCTTCTAAGGCGCCGGCTAGGGTGTCCATCTAGTCAAAGGGCACCACAGGCAGTGGTGTCCAACTGCGGGAACGGCAGTTCTCCAAGGGTCACCAAATGTAGTAGGAGTGTTACTACTACATGATGTGTGAAGTCTTCCATGAAATATGGATCAGAGAAATTCAGCTTCTCTTTAGGCTTGTATTTGATTTGCCCGTCCGCCATGACATACATAATACACGATGAATACATTAATGTTCTGTGCAAAGTATGCAAATAATGTTATGTACAAATAGATTCCACAATACGATGGCCTTCCTTGAATGTGGTACAATATTTACAATATATGATTTTATTATAATTGACGTACAATAATGATTTTACTAAGATTAAATTTCTTATTTACAATTAAACTATGTGCAATAAGGGGGCACTGCAGCAGTGGCAGCGTGTTGCCACAAATTCCACAGGACTCAGAGGCAGGTGCTCTAATCCCGATATTTCGATCCCTCTCCGGAGTTTGTCTTCAGGGGTTATAATGGTGAGGAAGTTAGATCCTCATTCATATACATAAATATATGGTTCACTTAGAGAGGAACGTGAGATTTCCGTCGGGGTACCCTCATACTTCCTGTCCCAAGAAACTCATGTGACTAAATACCTGGAAGTTGTTCTGAAGTTCCGTGAAGGGGTCTGGCTTTCCGGGTCTCTCATATAAGGAAATCCCTAGGTAGGGAAATGTCATCCTCCTGCTCTTGGTCACACAATCTCTAATCTCTCGCCTGCTGCCAGCTGTTTGTCCTACTTAATCTCTCCCTTGCTTCTCGGTTGATGTGGTTGAGTGTGACGGATCTGTTGATGTTGTTATTGTTACTGGCCCACGCTTCCAAAAACAGCCTGCTGCCTTTCTTTTTGTTCTTGCACAGGACATCCATACCCTGCCAGTCAAACTCGTACTGATGCTCCTCGCAATGCTTCAATACTAACAATCTTTGCTCTCTCCTGTTCACCGCTCTGCGATGTTCTTGTAGTGTCATGGCCAGCCTTTTCCCCGTCTCCCCAACATAGTTTGCGTATTATTCCTTACACTCCATGTTATAGACTGGAACCAGCTTGGTCCAACTTGCTCTCCTGATCCTTGACTGGTAAGAGCTCCGTGCAAACTGGTGCTCGGTTTGTGTGCCACATTGACCCCATACTTCTGAAGCAGTCTTGCCGTAATCTCCGAAAATCCTTTCACGTAAAGAATCGTTACCCTTGTTGTTGATGGTGGTTTTTGCCACTTTTGCCACTTTCATCATTTTCTCCACTGTTTCCTCTCCTCCCACTTTTAGTCCTCTTGACTCTTGTCGTCCATGTGGTCCTCACTTATGGATATATCAACTCTTTTCATCTTAGTTATACTCTTCTGTCCAGCAAAATTCTTATTATGTATCTTTCATAAGTTAATTCTTATACAGCGTGCTCCAAAGGAATCCCCCGAGAGCATGTATGCAAGATCCTGCTTAGTGATTTCTTTATTCCAATTATCTTTAACTTAATATTTAAGATCCTCTCCAAAGGGCGTGATCTTACAATCGTGAACCAATTGAATTTTCTCCTCTTCCACCTTTACATCAATCAGATTCGTCGTTACACGTCTATATAACAATATCGTTGACTTAAAACAATCTCGAGTGTTTGCATATCTCACTCAGGTTACAAAGGAAGGCCATGTCAGCAACTCACTCGAGTCCCCGGCCATTCTTTATCAACAATGCAAAAATCGGTCTTAAACAACCGGCTCGCTTGCTATATATATATCTTTTATACACGTCTCATAAACACCTAACCCATAAAATGTAACACCCGTCTTCTACCCCACTTTTACCTTCTTTTCAACTAGCCTCGTACAGTTGTGATAACCCCGTTCTTTGCACTGAGCTGTTGAAGGAACCCATCCACCTCTTGAAGGAGGGAGATGTTGAAAGTCATTTGCCGATCCTGGACGTACTGATGACACACAGCGGAAACTCTCTGTCCACTAGTAAGTACAGAAAAGCTACGCATACCGACCGCTTGCTGAACTACGAGAGCAATCATCTGGTGTGCCACAAAAGGAACGTGGTAAAGACGTTGTGTAGCAGGGTAGAGGGGGTCTGTTCAATGGCTTTCTCATTAAAAGAAGAGAGGAACAGGTTGAGAAAGGTGTTCCGTGAGAACGGATATCCTAAGTGATGAAGAGGGGGACGGGACCACAAGGGGAGGGTGACAGAAGCGCGTCACCACCATCAACTAAAAGGGTGACGATTCCTTGCATGAAAGGAGTTTGGGAGATTACAGCCAGACTACCTTGGAGGTATGGTATCTTCTTACTATATTCATGTCGGGAAATCCTTGTTTCCAAATTTTACCAGTTTGTCCTAGATAAAATAGATAACAGTCATGACACGGAACCTTATATTCAACCTCATTATTCTTAGGTAGGCTATTTCAGATGAGGGTCTTCTTAATAGTGTTATTGTATTTAAAAATTACCCTAACATTAAAAGTTCTTGAGAATGTTTTCAAATCCAGGACACACCCTACTTTTTCAACCTCTTTATACATTTTCGTCGCCTCTTGGTACATTCTTATTGCTATTTTTTCTAGTCTTTTTGGCAATGCGACTTGGATTTGCACCTCCTTCCGGTTATCTTCTCTAGGGCCTTTTCATGATATTCCTGCGTCCTTCTCTTCATGCAGAAATGCTTCCCCCCCCCCTCTATTTCTCTCAAAGGATTACAAAGGATTACAAATGCAGGCCATGCCGACAGGAAACCTTTTGGTCCATAACTATGTCGGACGCGAAAAAATATAGTAATGATAAATGAATAAGTAGATAGATAAAGTAGATAATTAATAGAATAGATAAATAAATAAATGCATAGGTATGGTTAAATAATAAACACGTAAATAGTAAATATAACAACTTGATGTAAGGGGCCGGTAGATTGAGGTAGACATTCAGGTAGATAGAAGGGTAGGTGGTGAGGAATTAATTTTATGACTTGGATGTTTTCATACAATGGGCGAGAGGAAGTTGCAGAGTTGCATGTTCTCGTTTACTATCCAATATTGGTATACACAAGCTAGGGTATCGATAGAGGTGGTGATGTGACAAAATGTAAACACTAAGCCACTTTCCGCTTGTGACAGAAGTGTTTGCGTAAGCAGTATTGCTTGAGACACTATAACAGCCTTTCTGATTGGAGAAAAAGGTAGAGGGGGAGAGAAATTATGGGTGCACGGAGGTAAAGTCACGTCCATAAAGGGAGACACTTATTTGTAACGTTCAAAGTTATTGGATGAATTGAATAGTGACGTCGAAGCAGACTTGGCTTGGTGGGTGTACAAGGATCCCAGGCGGGAGTCCCTTGGTAGCTTGAATAACCAAGTACAATTTATTCGGAAGAAAAGAGAAATAAAAATAAGTTTAATTAACCTTCTAACTGATTAGTGGAACTTGACTAAAGCCTGAGTTAAGGAAGAGGCATGGGGCCTACAGATGAATAAGTGGATAAAATATAGTAACAAAAACGTAAGTGACAGTGGACTTACTGAAAGTGTTAGTAGTAGCGAAACTAACACTTGACATATAACTAATAACAAATGAGAATAAAGCAAATAGTAATAAACAAACAGACAAATTATAACAAAACAAATAAACAAATAATGTAAAATAAATGACAGCCATTACAGCATCTTGCTTAGGTGTTTATCTAAATAATTCTTAAAGCTTCGAATTGAACTACATTGTACTGCAGGAAGTGTATTCCATTCACTAGCTACACGGTTGGCGAAGTTGTTTCTACCCACTTCCAAATAAGATATATTTCCTGACAGTTTGAGACCACTGTTTCATGTCTGATTCTCTTTCAGCGTAAAAATTATGTTACTTTTGATGTTGTTAATTCCTTTTACAACCTTAAAAATCTGTATCAAGTCACCTCTGAGTCTACGCTTTTTTTTTTTTTTAGGGGAATAGATTCATATGTTTTATGGCTCGCCATTGTACTTTTTCCAATCTGTCAATGTATCTAATGAGATTCGGTGACCATATTCAAACAGCAAACTCCAAATGTGAACGAACTAACGATTTATATAGCTTGCTAATGAAAGATGGACTTTTGAAATCAAAAGATCGTGCAATCAGTCCTATGAACTTGTTTGCTTTCTCGGAGGCTGAAATATACTGCTTAGATGATCTGAGATATTTACTGATAATCACGCCGAGATCCTTTTTACTGTCAACTTTTGTTAACGAATTTCCAAATAACTTGTAATCGTACTTACTGTTATTTTCACCTATCTGTATTACCTTGAATTTACTTGTGCTAAATTTTATTGAATATCTAATTGGTTTAAGTTATCATTTGGCATTCCGTACATTTTTGTATCATCAGCAAATTTGGAAACAATAGATTTTAGTCCGTGGTCTATATCATTCATATAAAATATGAATAGAAGTGGTCCAAGAACAGAGCCCTGAGAAACTCCACTCGTAACATTTCTCCATCTGGAAGGTTTTCCGTTTAAAACAACTCTCTGTTGGCCACCACTTATTCCGTGTGAAGCTAAGTAGTCTTTCGTGGGGGACAGTATCAAAATCTTTTGCAAAGTCTAGATATATTAAATCTATATTGTTTCTTTTGTCATAATTCGAAATGACTGTGTCGTAGAATTCGAGTAAGTTAGTCACGTAAGAATGTTTCCATCTAAATCCATGCTGGCTATCATTCACCAAACAGTCACTTTCTAAATGATGCTCGATAACATTTCTGATGATATTTTGCATCGTTGTTTCTATGATTGAAGGTAAGCTTATAGGCCTGTAGTTATTTGGTTATCTTTTTGTTACCTTCTTTTGAATATGGGAGTAATGTTAGCTAGCTTCCATTCTCTTGGGACATCTCCGGATATGATGATTTCTTTTAAATAATTTGTAATGGAACAACAATTTCATTTTTTATTTCCTATAAGATTCTTGGGTGCCAACCGTCAGGCACTGGTGTTCTCTCTCTCTCTCTCTCTCTCTCTCTCTCTCTCTCTCTCTCTCTCTCTCTCTCTCTCTCTCTCTCTCTCTCTCTCTCTCTCTCTCTCTCTCTCTCTCTCTCTCTCTCTCTCTCTCTCTCTCTCTCTCTCTCTCTCTCTCTCTCTCTCTCTCTCTCTCTCTCTCTCTCTCTCTCTCTCTCTCTCTCTCTCTCTCTCTCTCTCTCTCTCTCTCTCTCTCTCTCTCTCTCTCTCTCTCTCTCTCTCTCTCTCTCTCTCTCTCTCTCTCTCTCTCTCTCTCTCCCTCTCCCTTTCTTTCTCATCTCTATATCGTCCTGTCGCGTGTCGTTTGACGTTGCATGGCTATTAGGCTTTGCTTTGTCTTGACATTCAAATGCACCTAGAACTGTCAGCTGGTTTGTCCTTGTCTCGTCTTATTCCTTCAGCTTTTCTTTCTTTCTGTCCATTAGCTCTGTTTTTTCTACCTCTGAGGTAGTGTTAGCTCTGTTGCTACCAACACTTTCAGTTCCCTTCTCTCCTTAATTACTGGATTTAATTCTGTTAACTGTTCCTTCTGTGATATAATATTTCTTCATTCACTTTCTACTTTCTTCACTTTCTTTTTATCATCTTATAATTGTAAGTCGCTCATCTGTAGGGCCTATGCCTCTTTCGTCCTACTTTGTCAAGTATTTAGTATCAGTATGGGGAGAAATTAAACGTAATTTTCTTCTTTCTTTCTTCCGGATAATATTACATTTCTACAACTTAATTGGATTAAGTACAACAAACGATTCTCCTCCTGGGATCCTTTTACACCCACCAAGACAAGTCTGTTTCGACGTCACTATTTAATTCATCCAATAACTTTGAACGTTACAAATAAGTACCACCCTTTAAGGGCGTAACTTTACCTCCGTGCACCAACAATTTCTCTCCTCCTCCACCCTTTTCTCCAATCAGAAAGGCTGTTATACTGTCTCAAGCAATAACACTTACGCAAGCAATCTTGTTACGAAAAGAAGTGGCCTAGCGTTAAAAATTCGAAACATCGGCACCTCTATCGATACCCTAGCTTATGCTTACAATCATTGGGCGTGAGCGAGAATATGCAACTCTGTAACTCCGTAGCGGCCATTATTTTCAAAACATCTAGGTCGTAAAATGAATTTCTCGCCACTTACCCTCTATCTACCTAAATGTCTACCTCAATCTACCAGCCTCTTAAAGGGAGTGTATAAAAATAATAACCATATGTCTATTAGTTTTTCTTCGTATGTAAATGGCAGTTGCCGACAAGTTTATAAAAAAAAAACACCATGCAAGGATAGAACCCTTATTAGTATGACGTTTCTCTTGTTATGTACTAGATAAAGCTTGTGATATATTTGATAAATCTCTAACAAGCAAAACGTCGCATTAATAAAAGTTCCGTCCTCACATGGTGCTATTTCTTCTTTACCAACTTTCTTCGCCTGATCTCAGGGCTTATCTCCACCAGTTACTATCTCATGCTTCGTAGTTGCGCTCTTCTCTGCAATACAACTTACCTTGTACACCTGTGGCTTTGGCTTCTCCGTTACTTTGGTCTGCATATTTTTCTTTATCATTAAATTATTTACAAGAATTTTCCCTTGGGATTATAATCACATCAAAGACTGGAATCTCTAAGAATTCCAATGTTATCCACCTCCTGTTACCTTTTATTCTGATCAGAACTCTAGATAATGGCGCTCTCAGACTGTTACTCTTTTCATCAATATCCTATCTCCTGTAAATGCCTCTTCAATATTTGTCATCCTCCCTGAACTCATAAGCATCTGAGGTGTG
>NC_134785.1:36864602-36867102 GCF_046742065.1 Oratosquilla oratoria
TCTAGTAAAATTTCATGTGATAAAGAATTCATGGAACTAAAGAAAGATTATGAAATTAGAGAAGGACTACCTAGAAATAAGGAAAGAGGTATGTGATCAAAAGACAAAATATGCTTAAACAAATAATGAACTGAGTCAAAACGTGAAAATTGAAATATGAAAAACAAAGACACTACCAATAGTGAGAATTAAAAAAAAAAGAGGTATATTATCAAATGCAGGGAATGTCTGAAGGAACTGAAGAAAATTTAGGAAAGGAAAGTTTACAGCGGATTAAGAAATGGAATGAAAACAGGGAAAGTGAAGAGATAGCTTTTAAAGAAATAGTAAAACAACGAATGTAGGAGAATGTAAAGACACAATTATTCAAGTAGTAAAAAATATTGTGTTAGAGACACAGTGGATAAAAGAAATGTATTGTAGCATATGGACTAAAGGAAAAACATGTCCTGGTTAGGTAGTTGAGAGAAAAAGCAGAAAAAGAAATAACAAAAACAATTCTAAAAGAAGTATAACATGGAAAACAAGAATTAGAAAAGGAAATAGAAGAAGTGTGGAGAATGGGAGTCGATTTAAAAGAAAGTTGAAATTAAGGTCACAAGTAATAGTAGAAGACATATTATCAAAATCAGTAAAGTTAGCAAACAGTGAACACAGCCAGATGTGTATAAAAAGAGAAATGAATGTTAAAGAAAGAGAAAGAGAGAAGGCATTAAGAGAGGAAGCTAAAAAAAAAAAAAAACGTGAAAAGAACGGAGGTCGAAAGGAATTCCATTTGAGAGTGTACATGAAGCCGAGAATATTATAAACTCCGGTTGAAGATAGTCACGTGAAAAGTAGAAAATTTACGGTGATTTCTGTGCCCCTAAAAACGGGCCCTTAGAAAGAGAGCGAGTATTTTAAATTTTTAGAAGATACTAAGCATTCATTAAACTAGATGCTGAAGGATGGAGGAAACCTGATATTTATGGGAGACTTTAACCTTAAAGAAATCTGTTGGGAAGAGATGAAAGTGAAAGGTGGAGAGGATCTATGGGGAAATGTATTACATGACATAACTATAGAACACACAATGGCACAATGAGTAAAAAAAAAAAAAAAACAGACATAGAAGTAATGAACAGCCGTCGAGACTAGATTTAATATTTACAACAGAGCCTGAAGTTGTCAATAAAATTGAATATAAGACACCATTTGGGAAGTGTGATCACATATTAATAGATTTTGAACTAAAAGGAGGAAATGTACACAAAGAAATGAGAAATACAGAAAAGGAAGACGGATATATAACAAAGCGGACTTTGGGAAACTCAAGAATTTCTTCCAAAGTGCAAGTTGGGAAATTTTTTACAATGAAGAGAGACAAGTTGAAGAGATATTAATGATTTTGATGGGAATCTATAATGAAGGAGTAAATAGATACGTACCAAGACAGAAACATGAAAAGGTGTATATAATGTACTGGTTTAACATAAGGTGCAGTGAGGTAAGAGATAGAAGAGCAAAGCTTGTAAAAGATGGAAAAAAACATAAAACCCGGAAAGTGGCAAACATATATCAATGAAAGGAATAAATATTTAAAAGTGCGCAAAAAGGGAAAAGAAAATGATATAAAAGACGTAATAGAAAAACGTAAAGACCAAGCTAAGCTATTCTATAGATATGTAAATGGTAAATTTGAAAACTAAACAGGAATCAGACTTTGGTAAACTCAAGAATTTCTTCCAAAGTGCAAATTTGGAAAAAAAAAATTACAACGAAGAGAGACAAGTGGAAGAGAAATTAATGATTTTGATGGGAATTGATAATTAAGGAGTAAATAAATACGTACCAATACAGAAACATGAAAGGGTGTATATAATGTACTGGTTTAACATAAGGTGCAGTGAGGTAAGATATAGAAGAGATAAAGCTTGGAAACAAATAAAAGATAAAACATAAAAAACCCGGAAAGTGGCATATATATATATATATCAACGAAAGGAACGAATATTTAAAAGTGCGCAAAGGGGAAAAGGGAAATGATAAAAAAGAGGTAATAGAAAAAAGTAAAGACCAAGCTAAGCTATTCTATAGATATGTAAATGGTAAATTTAAAAACTAAACAGCAAATGGTGAAACTACGTCATAAAGATATGGAGTACACAGAAGGTTTAGAAATGGCTGAAATCATGAACAATCACTTCAAGTCGGTTTTCACTACAGAAGAAGTACATCATTAGGATGAAGGAAGTGAAGTGTACCCCCCCCCCAGAGAAATAATAATAATAACACAAAAGAAAATAATGGATCAATTAACAATCATTGATGTCAGGAAATCAGACGGCCCAGACGAAATTGTAATTTGGATATTAAAAGAGTGTAGAGAAGAATAAATGGACAAAATATATAATATAATAAGTTGCTCACTAGGAGAAGAAAAAATACCAAAGGACTGAAAAAGTGCCAATATTGTACCAATATATAAAGGAGGAAACAAAGAAGATTCAACAAATTACAG
>NC_134785.1:36872102-36902102 GCF_046742065.1 Oratosquilla oratoria
AATATCCCATTTTGACTGCCTCCACGACTTTTCCAATTCATCTGTTCGTGAACATAAATATTTTTATTATCCTTTTTTCTATTCTAAAGTGACCCTAAACATGTGTATAATAAACCATAAACCCTTGGAAGTTTTCTCTCAAGCCCTCATTTTTTCAGTCTCATTCATATCCTCATCTACCTATGTCCTCATCCTCATTCACGTTTTTCTATCAGTAACTCAGTCTTTCTGCTTTTACATATTCTTCCCAATTCTATTTTTCGCGTTCACTCTTCATTTCTTAATTTATCATATCTCGTGCACCTGAATTTTTGCCCATTTTTTTTTTTATTTCATTTGTTTGAACTGTAAACACTTCATTTCTTTTGTTGGTCACTCTCTCCTCCTTTTACTCTTCCTCCTCCTCCTCCTCTTTTTCCGTCTCTTCTTATTCATTTTCCTTAGTAGTTTTACATCCTAATCATCTAACTTACTTTCCCTTAATTCTTATTGTAATTTGACCTCCCACTTCCGTTCACATAATTTTTCCTTTCCTATTCCCCCCCTTTTTTTTTTTTTACTTTTCCTTCCCTTCCTTTTTTTCATCTTCCTCTCCCCTGTCCTTTCATTCTCTCCCTTCTTCTGTTTTTACCTCCTTTTGTCTCTCCTTCCTTTCCTTTCCTTTCCTTTCCTTTCCTTTCCTTTCCCTCTTTCCCTCTCCCAGTCATAACCCAGCCTCAGCCTTTTGATAATCAAAAGTGAATATCAGATCCATTCCTCCTCCGCGCAGGGACAAACCAATCGTATCAATATCTGACCCCAATCCAGTCCAACATCAATTTTATGTGTTAGTGATCAACCCCAGACTCAACTACCTAAGACTTCAGACTGGGTTTTGGGCATATATGTGCATGATTAAATAAGATTTTTTTTATTAAGATTATACATACAAACATACATACATATACCAAAAGCTTTTTCCCTCTCACACGGGAGGTAGTCAAAAAGAAAAAGGCATAGAAATCACTCCCACCCATTTCATTTCCCGTATATTCCACGCCCCTATGAATAGATAAATAAACGGATCGATAAAATTATTAATAGTATATGTCAAAAGGGAATAAAGGTGAAAATAAAGATAAAATTACTATAGATCTGGACAGGATGAACCATATAGTACATAGGAAGGAAATATGGGAGGTCATGAGACTCTTTGGCGTTGGATAAAGAAATTTATAGTCGCTGAAGAACTTTTATAATAAACGTAAAGTTTCTGCGAGTGGTAAATAAGAAAAGCAATATATTTAACGTAAAATATTTTTTTGTAGGGGTGTGTAGTGTTGCCATGGGTGTTTGACCTTTACATGATGGAGTGATGAGAAAAGTAAATTAGAAAATCATGAGTATTAGAACAAGGTTTAGCAAAAATGAGAAACTTATCTATATCTATATATGTGTAGATTATACTGTTCTGTTAACAGAGAAAAATAAAAACTTCAAAAGGTTCGTGGATTATTTTTGTAAGCTCTGTTAATGGATAAAACTGAAAGTTGATGTATCAAAGAATATTCTAATTACAATATGTAAGAATCTAGTGTACATGGTTGATATACAACATGGGGAGAAACTGAAGCAGATACAATTTTATGGATACCCCTCGTAGCATTTGCTCGCAGTGTTGTAGACCCCTCGCTCCTCGTCTTGTAGTCCCTTGGTTGTGCACCCCGTGGTTATTGTTGCGTGCACTGTAGATTGGTGTACCCGTAGACTTATCTTGCTTCAGTCTTGTAGTTACTTCGGAGGAAGTTCATCTAATCATATGAAAGTGGCAGACAGAAAAAGGTTGACCATAGAATGAGAAGGAGAAGGGGTAAGAAGCTTACGCCATGAGGAGCTTAGCTTGGACTGCTGAAACAAGTAACATTCACTGCTGGGAATCGGAAAGACGTGCAGGATCTGAACCCACAACTCTGTGAATGCAAGATCAGCACGCTTCAACGAAAAATAGGTGTCCTGAGAGTGGTATGTCGGTGGAAACAATAAAAGGAATGTATGATACAATGGCTATGATGACATACATGGTAATGAGGCCACGGTGACAAATACAAGAGAGAAACTTACTGTAGATGTTGGAGTGAGGTGTTTGAGCACTACGCATGAAATTGCGAAAATGACAAAGAAACGATATGTTTATGAATAGATTGGATTACAGGCGGAACATAAAAAAATATATATAACAGGCAGTGTGAATGGATATTCTCGAAGGCTGCACGAACAAGTAGTTACGAGTGACAGCAAAAAAGAGATTTAAAAAAAAATTGTGAATAGATTAAAACCATGGGATCTCGAGGTCAGGATGTAGAAAAAGCAAAATTGTTCTTGGGTGACAGAGTTGGAGGACACTTATGGAATAAGACGGCATGTTACATAAGAGGGTGTACTGGAAATTAAGTGGGATATTAAAAAGAAACTCTTTGTAAGGACGGGGCCTTTATTAGTTTGACGTTTCACTTATTAGAGTTTTATTAAATACATGTATATGATAAAGCGAAACGTCGTGCTAATAAAGGCTCCTTCCTCGTATTGTGTTTCTTTTGATAAAATAGTTAGTAACTGCCAATTACATACAACTGGAATATTGTTGTGAAAGATATGAAGTACTGTACAATCTTCACATGATTTAAGCTGAGAGGAACTACAAAGACAAGCGTGTCGGGAGTTAGGATGTTTCACTCTTACAATTAGTAAATTCGCTGTGAGGACAACAGCTAATAAATGAGATTTGAAAATGTAGATTAAAATAAAAAGAAGTCATGCAAATACAAACTAACAAGACGGTTAACACTAAAACTAACACTAACACACACGAACACTAAGACTAAGACTAAGACTAAGACTAAGACTAAGACTAAGACTAAGACTAAGACTAAGACTAAGACTAAGACTAAGACTAAGACTAAGACTAAGACTAAGACTAAGACTAAGACTAAGACTAAGACTAAGACTGAGACTGAGACTGAGACTGAGACTGAGACTGAGACTAAGACTGAGACTAAGACTAAGACTAAGACTAAGACTAAGACTAAGACTAAGACTAAGACTAAGACTAAAACTAAGACTAAGACTAAGACTAAGACTAAGACTAAGACTAAGACTAAGACTAAGACTAAGACTAAGACTAAGACTAAGACTAAGACTAAGACTAAGACTAAGACTAAGACTAAGACTAAGACTAAGACTAAGACTGAGACTGAGACTGAGACTGAGACTGAGACTGAGACTAAGACTAAGACTAAGACTAAGACTAAGACTAAGACTAAGACTAAGACTAAGACTAAGACTAAGACTAAGACTAAGACTAAGACTGACACTAACACTAACACTAACACTAACGCTAACACTAACACTAACACTAGGACACTAACACTAATACTAACACTAATACTGACACCAACACACACGCCATCACTAAAGAACGTCAACAAGCGCTAACAATAACACTAACACAAATAAAAAAATAGGAAAGAAAATAAAAATTTTAGTGGAAACGAAAAAAATCAAATAAATTTAAGCCGATTAGAGAAGATGAACTAAATTAAGATTAAATTGTCAAGACAAATAAAACTAACATCGTAAAATAAAAGAAAATACAAAAGCAAAATGCGCGTTCTGAGGATCTTGCCGCAGAAATCTCCAATGGGTTCAAAGTGCTTAGTATCCTTAAGGAAGTTGTCGATGAAAAATAAACGAAATGATTCAGAGGAAGCAGAGAGCAAAGATTGAAGGAAAGTTAGGAGAGTGCCAACATGGTTTTTGACGAGGAAGAGGAACTATGGATCTTAGATTTTCAGTAAAGATGATCCTAGAGATGTCTTGAGAATGGAGCGAGGAGAGATTTCCAGCTTTTATTGGTATGGAGAAGGCTTTCAATAGAATATTCTGAGAAAGGAATGGGATTGCATTTAAACATCAGAAATATTAACATAAAGCAAAGCTAATAAGAGCTATCAAGCGTATTTACTATATATTCGAAACTAATGTGAAATATAGAAACAAAGATAATTAATTAATGTCTTGAGTCCCAGTTGAGGTAGGGTGGAGTTTTATACACACACTGCTACTTATAATATATATGGATAGATGTATGAAGTAAATTTGTATAAATCAGGAGGGACGACAAGACTAACATATGCAGATGATACAGCAGACTTTGCAAATAATGCAGAAATGACAGGATATCATAATGGATAGAATATTGGTAGACTGAAGATTAGTAGAACAATATATGCTTTAGTGAAAATACAAATGATTATATATTTTCAGAAAACAAAAGACTGGATCTGATAAATAGTTTCACGTAAATCGGTGTTATATTAAATGACGAAAGAAGACAAGAAGTGGAAACTTACAACAAAATAAGTCAATTAAACGCAAATATCATGCTGTATCCTTTGCTGAAGGACTGGCATATACCAACCGTAAGTAAGAACAAGTCTGAAATTCAGGCAGATGAAACAAAAGTACTGAGCGTGAAAAGTGGCGTAACGAAGACAGACAGAAAGAGAAACTTTGTCATTAGAAATCTGGATTTAAGATCTGTGTGGAAGTTATGGCAGGAGGCAAGTTAGGTTGATACGGACATATGCAAATGATGACAGAATAACTTTATGAAAACTAAATTCCACTACGTACAAGGCTATCTGGAAGTCCTAGAATTAGATAGATAAGTTTAGTCAAGGATGCTCTAGAAAAAAGAGAAGGATTTTTGGCGTTGGTAATGGAGGGTACAGTCTGGATGGATTACAGGATGGGAGAAGAATTGTGTACCGGACAGTGACTGACAGACTTAGTAAGCTTAACTTGTACAGTGTGTGAGAAGGATGATAGATACATGCAGAGCGTCTAAAACAATCGAAACCACATACGAACTGTGAATAGTTCCATGTTAGTTACAACGGCAAATAAAATAGAAACCTCATTCAAAGGCTACTATGTCTAGCTGCTTGCTTTAGGAATCGTGTAAAATAGGTATACGGACTGTAAAGTTCAGTCTATGCTCCCCAGTATACAGTTCGTATCTGATTTCGATTCTTTTAGACGCTCTGCATGACAATTTGGTAGCAAACGGGACTCATGATCATGAGGTCCCTTGATCGGAGTTTCGTGAGAGCTGGTTTTGACTTTATATATATATATATATATATATATATATATGTATATATATATATATATATGTATATATATGAATATATATATACATATATATATATATGTATGTGTATATATATATACATATATACATATATGTATATATATAAATAAATATATATATATGTATACACACACACACATACACACACACACACACACACACACACACACACACACACACACACACACACACACATATATATATATATATATATATATATATATATATATGCATATATATATTTATATATATATATATACAAGTTCTCTGAGGAAGGTTATAATAACCGAAACGTAAGAACAATAAATGTATTCTTAGCCCATCTTCGTTTACCCTTCCCCACCTATCACTCTCTCATTTGTCTTAAACAATTTATCAACATATATATATATATATATATATATATATATATATATATATATATATATACATATATATATATATATATATATATATATATGTACACACACACACACACACACACACACACACACACACACACACACACATATATATATATATATATATATATATATATATATATGTATATATATATATATATATATTTAAGATTATTTCAGACAAATGAGAGAGAATGCGGGTGGGGAAGGGCAAACGAAGATGTGTTAGGAATAGAGTTTATTGCCCTAACGTTGCGACCAACTTGGTCTTCTTCAGAGGACTACAGCATTACAGACGGATCACAATTCTTATATTCGTAGTGAGAGGGAACCCGCCAAGGTATGAGCGTCATGTTTTCCCTTTGGCTAACGATTTAATTATTAGGACACTTGCTGCTTTCGAGAGGCATTTAAATCCGTCTCTGTCGTTGTTGTTCTTGTTGGCGGCGATATGTGCAGCTTCCACAGTTTTTCTCATTTTCTTCTCAAATCCCTCGTGTAGAATTTCTGCGTTGTTCCAATCAGGTAGATGTCCACATTTGTCCAGGTGACGAACCAGGGAGTTAGATGTTCTATGAGCCCTGAGATCGTTTTTGTACTCATTCAAGCGTTTATTGAACCCTCGACCTGACTCACCGAAATAAGATGATGGACAACCGTTGCATGGAATACGGTAAATGACACTGAGATTATTACGCATATTATTATGTTTCTTAAATATTTTTCCTATTTTATTGGAAGATATTTTTGCTATATTTATTCCACCTTTTAACAAATAATCATCAATATCTGATTGGAACAACGCAGAAATTCTACACGAGGGATTTGAGAAGAAAATGAGAAAAACTGTGGAAGCTGCACATATCGCCGCCAACAAGAACAACAACGACAGAGACGGATTTAAATGCCTCTCGAAAGCAGCAAGTGTCCTAATAATTAAATCGTTAGCCAAAGGGAAAACATGACGCTCATACCTTGGCGGGTTCCCTCTCACTACGAATATAAGAATTGTGATCCGTCTGTAATGCTGTAGTCCTCTGAAGAAGACCAAGTTGGTCGCAACGTTAGGGCAATAAACTCTATTCCTAACACATCTTCGTTTGCCCTTCCCCACCCGCATTCTCTCTCATATATATATATATGTATATTATATATATATATATATATGTATATATATATATATATATGATATATATACATGTATATATATATGTATATATAAGTAGCTCCCTGTATGGGTGGGCTTCCTATAAACTATAACCGATAAAGAATCCGAGTTTTTAATTATTAAGGTATCTAAAAATGGTAATTTGTGATCTATTTCCCATTCCACCTTGAATTTGATGTTATTCGTTAAGTGATTGAGTTTATTGTGGAATTCTTGGAAGGAACCCCATTTATCATCCCAAACCGTAAAAATACCATCAAAATATCTGTACCAGACTGTGATCCTCTTCAGTATTCCACTAAAGAGGATCACAATCTGTGATCGAAATATATGGCTATCATCTACTTCATCCCTTCTTATCCAACACAGTGGGTCTTTGTTGAATTTTACGAATGTGTTACGACATTACTTTGTAGTTATATATATATATATATATATATATATATATATATATATATATATATATATCTATATATATATAGTGTGTGTGTGTGTGTGTGTGTGTGTGTGTACATATGCACATGCATACATATACGGAAAATATTGATGTATATATGTTCATGTGTTTATACTCATATAAATGTGTACACTTTCACCTTCTCTTGCCACGTTTCTTCTTTTCCCTTTCTTGATCAATCCATCTCTTCTTCCTCTTTCCTTATAATATATCTCTATCTCCTCTGTCTTCTCTTTATTCAACTAGCTATCTTCACATCCGTATTAACTACTTACTCTCCCCCTATATACACCCCTTTCTCTTCTCTCTCCCGTTCTCACTTTGTATCACTTTCCTTCCCCCTCCCCTATCATGTGCTGTGCCTTCCTTCTGTCTTTATCCTTTTTATCTCTTCCTGCCCCTCTTCCTCCCTTTTTATTCTTTATTCTTCTTTCTTTTACCTGATTTATTTTTCATTCTATTTCTTTTTTATTTGCCTCTTCAATCCCCTTTCCATTATTTTTCCTTCTTCTTCTCTTACTTCCTCATTATGTATTCCCATCCTCCTTCTACTCTTCATTCTTTCATGACACGTCTATTGCTCTCTTCCTTCATATATCTTCTTCTTCTTGATCATCTATTAGACTTACCTTCTGTTTTCTGTTTTTGTTTTTTTGTATCTATTAATCTATCATCATTCTTCTCTTAATTTCCCATATCATTTTCCCTCTCTGTTATTTTTATTTTTCTTATTATCTATCGTCGCTCCCCACCATCTTTATCCTATTCCCTGTTATTCTACTTGGTTGTATCTTATCCGATTGAATATTTCTTATACTCTATATTACTCCTCATCCCGAAGAATGACGTTTTCTCGTTACATTTTCTCATTTCCTTTCTTTGGTTCTTATAACCTCCTTTGATTTCGGGTCTTCTCTTCATTCCCTCTGATCACTGGCACCAGCTACACATACCTGAGTATGTTGGTCTTGTGAGATGAATATCAGAGAGAATGTTTTCCTGCCTTCTATCTATAAAATCTGTTAATACAAGGGGCTGGCACTCGATCATGGAACCGAGCTCAAGGTCTCTGTAACCTTCCCCCGTTCTCGTTTTTCTCATGAAGAAAGCTGATAGCTTCGAACAGCTCCCATCCATCCTTGTCTCCTTTTCTTCATCTCGGACAACAAAAAATCTAAATTTTATTCTCAAAGAGATCCACGGGTTGATCAAAATATAGCTACTTGCTTATGCTCTTCGTTTTTTCTGATCCTCATTTCATAACCCTTTTATTCTGTAATCACTCAGCTCGAAAACATTACCATAACCAGATTCACAATTTTTTCCTTTTTTTTTTTTTTTTTGTCATTCATAGATCCAATATTCTAATTTTGTCACTCCCCCAGATCTTCCTTTCTCAGATTCCCATTTCTTCGTGTCTCAGCTCGTTGTTCTTCATTTCGTTGATCCTTTTTTTTTTTTTTCTTTCTTTTTCATCCAAGTTTTATTTTCCTTCAGGGCTCCAAATCTTCCACCTCTACCGATGACGTCATGTCACCTAAAGATCTTAATGTCGTCCAGTCGACATCCTTTCCATTAATTCAACTTTATCAGGTACCTCACACCAGAATGCTTTGGATAGTAATTTTTTTTTTTTTTTTTATGTACGACCAAATACTTTTGTCCAGTTATTTGGAAATGCTTTATTATATGGAGAAGTAGGGTCCTAATATTATTTTACTAACCATGATTAGGAGATTTTGTTTTATAATGAGATTATTCCGTACCATGGAAGAGTTATTAGCCTAATATGATCTGATGATTCATTATTAAATAGTTTTACTGTTTTATTATTACTATTATTATTATTATTATTATTGCCTCTGGATAACTTTGCTCGTGCCTAGAATCAATTATGATCATTGTAGAGTTAAAGCTCATTTATGTATTTATTTTTACTTATTTCTCTTTCATAATTCTCTTTTAATTTTCTCATCCCTACTATGAATTCCTTAAATTGATTCTTTCTCCTCCATTAGCATATATCTGCCTGTTCCTTCACTACTTTACATTGTCATATGTCATATTACATTTTTCCATTAAAATTTTTCCTTATTTTATTTTTTCTTCATCTTTACTCCAAAATTTTCACATAATTATGTGCTGTTGATGGTAGAAAATTTATTCCATTGATACGTCTCCTTCTTCCTCCTCCTCCATCATCTCCTCCTCTTCTTCCTTCTCCTCCTCGCTTCTTCTTTTTTCTACTTTCCTTATCTTCCTCCTCCTCTCCTCCTCTTCCTCCTTGACCTGGTGCTCCTCCTCCTCTTACTCCTCCCTTTCATTTCCTTCTTTCCTCCTCCACCTCCTCTTCCACCTCCCTTTCCATTTCCTCCTCCTCCATCTCCTTCTTCTTTCATACAATCACTTAACTTGGTCTAATTTTTCATAATTCTCATTTTTTTTTTTTACATTTCTCCTTTTTTCTGGAGACTACTTCCGAAAAAAAAGTCCTATCTCTGCAACTACAGAAGATTCTTTTCTCCTCTCATAGTTTTATCTTCGAGGTTATCTCCTTTTCCTATGTTCTCTTCCTCCTGACTCATTTTGAGCTCAATTCTTCCTCACTCCTTCTGCAGGCTGTTCCTCTTCCATCTGCTCACTTTTGAGAGTTCTTCCTTCTGCTTCGCTGCTTCTATGACTCGTTTCTCGCTTGATCCCGTCCGTCTGTCGGGCCATCTTGTATCTGCTTGGTTGAGTGCGAGTTGGCACATTCGTCCGCCTGACGAATTGGTATTCTGGCACCCATGACCCTGCCAACACGAGGAATTGGCTGCCAGCATCGACGTAATGGAGAGGCTGTACCATCTACTTCTTAGTCTTGTTTCCATTCGTCTTGGGATCAAGAGAATGAAATTTTGTTTTCCTTTCTCTGGCTCCACCAACCTAGTCATGATATTATATCAGGCAGGCCAGGACTGAATGTTTAGTATGGAAATGCAGTGCTTCAAGGTTGTTGGAAAAAGTGAGTCTGAAGTTTCCCACTGAACTTCTTTAGTATAATGCAACAGCATCAAGTCAATGAGATCGTTTGGTGTGAGCCGAAACAAATATTGCTTAGAATGATTATATATATATATATATATATATATATATATATATATATATATATATATATGTGTGTGTGTGTGTGTGTGTGTGTGTGTGTGTGTGTGTGTGTGTGTGTGTGTGTGTGTGTGTGTGTGTGTAGATAGGTAGACATATATATATATATATATATATATATATAGATAGATAGATAGATAGATAGATAGATAGATAGATAGATAGATAGACAGACAGATAGATAGATAGATATAATGTATCAATCTCTTTAGTATAAAGGGAGGATCCTACACCAGAGGGCGTGTAGCTGCGGCCAAATCCGTCACCTATCCCACTTGGACTGCTGGGCTAGGTAACAGTCACTGCTGGGAATGCTGGGAATCGGAAAGGAATGCGGGATTCAAACCACAACTAAGTGAGTGTAAAACCAGCACGCTTCCGATGGAGCCAAAAGAGCACATTTTTACCAATGAATAAAGTACTCTGGCCGAATGATCTAAAGGTTTAGAGTCTTGCTAGTGATTTTTTTTCCTTCGTGTGTATTGCCAATTTGGCGTAAACCCTTTGTATACCCAAAACACATTACTAAAAAATTATGCAATGCTAGACACTTGATATATGTACCAATATGCTCAAGATCGCTATAACTGCTATCTACCATTAGTATCTTCCTGTGTATGGTAAAAATTACTTTCTTTCACATATTTATTTGTACTACTACTTTGAAACATATAGTGTATTCTGTTTATCAAGTATGTTTTTATTATAAATTTTTAGTAACTTTATTACAAAAAAAAAACGAGCGAAATATGTGGTTTTATCACTGTCATATATGCAGACTCAATGCTTCTTGTGTGTTTTGTGTTATTCGCTCCACATACCCTATGTATTGGCCAACGACATGGAATTTCATTCAATTGTGGATTTTCTTCTTATGAATATCATCATATGCTAAGAACAAAAAATAAATTAAAAGAAGGATGTCGCAGAACAAAATAAAAAAGCATTAGTTGGATGATCACATTAGATGGTTAACATTGTTTTAAGGTCATATGAAGAGGAGAGGATTCTGCAAAGGAGAATTAAATTCATGATATAAAAGTAAAATAGATAATCAATCACTAAGCTGGAAAACATGTCTGTATTGTTTTAAATAATTTGAAGACGAGAGGTTTTTGCAAAATTTAATAAATTTGTCTGTGCCAATAAAGAATAATATGAAAATAATGACTTCCTTGCAAAGGAAGAAGCTAGATATTACCCACGGTGTCATGCGTGGCATGTCGGTGTGTCATACGATATGTGTCATCTTATGACACGCCTGGTGAAAGGAGAAGTTCGTGACAAGCTAGGAAATCCTTTGAAATAAACTTGGTTCTTGGACGCACCGAGGCCTTTGATCTCACTTCTTTTACGCAGTCCATCCACTTTGTACTCCGTGTCATATAATACTTTATATTCTGCTTCAAATCTCTCCCTACCCACCTTCTCTCTTTCTCTCTCTCTCTATCTCTCTTACTTTCTCACTCTTTCTCTTCTGTTCACTGTCAATTGATCTTCCTTTCTGTCTACCCACCTTCCTCTTTTTCTGACTTCTATATTTTCCTTTCGTTTTTCTCCAATTCCATTTTATTCAGTCACATATTCTTTTAATTGTCAACTCACGAAAACGTCCACTCTTATGGATTGCAGGTTTAAGATTGTGGCTTTCAACACAATGACGTAATACAGACAGATATCGTTCATAGAACCATTATCATTATTATTATTATGATTATTATTGTTAAACTGGGTATCCGCTGACGTTCTGACGACCTGTGTGGCTGATCGCTCAAAAGGAAGGATTTTTTTGTTTTGTTCAACGTGGAACAAAAGTTTCCAATATTTATCTGTTGAACCTGTACCTGTAGATCTCGAGGTTTCTGGGCCTTTTCTTCAGTCGGGTTGGAATACTAAAGATATCCATAATTAGGATTGTATTCTCAGAAGTGTAAATGACCCATCCCATTGAGGCTTGTTACTTTTTGTACATTAAATATTGTGAACAGCGTGTCACAATTGGTTCTTATCCCTTTTTTTTTTCAAGTATTAAATGTTTCTGCTGGCAGTCTTTTTTTTTTTTTTTTTTTTAATTATTAAAACAGCATCTGCCATTTGTAGTCTACGGTGATCATTTAGCCAATAAACGATGGAGGTCTTTATCTCCCAGATCAATTGCTCCTGGTCTCATGTCATTTTCTTCTGTGTAGTGAGCATAACTTTTATCGTTGCAACGGTGGTGGTAGTCTTTTTTTTTTTTTTATCAGAGAAGGGATTCATAGTTCTTTATTTTACATACATGCTTATACACTATATTGTTCTCACTGTTTTATTCGGCCTGTAAAAGCAAACTAAGTAAATTTTTACATTGAGTGTTGGAGTTTCCCTTTATTAACTATTCTGCGAATGACCTTGTCTTTACTGTGTTTATTATAAAACATCTTATAAAATATCTTTTTAATTTCATGATTGTCATTTAATGTTGGGGTACCCTCAATGAATCTCTCCACTGTACGGCGAAAGTCATGTTCTATAATTGCATCAGGGAACACATTGTTGGTCAAGAGTTGCCTGATGAGTTCGAGTTCATGATGATTGTCTTACCAGGTAATGCAGTGTGCAACATCACTTTTCTTATAATTGCTGCGGCACTCACCCGTGGCATTCATAAAAGTGTCGTTATTGGTTGCCAAGTCTAACATTATTTACTCGTGCTTAACTGTACTTAACCAAAGATTTCACAAAACTCAGAAAATGGCAGCGAAATGGGCTATGATATGTTGTCGTCTTATTTCATTGAATGGTGGGTCATACAAAATAGAACAACGTGCAGTGCAGTAGGTTTGGCTGAACAAACCTACAGAATTTTTTCATTGATCATTTTCAGACTGATTCAAAACTTCCACCCTGATCTCGAGTTGGAGAATCAGTCTGTCCCTAAAAGATGTAGGGGTGGGGGGTGGGGGGGATTGAGATGAAAATTCAGATGGATCTGCCACGCTCTCTCTTCCGCCAACAACAGGACCGTAACCAAAAGCCTTGTTCTCATTTACATCCTTGCACTGAATGTGATCCTCCTTTTTGGACTTCTCTCCCTTCAGGACTCTTTTTCTTCGATTTTACATTCTAGTTCCACCCGGAGAACCTCGTTTTGGCCTTGTTTTAACAGTATCCAAATTGTTTCCCTGTCCTTTTCCTTTCCCCAATAAAATTCTGGTTACACACTCTTTCCTGACTCTAGATGTTTCTGCATCACATTCCGAGATAGATCCTTATACCCTGACAACGTGGATATTCACTAATTGAGGTTCTTATAGCAGCTTCCTTCTTATGTGTTGCGCATGGGATTCCTTTTTTTCTTCGATTTCAACGTCTTCGTCGTATTTTACGAGTCTGTTTAAGCAGCTGACAGCTGTAGGTAAGACAATCTGTAGCGTAATCCCTTGGCTTGATATTCATTCGACCTACCTTTAAATTATTTTATTTAGCTGAAGGAAACCTCGTCGGCAGCGGAAGGAATAAACCTGTTTTGAGTAAATATTTTGTCACGTTTGACGACGAGTTTTACCTTTATTTTAGTTGCCTAAGAGATATTTTATTTAACTGAGAGACACTTCTCAACGAAAGGAAAAAAATTCGGATTAGCTATCTAAGTCTACATGAGAAAAAAAAATTCATTCTTGAGGAATCACATTTTATTCCTGTGTGCATTCTTAACTACGGAAGTGACCATTCACGTATACGTAGTCCTGAGCTTTCTTTTCTCTTTACCATGTGTGTGCATATATATATATATATATATATATATATATATATATATATATATATATATATATATATATATATATATGTGTGTGTGTGTGTATACATATATGTATATATATATATATATATATATATATATATATATATATTCGCAGAAACACAAGTTCTATTAAAAACATTCTTATTGAAATTCATCAGGTGATGGAGTAGGCTGTGTTTATAGCATTCCTTGTCAAAAATGCGATATCTACTACATTGGTCAAACTGGAAAAGAGTTAAGTACCAGAATCAATCAACACCAGTATAGTGTGAGATCGGGTCAATTGTCTAGTGGGATTTTTGTACACGTTAGAGACCACAACCATCCCATTGATTGGAATAACTCTAAAGAAATTGTATCTTGTATTTTTTTGCTAGATAGAAACATTATTGAATCCAGTTTGATTAAACATTCCTTTAATAACATTGTGAATGTAAGGTTAGGTTCAACCCATCTCCACTAGAGAGATATAAGTTGAGCTCAACTTTTTCTTACACATTTGTATGCTCGAGTTACATACACACACACGAAAGTTTGCGTTCAACCCATCTCCACTATGATAGTACATTGGTAAGTATAGGAACGCGGGAAAGTATTTGTACAACACTGAATGGGTCCCAGTGATTAGAGATACATTTTATCAACCACAATGCACTTCAATGCTAAGCCATCTAGGCGCATCCAGGATTCCACACATATTTAGATGTATGTTTATTGCGGGAATATACTTTCTTATTAATACGGTTTCCAAGCATGATTTTCTCTTATTGTTATTATTTGCTATTATCATAGTATTATTGTTCAAATCATACATAAGGTATGTAAGCCTTTGAGATAAAGTTTGAGTTGCGTGGCCAATATACTCTTCATTACAAAGCGCACCGTCTTTTTTGAAAGACTATGAGTAGTGTACACAACATGAGATTATTCTAATTTATATTTTACTCTTGCCAATTTGTTTTTCATAGCTAATGGCAAAATTCTGAAGTTGTGATAATATATTCCTAAATTCAAGGAACCCTCATGCTTCCTGGGCTTGCAGTTTTTATCTACGATTTCCTTTAGACTTTTCATATTTTTTGTATGCGAATGACATTGTATTTTGGTATGATAGTAAATATTTATATTAATCTTCATATTTTCTATAATAACTGGGTCAGTGTTGAATTTCTCAATTTTATTTTTAATATCTTTGTCATTTTCTTTAATCGGAAAGTCATTGTTAGTTAACATTTGTTTGATCCTATTCAATTCTTGAAGGAGATGGTACCAATATGAAAATATTTTAAAAGCTCTTGAATAGGATTAAGCAAATGTAAACCAAAATTTTTTTCCCGATGAAAGAAATTGACAAAGAAATAAAAAATAAAATAGAGACATTCAACATTTTACGTCAGACCCTTCCAAGAGCAAATCAAAAACTCCCACAGCAGATGCTCACCATCACCCTAAAGTCACCGCCACCGTTCCAGATCCAGAGGAAGGGTCAGACACACACTAGGTGTCTGCTACCACTGCCATCGCTTTGGTCAAGATACAAAGAAGTGTACACAGTCATGTACCTTCACATCAGCACCGTTAAGCAAGATGGGTAGACGATAACAACGCACAGCGTTCGCCAACACACATCGAAATTATTCCACGGTTTTTTTTTCGCTCTCGAACACCAATTTTCTCATCGATACTGGAGCTGCAGTAGTGTCCTGCCTGCCACAGCAAGCCAGTAGTCACTGTTACCAGTGTCTTAGCTCTACTCAGCTATCGGCACCTTCAAGAGGCAGACACTTCTGCTAGAACTCAACCTACGCCGGTCTTTCGAGTGGACTATCAACGTTGCAGCAATTTCACAACCTATTCTTGGCGCCAACTTTTTTTTACCCCCTTCGATCTCCCGATCGACATAAAAAATGGCAAGTTCCACGACCTACTTACGTTTATTTCATCTGACGCCAGACCAACAATCGGTGTAAGTAGCCAACTTTCTACCATCAATACCAACAAGTTTGCCTCTCTTCTCAAGCCTTTCCCCACTAGCAGTCATACTCCACCAGCAAAACTGTACAACACCCAGTAGTGCACCACATACAGACTACCTGACCTCTATTTTACGCCAAAACTTGTCGTCTAGCTCTAGAATGCCTCAAACAAGAGAAAACAGAGCTTGAATATCTCGTGCGTCAAGGCATCATTTGCCCTAGCTGTAAGAACTGATCGTCTGCACTCCACATCGTTCCTAAGAACAATGTAGACACCAGACCACGTAGTGACATCAGCGCACTCAACTCACGAACTGTGATGGATAGATACCCTGTTCCCAACATACTAAAATTCTCATCGCAACTTGCAGGAACTAACATATACTACAGAATCGACCTTGTTAAGGCCTTCAATCGGACATTCTGACGACAGCTATCACCACACCTTTTGGTTTGTTTGAATATCTTAGAATAACCTTCGATCTCAGAAGCTCTCTTCAAAATTTCCAGAGATTCATGGCATGCCCATTTGCTTTACCTATATCGACGATATATCCATTGCCAGCTCTGACGAAGCCACGCACTAAGATAATCTCAAATACGTCTTTACTTGACAACACGACTACGACAGGCACATTAATATCGACAAGTTTGAATTCGGTATCACGTCCGTCGACATCCTAGGACACATCATCACACCTTCGGGCGTCACCCCAGCCTCGTCCCGCTGTGATGCCACCCAAAACTTTCCGAAGCCTACAACCCAGCGCCAACTCAAACAGTTCTCATGTATGTCCCTCTACTCCATGCTCAACCTATGCAAAAGAGGACGTTCCATCACACTCACCTGGAACTCCGAATTTGACGCAGCCTTCTTAGCAGCCAAAGAGGCACTCAAGAAAGCCACAGCCCTTAGTTTCCCCACCCCTGACTCCGTCACTTCAATCTCGACGGACGCCTCAGACACAGGTGTCGGCGTAATTCTGCAGAGATACACCGATGACGCTTGAAAGCCCATCGCTTTCTTCTCCAAGAAACTCAACAACGACGAGAAAAAGTATAGCGCCTATACAAAGAACTTCTACCATCTACAAAACAGTCAAGAGATTCAGGTATTTCATCGAAGGATAACAATTCCACGTATACACTGATCAGAACTACATTCGTCCACAATAAGGCAACCTACACTCCGAGACAACTACGGCACATTGACTTAATTTCTCAGTTCACGACTGACATCAGCTATGCCCGAGGTGTAGATAACTGCCCGGCCGATGCCGTCTCACGTAACATACAGAATATGCAGTTTCCACCTCCCTCATCGACTACACCGCCATTGCCACAGATCAAGCTAACGTTGCCGAGCTGTAGCAATTGTAGGACAATTTAGTGCCCGATATGAGGGCACTGGTAGGAGATACCCTACGCCAAGTACATAGTAGTGCCATGTATGGCAAAAGTCTACGGTCCACTTTAATGCATATATAATCCATGTAAGTTTATGCTCTAGAAGAAAGGGGTCGCTGTAGTTAGGCACAAAGGAGCTAGTCCTCTCTTATCTGGAATCTGCATTTGATTCAGAAGTGTTTGTAACATTACATTCACCGTTTATTTTTTATAGTAGTCAAAATATTGTTGATAATGTTGTAAGCGCAGTTTATTCACATATTTCCACATACTTTTGACTCCTAGGTGTGACGGAAAGAAATACATCTTAGAAAATCATTACAAATCAGGAGCCTCTCAGAAACTTAGTAAGTGTTATCTAGAGTTCTAGACTATAAGTGCTAGGTTTAAGCCTCATTTACAAGAGGCAAGTTTAGAGGCAAGTCAAGCGTGCAAGTTACTTGTTACAAGTTACTGGCCGTGTGTAAGCATCTGCTTGACAAAGAAAATTGGGCAGCTTGCACAATTTTTTTTTATCAAACATATGTTTATACACGGAAAGTAATTTATAGCAAGCAACTTGCAAGCTTGCCTTGCCTCTCAACTTGCCTCGCATAAATGAGGCTTTAGCACATTTATGGTAGAAGCAAGTAAAGTCATGCGACAGTTTATCGGCTGAGCGTGAGAGGATTTTTTTTAGATTGTTCAATTGAATATGATCATCCCTTAGTAGTATGGCGTCATATTTGAAGCTAACACTAGGGAAATTATTGGCAAGGAAAATTATTAAGAATGGCTGTTAGAGGCATGCTGCAGTGTTATGGGAGTAAAAGTCCGCGGCAATGCGTTGAAGAATGACATAGATGAAGTGGTTCACGTAGATGAGGGAGTTATGTCCTGGGAAAACACTAAGGATAAAAAACATAAAGTGATGGTTAGAAATCAAGGAGCTGAAGTTAATGTTTTCATGAGAGTGAGAGAAGAAAGCGAGAAAGAACGAAAATAATTGTAGAGAAAGAGAAAAGAAGAAAAAGAGAGAAGAAGAAGGGCAAAATAAGCAAGATTATAAGACTGATTAGGATGTTACGGTCACGCAGCAAAAGTGACCTTTTGTTTTGAAATAAAAATACAATGACTTATTATCACGAGTAACTCCGATGAATTATTTAATAGATTATATTGCCTCAAAAATGGGATAGATGTAATGATATAAAGGTATAGCTACAATGGTATAGCACTAATAGTAGAGTGGACAATTTTTAGTTTATACACATTTGACAGGAAAAGCGGATTTAATGTATAGGACGTTGTGTAGTGAAACTAAATGGGAATATGAACGAATGAAGTAGGAAGTACAAAAACAACAAAAAAGACACTAGCAACTATTTATATTGGGTTTGAGATACCGACAGATCTCAAACGCTGATGCATCCAAAAATAATTATGAATATTAAGGAGGTGTTGTTGGGTGATAAGATAATAAAGAAAGGAGTGACAGAGGAGCTAAGAGTGCAGTTATCGAAGTTATTAATCAAAGCAGAAAGAAAGAAATGGATTACAGTAGTAACATCGGAGGTTCTAATCAACAGAGTAGATGTAATTTTTAGAAAACAATGTAGATAGAAGTATGATGGTAATTCCTTTTTTTAAATCGAACTCAAAATGAAAAATATATAGAATAGATAGTTATGTACCTAAAATACCTTATATCAGTGAAGTTCAGTTCATAGGAATAGGTCAGGAGCTTCAGCATAATAACTGGGAGGTAATATTAAGCGAAAGGTCTATGGATCAGATGTGGAGAATATTTCAATATACGCATACTAAGATGATTTGAACTTACATCTCCTTTAAGGACAGACGACCCCCAAATCAGGCTTCCCCAAAATGGTTTGACAAAGAAACCGAAAAAAGTATTGCTAACAAGAGACAGGCTTATAAGAAATATAAGTGTTCTAGTATACCTAACGACTGTCAAAGTCGTGTGATAATACAGAAGGATTTAAGAAAGACCACGAAAAAAGTGAATACGAAATGAATATCGCTGATAAACCCAAAAAGAATCTCAAAGGATTCTATAGTTACATTAGATATAAGAAAGTCACTAGAAATCATATTGACCCCCTATTATCTGCTGACTGTCAACTTGAATATTCGAATGAAGGAATGTGTGATATTAAAATATATATACACAGACATGACAGAATTTAATAAACACCAAGAGAAATCGTTTAATTAATTAAACAAGCAATTGATACAATTAAAGTGCTTATAAATGGTCACAATGTGAATAACTAATACTTGGTTGACATTACCTTTGTTTTTTTCAATACAAGAACCCTTTTAGGTATACTAGTATTTAGTTATTGACGGATTTCTTGCCATGTTTCCCGTAGAAATCCTAAGAGTTCTGGCTTTGAAGATGACTTCCTGTTGTTTTTGCGAAGTTGTTGGTCTAATATGCCCCAGAGGTGCTCAATAGGGCTCATATCCGGGGACTGACTTGGCCATGGGAGTTTCCTGTTCCCATTTTGGCTCAACCAATTTTGTGTTGCTTGAGCAGTGTGGCAAGGAGCTCCATCTTCCATAAATAGGAAGACATTTTTACTCATTCTACCACTGGAGAATATTGGAATGAGTCCTTCATTTAATATAGAAACATATTTAGCGGAATTAATGTTACCTTGACACTCCACAAGCTCTGAGCGACCATCCCTCCAAAATGCACCCCACACCAGTCTTTTGAGGACTTGCGTGGCCCTTTCCAACCCTGAGTGTACGGCCCTCCAGTTGTTATAGTGTGTGAGGGCTCTTCTAATAAAGGCACCTATTGTAGAATCCTTGTACCTCTGAGGGCACTCACTTGATTCATTTAAGCAATGTCCTTGATTGGTGGATTTAACATAAACTGAGGTGTTGAAATTTTCTTCTCCCTGTTTCAGAAAGTTTCTTTTCCCTGTTTCACCAGAACATCAAGGAATGGGAGGGAACTTTCTTCACTATGTTCACTGGTGAAGTTGAGACCAGAAGCTTCTTTCAATCGTCGTTGCAAGGCTTCAATCTGTTGAATGTTCATCGATACATCGATGATATTTTTGTTATGACCGAAAACATCCAACAGATTGAAGCTTTGCAACGACGATTTGTTCTAAATGACAAAACTTCTGAATGGAAAATGTTATGAGTGGAGTTCATTAGGGTTTCGTTCTTAGGCCACTTCTATTCATAGCATTTATAAATTTTAGTGATATAAACCATGGACTGAAGTCTATTGTCTTCAAATTTGCCGATGATACAAATATTTGCGAAATGGCTAATGAACACTTAAACCAATTAGATATTCAACAAGATTTAGATAAAATATAGTAATTGTCTGAAGAATGGCTAATGAAACACAAGTAAATGTAAGGATGTTGCACAAAGGTATAAACAACAATAAGTACGATTACAAGTTGTTTGGAAATTCTTTAACGAAAGTGGATAATGAAAAGGATCATGGCGTAATTATCGGTGATCTCAACCCATCTTAGCATTGTATTTCCGCCTCAGAAAAGACAAAGCAAGAAGTTTTGCTGCAAGAAGGGGAAACAGTAGCAACATGGAAGGATGCAGGGGAAGATAATCGGCAGGAGGAAGGAAACTAAATCGTGTTGCCAAGGAGGTATGGTAGGTAGCAACATGCACGAAGAAAACGGAGGAGCAAGTTGTATACTACTGAGTTCCAGGAAGTGATGTACTCGTAGATTCATTCAAAACTTAATGTGAACTAGCAGATTTGATGAAGTAGTACCCTCCATTAATCATTAGTAACAAGTTAAATGATAGATATAATACTTGTGGAATATTTGGATGTATAGTGTCAATCAGTGATTTTCTAATTGTCCAAAAATTGAAATAACTTCCTACAGGAAGTTTTTAGGTTGTATGTTTATGTTTTCATGTTTTCATGTTTTGCGCATGTTTGTAGTTGTGTTATTGGTTTACTATGCATGTTTGTATGTATTGTGTATGTGTGCATTTGTATATATGTATATAATCGTGAGTGCGTGCGTACGTGTGAATGTGTTTACTGAGAGGTCAGCCTGTCCCTCGACTGCGCTACTCACTAGAAAAAACGCGGTGACATTTTCACTTGCCATCACCCCCACACACACATTACAGAACCTAGTCTGCTTTGAAGCTGCAGCCAATAAATGAGTTCTCTTCAATGGATTTTCAACCTTATTTACAATTTGGAAAGAGGGTTTCATTCAATGGAAGATAAAAGTGCATGCTATAAGAACTGAATGGACGCAATAAAGCATTTTGTGCGCATAGCGATAGATTTTACACGTGGTTTTCGACACGACTTTTATATACGAACGGGTTAGCCAGCTCTGCTTCATTTTGTCATTCTATTTACTCTTAGTAATTGTATTACCTTTTCTGACGTACATTGGTAATAATCATATTCTGTCTTTATGAAAATAAGTTACGAAAAATTCACAACGTATTTATGTGTGGAATTAAGAAAGACATTTCAAATTCAATATAGTATTCGTTCAAGTAATTTCTACGTAATAATTCAGCCGGACCCTCAACACCTTCACCCACTGAATTTTGGAAACGAGGCATTGTTCCTGCTCGATTTTTTTCTGCCTTTCTTTTTCCTTCCTCTTCTTTTTTTTCTTTCGTTCGTTTGTTCTTTCTTTCTTTCATTATTTACTTATTTCTTCCTTTCTCTCTTTTTCCTTTATTTTTTTCTTTATTTTTTCTTTCTTTCTTTCTTTCTTTCATTCTTTCTTTATTTATTTATTTATTTCTGACTTTATTTCTTTCTTTCTTTTTCTATCTCTTTTTCCTTCTACCTTTTCTTTCATTCATTCATTCATTCATTCTTTCTTTCTTTCGTTCACTCTTACTTTCTTTTTTTCTTTCTTTTTTTTTTTTTTTTTTTTTTTTTTTTTTTTTTTTTTTTCTTTTTTTTTTTTTTTTCTTTTTTCTTTGTTTCTTTCTTTTTTTCCTTTCTTTCTTTCTTTCTTTCTTTCTTTCTTTCTTTCTCTCTTTCTTTCTTTCTTTCTTTCTTTCTTCCTTTATTTATTTCACTCTTCTTTATTTTTTTCTTTATTTTTTCTTTCTTTATTTCACATTTCTTTCTTTAATTTTTTCCTTCCTTTTTTTTCTTTCTTTTTTCTTTCTTTCTTTCTTTCTTTCTTTCTTTCTTTCTTTCTCTTTGTTTGTTTGTTTCTTTCTTTCTCTTTCTTTCTTTCTTTCTTTTCTTTTTTTCTTTCTTTCTTTCTCTTTCTTTCTTTTTTCTTTCTTTCTTTCTCTCTCTCTTTCTTTCTTTCTTTCTTTTTTCTTTCTTTCTTTCTTTTTATCATTCCTTCTTTATTTTTCCTCTCGTTCTTTGTTTCTTTGTTTCTTTGTTTCATGTTTCTTTGTTTCTTTGTTTCTTTGTTTTTTATTTCTTTGTTTCTTTTTTGTTTTATTACTTTTGTTTCTTTCATTCTTTGTTTCTTCGTTTGTTTCTTTCATTCTTTCTTTCTTTATTGGTTTGATTGTTTCTTTGTTTTTTGTTTCTTTGTTTCTTTGTTTCTTTGTTTCTTTGTTTCTTTGTTTCTTTGTTTCTTTGTTTCTTTGTTTCTTTGTTTCTTTGTTTCTTTGTTTCTTTGTTTCTTTGTTTCTTTGTTTCTTTGTTTCTTTGTTTCTTTGTTTCTTTGTTTCTTTGTTTCTTTGTTTCTTTGTTTCTTTGTTTCTTTGTTCTTTGTTTCTTTGTTTCTTTGTTTCTTTGTTTCTTTGTTTCTTTGTTTCTTTGTTTCTTTGTTTCTTTGTTTCTTTGTTTCTTTGTTTCTTTGTTTCTTTGTTTCTTTGTTTCTTTGTTTCTTTGTTTCTTTGTTTCTTTGTTTCTTTGTTTCTTTGTTTCTTTGTTTCTTTGTTTCTTTGTTTCTTTGTTTCTTTGTTTCTTTGTTTCTTTGTTTCTTTCGCTGTTTCGCTGTTACGCTGTTTCGCTGTTTCGCTGTTTTGCTATTTCGCTGTTTCGCTGTTTCGCTGTTACGCTGTTTCGCTGTTTCGCTGTTTTGCTATTTCGCTGTTTCGCTGTTTCGCTGTTTGCTTGTTTGTTTATTATTTTATTTTTCCCTTAATTACCTCGTTGTTTGATAACTTATTTTCGGTTGTGTTGAAATTCAGGCAATATTATTTGATCAGTAGTTATCAAACTTTTATGAAAGGTAAGTAATGACCTCTATATCACCCTATTGATTTTCGGTAGAAATGTGATCAAGGTAGTCAATATAATTGAAATTGTAAATATTGATTTTTTTTCTATTACTTCCTAGAAAAAAAAATCCCAGTGTACTTCAAAGGTCAAAATTATCTATCTTAGTTCTGCAATAAATGCATGATTTGATGTGTAATCTTACAAACGTGAAACTAGAGAAAGAGATGTAGATAGACGTATATATATATATATATATATACATGTATATATATATATATATATAGAGAGAGAGAGAGAGAGAGAGAGAGAGAGAGAGAGAGAGAGAGAGATAGATATATATATATATAGAGAGAGAGAGAGAGAGAGAGAGAGAGAGAGAGAGAGAGAGAGAGAGAGAGAGAGAGTGGGGTGGTTAGGTTTTTGTCTTTCGAACCACCTCATTATTGTTGTTGTACTTTGTGAGCACAACCTTACATTCAGATAGAATTTCATCAGTTACTATTGAAAACCTTAATATAGTTTGCCAATATTTCTTTAAATATTTGAGTAACCATTTAGTATGTCGACCAATTTAGTATCATCAGCGCAACTTGAGACACTAGTTTAAGGCTATGGATAATTTACGTTTACTACGGACAGTAGTAGCCCTAGAACGGAAGCCTGAAAAATAATTCTCATAAAAACTTTCCAGCTAGAAATATAACCGTTCAGACCAACTCACTGTTTACGATCTTTCAACCAGTTTCCAATTCAGTTTAGCAAGTCACCCCTTTCTCCATTCAAAGCTTTTTCAGGGTACATATATGTTAAATGTTTTATTTATTTTTGCTATAATTTGAAGTAATTATGATGTTGTACAATTATGGAAGGTTGGTCACGCTAGAGCACTTGCGTCCTAAGCATGCTGAATATCATCGATTAGACAGTTGGTTTCTAAGCGACGTTCCGTGGCATATATTCTTTTGTTTCCATTATTTTACCCGTGTAAGAGGTCAGATTTTCAGGCTTCGAGTTCTGTAATTTCTGATTTTTACTCTTTCTGAATAAACAAATAACGTACGGTAATTTCTAATTGCTTGCTACATCCCTTGTTATGATAGATATTTTAAGATAACTTTAAACAGAGAAGTAATTTTATTTTCTGTTTCCTTAAAAATTCTTGCAGTTCAACTGCCATATCAAGGTATTTCATTTCAATTCCTATGATCTCTTCTCTACATCTTTTAAGGTTTCCTTAGATCATACTTATAGAAGTGAGAAAAATTCAACGTAAATTAGATACATGACTGATAATTAATACTTTGTTTTGAATAATCTCGTCTCTGAATATCGTACATACCTTTATTTGAATGATTATGTTGACCATTGGCAATCATAAGCGGGCCAATATAACATTTGAAAACTTTTTTTCTCTAATGTAAATATAATTTTTGATATGTACTTTATATTTTCCAGCAATTCTCATTTCTAGTTGTCGCTTTTCTTTTAAATAAATTTTTCACATCCTTCTGATTTATCTCATAAATTATATATTAAGGGATTCGACATAAGACTTTCATAAAAGGCTGTCTCTTTTTTAGTAATTATTTTATATTTTTCTTTATGAAGACCTTTTAATGTTTCATATTTTTTACGATGCTGATGACTCTCACTTAATCTGATTTGAGACCCAGAAACTTCTGATACATCTGGATAGATATTTTGTTTTCTATTCCCAGCTAATAATGACAATCATGAACGATTGGTATGTTTGGTCATAAGGTTTCTCCTCATTTCATAAAAATACTAGTTGACTATCCTTACTGTAGTTCTAACTCTAGGTAATATGCATACATCTTCCCAGTATACTAGCAATCCCTATACCAAGTTGTAAACCCTCAACGGCAAATATGATAAACAAATATATTTTCATGAGTAGAGGGAGGAGATTCTTTACAAGTATATAGTCAAGCTTATTCATAATCATCATCATTTCTATGTATATTCAGTTAATGGACACTTCTGTGCATGTGCCTAGAATAGGTTAATGCTGTCGTAGACTCATGATGATTACCAGGGTTATACTCTGTCAGTCGTTCTCACAAAGATTGAATTAGTTTTTTGACTGTGAGAGACTTCATTCAACCCTATGAAATTATTTGATGGTAGATAGAATAAAACTTATTGGCAGTGAACAGTGGAATAATGACAGATAGGGATAGATTTCAGCCATTTTACCGTGTTACATTTCATTTGGCTAAATAAAGCTTTCTGGCAGCAGATTAACTAAAATATACCGTGGGCATATAGCTAAGAATATATTCATCTTTGTAAGAAGAATCATATACCACCATTCAGTTCAAATTACAAGTTACTGTAAGGGGGACATATAAGGGACATTCTTGTTAGTGAATGTAGCTAAGTTTATACCTTTTAGTGGATATGAACAAGGAAATGACCCATCCGATATGAAATATATTTCCTCAAATGTATTTTCTACAATACCTGTAAAAAATAATTACTGTACAATTAAGAACACATATCTTTAAAAATCAATAACGGGCAAACCCTCTAGCCACGACAACTAATTTTGTAATTTTTTAGTGGATATAAATAAATAACTCGATTACCCAATATGAAATAAAATGTTCTAGATATATATTCTAAAATAGTTATCGAAAAATAATTAACGTATAATTGAAAACTTATATCTGAAAAAGACAGTCAACATGCAGTTTGCTCACATTTTCCACTTTAAAAACAAGTTATGGACAAAACCAGCACTATACTCGATACATTTGGCCCATCGTTATACTCAAACCTGAAAGCAATATCGGAAAACTTCCACGAACTATGATTGCTTCAGAGTTCATTTTAACTTCTCTCCTCCCGGGTGTCACTTTTCATTGAACCAAACAAATGAGAATAAAAACAAGGCAACAAATTTGGATTTTTGGGTGGATGTAGAATTATAGACAATTTCAGGTTGGGGTTTACATGATACTTAGTGAATAATAATTGGGGTCTGGAGATATCGTGACTTTATGGCGTTGGCTAATTTCTTACATTTTCTTTAATGCTACTGATATTATGCAATACGTAAATATATACATCACTACTGGTATATTATTAAGGCTTAAGAAATCCAGAATGATAAAACTATTGCCACAGAATACCTCAATTTTATCTTACTGAAATTAACTTCTGAACCTTATATTTTTCAAGAGGTGGGATTTCAAATGGCCCAATGATAGCATATACATCACTACTGATATTTTATTTAAGATTAAGAAATTTAGGATGATAAAACTGTTACCACAAAATACCAATATTCTACCCTACTGAAAGTGTTTAATTGACGTCATTTCAATGACTATTTGATGGTCTCAGTCTTGTACATATATACCTACATCTCACTGCAGGATGTAAGGTTGGTATAAACTGTAGAAGATTTCCTTTTCACTTGAAACACTATTCCAAAAAATGCAGACCTATATATATCTATGCCCTTTGATTCCCAAGTGTCAATGTTGAACAGAAAATCTAACATCGATTCAACTAAAAATGAAAAAAATAAACCCATCCGAGCTCAACAAAAGTGTTTATGCAATTCAAATGAAATCGTCAGATTTATACAACCAATCATCAAAGCTCCTATGGTTTCAAAAGGTTTAATTGTATATTGATTACCATGGAAACCACCTTGCAAAAGACTCGCGTTTGCCTAACCCCAGCAAAATTAATTGCAGAAAAAAATTATAGCTCTTGGGTCTCTCGGACCAAGACCAAGATCCAGGTGGTTTGGAATATACTGGATGAAACGATTTATTTTGGCTATACATGTGACCAGGACAATGACGTTGTGTAAACATCACAGACCTTGCCTGTGTACATATAACAGTGGTGTGTTATGCCAGAGAGTCCCTCGAAGGACTGATATTATCCATGGTGTTATGGACTCACTCAACCAAAGAATATGGCATTGTTGATACACAAACAGGAGCCCTAAGATCAGAATATCTAAATTGCTTATGCTCCTTGTCCTGCTGCACGGTTGCAGGTTATGGGCATTGAATGCTGACCTGAGAAGGTATCTGGACATATGTGGTATCAAATACTTTTGAAGAATCTTTGGGTGTCGCTGGAGTGACTTTATATCAAACCAGAAAATTTTCTGTGAGACTCAGTCTAAGTCTTGTACCAGTATAGAACGTAAGCGTCGTCTCCTATGTGGACCGCTTTCCTGATATTGACATCACTCACAGGGCTGCCTCTTCATTAGACGGCCCTTAATAACGGAGTCAAAGGCCTACAAATCTCATTGCAGGTGTAGGTCGACCGATCTGCAGAGAGTTAATTGTAATGGGGAGTATGTAGGAGCGTGGTCGGAGAAATCATTATAATATTCGACGGCGTGTGAATGGAGCGAAGCATCCACTTTTTAAATTTTAATCATAATTCAATATTGTCAGAGTACCTCACATATCCTGAGACGGTCCTCCAGGTTCACACAACATTCACAATCCTTTTTGCTCCTCCTTCAGCAATACAAACAGCAAAGAGAAATATAAATCAGCAAAAGAAACAAAAGCGGTCACTAAATAAGATAAATACACAAAGCTTACCCTGATGACCTTATATTATTACTCCTACTTTTAGAGTACAGTAATAGACTACTGTTTTGATTTTAAATCACTAGAACACAGCACTTTATTTTATACCTTTAAATGTATAACGCTATACGTATACAATTACGAGAAACACAACATAATCACTTGTCACTATTCAAAGATATAAACTTCACAAAAAGCAATAAACTTCACAAGAGATATTCACTAGCTGGTGTCTCGGTAGCAAAACGAGTTCACTAGCTGAGGTCTAGGAGCAGACTGAGGTCTCGGAGCAGACAAAAGGTCTCGGAGCAGACTGCCAGGTAATGATTCAGATTATTAAGTCAAAGATATTTGTTGTACATTAGGAGTTGTTGACGCGGCAAGTGTTATATAAGATTAAATACTCCGAACATTTACCTAGGGTAAACGTTATTCTAATACATCGTCAATCTATCAATGAATGAAATCAATACCCCATGTGGCGGTATTAACAGCTTAAGTTTCGTAGTAAATATTTCAGATATTTTGGTGACATCCCTATGAACAATAGTCATGTATCATTCTTTTATGGTTGGAGACTAGTCCAAACTTAGGAAAGAAAGCTTTCTTTCCTTTCTGTTGAATGAATGATCCGGTTTAACGTCACGAACTCCCCTCTATCAGAGAGCTAGGATGGCGCCCCTATACAGAGGACTTTGTAGCGTGTAATGAACAATGACTTTGGTCCAACTCGTAGTGTCTAGGTTTGAACCGCCGTCACTTCAACCTCCGTCGGAAGCAGCGACGCTCTAACCCGCGGGACCAACAAACATCTGTTACCCTCCTTAAGATTTCCCTCTTAAGTATGAGATTTTTCTTTTAATCCCACAACAAAGATTTTCTTTTTTCTCCTGATATCTAGGTTGGATTTTGTACCAATGTAAGTCATTAATCTTGTTAACATGAACTCTTTCTGGACTCCATGATATGGCTTCGTGACGTACCGCGCTGTGTCCATGACATTGATGTTACCGCTAACAGAATCATGACCGATGGTCATGATGGAAGCAAACTTGGCAATGTGCCGTTATTTCTTGGCACTGTTCACTTGAAGTGAGTAAAAAGGATTCTTAATTTCATTAACCTCTTATAACATGCTTTATAGTTACTTAGTATGTACAGTTGGTGAGAGAACACAATCTGTATTGTCAAGCAGTCACAATATGCCACCATCACACACCACTAACTAACCAAGACTTGATATGTGACTGAATGCTTTGAAAGTATATCCTGAAACATGGAAGATGGATGGTGTTATTGTGAGTGCGGAGGAGCCCCGGTACCTGTATTATATATTTACCTGCACTCTATATATGTATATATCATATATGTGTACTTAGTCACAAATATGTTTACATTAGTATATTACAAAGGATTACAAAGGCAAAGCATGCCGACAGGAGACCTTTTGATCCATATCTAGGTCGGATGCAAAAAAAAAAAAAAAAAAAAAAAAAAAAAAAAAAAAAAAAAAAATATTAATAATAAATTAAAACTATAACAATGTAAATAACAATTAAAATACATAAATAAATGCATTGGTATAGTTGAATAACAAACAAACAGGTAAATAGTAAATTATAATAAATTGACATATAACTAATAATAAATGAAAATCAGACAGACAAATTATAACAAAACAAAAACAAATAATATAACATAA
>NC_134785.1:36914602-36922102 GCF_046742065.1 Oratosquilla oratoria
TTCATATTTTCCTCATTATGTATATAGCTATAGGCGAGTGAAATCATATTCCGTAAGCCAGGATAAAACTCAAAGAAGACCTCAATTTAGAAAGGGTTAATCATATTTATCTAGGATAGGATTTAATTAATCTTGTCACATTCCTCTAGTTAGTACAATCATTGTCTTCGATTACCTTACAATTGATTCTGCTTATTCATTCAACTTTCTTCTATTCATATATTCATTTTTTACAACTTTGTTCGGTGTTATTAAATACATGATAAGCTAATTTCATCTCTCCTGATGTGTACGACGGTCTGTATGATATTCACAAAGTCGATATGGCAAAATGTTTTTAGTATATCCATAATACCATATCCCTTAGATCCTTGTAATATTATGATAGTATTGTTAACCAAATTGCATACGCATTTGTTTGTACAGAGATTATATATATATATATATATATATATATATATATATATATATATATATATATATATGTATATATATATATATTATATACACATACATGCATACATGCATACATACATACATACATACATACATACATACATATGTACATATATATATATACATATACATATAATGCATATATATGTATATATATATATGTATGTATATATATATACATATATATATATATACATATATGTATATATATATATACATATATATATTTTTCAACCACATATCACTTTTAATTCCATACCATCGTAAACGAGACTAAGAATCGCTCGAAGGAGGTATCCGTTGGAAATTAAAACGTAGACGAGCCGTAAAAAAGTTGCATTGACGTAACCCAATCCTTGGTAGCGTATTGGGTTACGTCAATGTAACTTTGTTACGGGTTAGCTGGGTTCGAATCCTCGGCTCGTCCACGTTTCAATTTCCAACGGATACCTCCTTCGAGCGATTCTTAGTCTCGTTTGCGATGGTATGGAATTAAAAGTGATATGTGGTTGAAAAAGATATTAATTGATCACTGGGAACCATTCAGTGTGTATGTATGTATGTATATATATATATATATATGTATATATATACATATATATGTATGTACTATATATATATATGTATATATAAATATATATATATATGTGTGTGTATATATATATGCATATATATATATATATATATACATAGATATATACATACACACACACACATATACACACAGGTGTGTGTATATATATATATATATATATATAAATATATATATAAAAAAAAATATATAAATATATTTATATATATATATATATATATGAGTAATTCGCTGGTGAACAGCGACATCAATCAGATCATTTTTATGGCCGTTGCGCAGAGGATTCGAACGTACTGCTCTGGCGCCAAGAGGCTCCTAAGTCAGTGCCTTAAACCACTCATCTGTCAATGGCTAAAACTATTCGAACTCAGAACGCTACTGGTTCCCGAGATTAGGTAAGATCACTCACTGCCGCCCAAATACCTTTTTAACCGAATAGCCAACCACACATGTAGCAGGGGGTAAGGACCGGAACAAATCCCTTTCACGCTATTGTTATTGTAACCATATGAGTAATTCGCTAGTGAATAGCGACATGAATCAGATCATTTTTATGAGTGTTGCGCAGAGGAATCGAACCTACTGCTCTGGCGCCAAGAGGCTCCCAAGTCAATGCCTTAAACCACTCAGCTATAGACGTTTAAAACTATTCGAACTCAGAACGCTACTACCACTCACTGCTGCCCAAGTACCTTTTTCACCGCCCACATACGTACATCAACCTTGTCTTGTGTCCCCTCGTTTTGACCTCGTAGTCGAATCCCCATACAGTGTGCACTGCGTGCACTGCCTGGCTGCGTGCACTGCGTGGTTGTGTGCACTGCGTGGTTGAGTGCACTGTGTGGTCGTGTGCACTGCGTGATACTGTAGTTCTTGTAGCGTCTTTAGTAGCTTTGGTTTAGTCCCTAGCTGCCGCCACTCTAAGCTTCCACTTTTGCGCGCTTATTTTCGTTTCGTACGTCGCTTAAATTTTTCACTATTGTCTTTAATCACTTCCCCTTTATTCACTTTCATCCACTTCTTTTTCTGTATTAATTCATACTTTTTAGTCGGTAGGCCCTGTGGCTACAAGTATTCCTCTCTTCAATTTCTATATATTATATTTCAGATAAGGGGGAATGATATGTTTGTAGATTTTCTTTTCTTTCTTGAATACCGGTTACACTGCGTGCTTCTATTGGTAAACTTTCTGAGTCCTGTGAGAACACGCATTGTTACGTCCCAGGTAAGGCCTGCAGTGACGTCATGATTTCTTTAGTCCAATGATCTTTAACTTTATATTTAAGATCCTTCCCTGAGGGTGCAATCTTACAATCGTGAACCAATTGAATTTTCTCCTCCTCCAGCCTTTCTCCAATCAGATTCGCTGTTACAAGGCTATTCAATATTGTTTATTTAAGCAATCTCGAATACCTGCTTAACTTACTTTGGTTACATCGTCATCAATAGGTATCAGGCCCCCGACCAATTTTATTACACCAAGTGGAGAGCGAATTTATACAACTGCTCGCTTACGAACTGTCGTTTACCAAACAACCAACTTATAGAAATTAAAGCCCTTACCGTCTGCCCCACCTTCTACCTACATCTCTCTACCAGCCTCTTACAATGGGATTATTAGTGATGTTAGTAAGTTGTGGATGACACTAGAATAGGACTTCAAATCAGGTCAGGAAAAAACGCTGGGATACTACAGAAAGACTTTAACAAATTGTTCACATGGTCAGTGAAATGGCAAATCTTCAATATCTCAAATTGTAGTGTGTTAAACATTTGTTTATAGAACCCAGATAGCATATTTAGCTTAGATAATACGTTTTTAGAGAAAACTCAAAGCGAGAGAGACATGGGAGTGCTAGTGAGTCTTGAACTTATATCCAAGAACACGGCGTTAGAACTAGGAACAGAGCTAACAGAGGAATAGGTTTTATTGTTAGGATGGTTACAAATAAAAATGTTATACGGTTTTGGTCTCAGTCCTATAGAATGGGTATAAATTAATTAGAATCAGTATAGAGAATGAACAAAACGGTACCTGGACTTAGAAATTCACCTTATAAGAACAGGCTTAGACATTGTGACCATGTGTGGTCCCTTTCACCACTCTGTTGGCCGTCTTTCTTTCGGACTTTTACTTTTCACTTTCCTTTCACCACTCTCTTTGTTACGATAATAGTCACTCACAATTTTAGTCAGAAGGCCGTGTGCTTCTGACTATCCCACTTAGTCAAGTTCCACTTATTATATGTATAGTAGAGGGATATATAAATGGTTGAGATATTTCCCTTGATTTTCTTCATGATTTCTTCTACAATGTCATTCTCTTAGTTATACAGAGGACTCCCGTCGGGAATACTTAATATGGATACTAGGTTAGCTCTTCAGTGACGTCATGACTTCTTCCAATGATCTTTAATTTTATATTTAAGAAACTCGCCTAATGGCATGATCTTACAATCGTGAACCAATTGTATTTTCTTCTCCGCCACCTTTTCTCCAATCAGAACAGCTGTTACAATCCCATATGCAATACTGCTTACTCAAGCAATTTCGAAATAAATGTACATACTGACTTGGTTTACATATTGTTACATCAGCGAAAAAAAAAACATTTTAGAACAATAAAATAGGGTCCCCGGCGGCTGTTTGTAAACATTAGGTAGGGAGCGAGCTTATGCAACTCCTTTGCTTTCTCGCCTTTAGGTATTATGTAAATTTATAAACTATGAAAATATAACACTCGTCACCTACCTCTCTTCCCAATTGTCTTCCAGCCTCTTACAGGCACTTTGATTTACACTCCCTAGAAAAACGCAGAGTGCGGGATAATCAAGGGCTTTAACAAGGGTGACTCTGACAAAGTCATCATATCAAAACAACAGAGCAGGGGTCGTATTAATGAATTTAAATTGAACATATCTAGATTTAAGAAAGTCGTAGGCATAAACTGGTTTTCCAATACAGTGGTCAAAGAATGGAATTGACTTAGTCATCATGTAGTGAGCGTTGAAACTATCCGTTGTGTTAAGAGAAGGTTATGAATGGGGATGGTAGATGGTAATGAACATGGAACTGTCTGTTGTAGACCTTATGGTCTATTATAGTCTTCTTTTTATATTATTATGCATGTATATATATATATATATGTATATATATATATATATATATATATATACATATATATATATATACATACATACATATATGTATACACACACACACACACACACACACACACACACACACATATATATATATATATATATATATATATTTATATATATATATATATATATATATACGAGTATATATGCAAAGTAGACCACTTGGAAAAAGAAACTAACGAGGCAGAGCGTTTTCGTATATTACATTTTCAGTGCAAAAAGTACAGTTAAACAGAAATACATAATTTATATATACATAACGAAGGAACAGGGACAGTTTACATAAGAGGAGAGGACATCTACCCACTGGAAAGCAGTAGGTCAGGTCGCAAGGGTCAATGCGTCCCACTAATGAGGGAGGGGTAACTTCAGGTCACAGTCGCAGGGTTACATTTTACTTTATTATTCTTTTGCTTATTTCTTGGCAGATAAAATTTTTAAGTTTGTATAAGCCTGTGTGTAAGTTTGTAGTTTGATCACTGGTGGTATGGATCAAACAGCACTCTATTAAGTTTCTTACTATCATGTTATTGGTGTGATAGATGGCATAGGCAATATCCCAATCAACAGGATGATTGTTTAATTCAACATGTTTGAAGATTCCACTGACTTTATTGCCATCCCAAACATATTTCTTATGTTGTTCAATTCTGATTCTCAACTTAAGGGTTTGATAGTTTGACCTACGTAAAATTGATTACACGTTTTGCAAGGAATTTTATAAATGCATCCTTTTTTAACTTCAATACTCTTGTTGATGAGCACATGTTTTACTCTTCTATTATTCTTAATAATCACCTTTACGTTAAATATTTTCTTGGAATGGCAAAATTAAAATATTATAATAACTGAAAAATTATTTTGGTTGGAAAGTTAAAAATAATTTCCTTGCAAAATTGTAAGCAATATCAAATTATTTTTTTAGGGTATTTTAATTTTAGCCCAATATTAAAAACATTTCTGATTTCTTCATCAATTAATTTAGGACTACAGATACGGAAAGCTATTTGGATGAGAAGATTAGTAATGAATATATGAGCTTACACTGGTTGATTTTCTATATACTTTAAATCTAAAGCTGTTGTCATGACGTAGTGTAGAGCAATCTAAAAAAGGTAAGGTACCATTTTTCTCAACTTCTAAAGTATATGTAATGGAATCAACAGGGGTATTTATTTTTTTTTTTTTAATATCATGCACATTTTTATCTTCTGATCAAAGATATAAAATGTCATCAATGCACCTAAGCCAAGGGATCTTAGGAGGGAAGATTTTGTGCAATATTTTAATTTCGAAAAAAAATTCCATTATAAATTTCTCAAAGCTGAGGACAAAGGGTTTCCCATACCCATGCCGAATTTTTGGGGATAGAAATTACCATTGAATTGAAACTTGCAATATTGAAACTAAAATATTGCCATTTCATATGAGGCCATTTTCCCTCCATGTGGTAGTACTTATATGCTTCACAGAGTTCAAAAAGAAACCTGAAGTCATCTCTCCATCCAGGGTTTTCTCGTGTTGGCATAATTTCTATACCAGAATATATATATATATATATATATATATATATATATATATATATATATATATATATATATATATATATTTTTTTTTTAAGTTCTCATAGCCTGCCAAAATATCATCAGTGATGCTGGGTGACCGTGATTTTGTTGAGAAAAGGGAATTCATCACGTGCCTTAGAACCAAGTCGAGAATATGATGCTGGCATCCAATAAACTGAGGCTCTTCTAGTCCCTTTTGTCCGAACTGTTTCTGAAGTCTAACATCAACGCCACTTTGGTGGTCTGTATTGACTGCTGTAGTGCAGGAAAGAATCATTTTGACACTCCTCCATGCATTGTATTCATCGAACAGGACTTGCAGAGTGATAAAGATGTCCTCATGTGATCCGCTTTCACAAGCCAAAATGCCGAGGTGAAGAGTTCTTGCAGAATCAATTACACAGACCACTTGATATTCTTTATTGTCAATTCTCTTCCCATCCAAATGCAAGCAAAATTCCTCTTCACCAATAAGTTCTTTCAGCCGGTTCTTGACTCTTTCTGCATCCTTGAACACTCGACGTCAAATTCCTGTTTGTGATGGTGTTGGGACATCTAATCCTTCTTCAGCCAAGTTTTGAAGAACATTTGATGCTTTCCTTGTTGACCATGACACTTTTGATATAAGCTTGGCAGCAGATTTGTTTGCGTGGTACTTTCGTTTCATGAAACTCTTCTGCAACATCAGAACCAGTGCTGTTATTTACTTCTTCACTACTACTACTCAACTTTTGCACTTGAGTTGTTGACGGTTCTGATGAATTTCTTGGCTGTTTCGAAGGGTGAATCATTGACAGAGGAGCCACTTTCTTAGATATGTATCCCACTTGGCCTCCTGGTTCTATTTGTTTTCTGTAAAGTTCTTTGTCTTCACTGCAAAGCCAGCTTCCACTTGGTTTTATAATATCGAAAATGTGAGTGATATTTATTTCAAAATCTTCGTTTTGCCGCTTTCTATACTTTTCAAAAACACTTTCACTATCATGTCAACCTTACCTGAAACTTGCTGCTTATAAAGAAGAGGGAATCTAAGTTTCTCCCAAAGCTTCAGTAATTCTTGAGATATCTTCCTTATTCGGTCTGCTCGCCCTTTGGTTTATCGCACAACCCCAAAAATCTACCAACAATATCCCTGTTCAAAGGCTTTTTGCACATGATCTCATTCATGTCCTCTTATCATTTTTACTATGCTTTGACGGTGTTTTGTAGTTGTTGTGAAATCCCGTGTCCATTTCTTTCCAGCTGACTCCACCGCTGATTTGGATTGTTTACTTTTAGAAGGCATGTTTTAATCTGAAAGCAAAATACATGCAGTGAAAAATGAGAATGAAGAATACACGAGCTGCTGCAAAGAGTATTGAAACCAATTTGTATTTTCGTTATAATGCACGAAATATGTAATATATCCATGATCCACATATTTTTCACATGTATTTGATAATGCTGCATGGTAAGAAAACTTATTCCATGATACTTATAATATTATAAAGTTGTAAAGTTACTGTTTCCTTGTCTACACAGCACACACTCAAATCTACAGCCAGCAAAATTGACTTCAGACAGCTACTACTGATACTGCTGCTGACACGCCTCAGACCTTCACTTCCTGTGTACAGCAAAAATTAAATTATGTTGACATCCTCACCCTCATCCTCAACCTCACCCTCACCCTCACCCTCACCTCACCCTCACCCTCACCCACATCCTCATCCTCATCCTCATC
>NC_134785.1:36927102-36929602 GCF_046742065.1 Oratosquilla oratoria
CGATGTCAAAGGACACATCTTTTCATATTCCTCCCTCGTCACACTATTGTATATAGTATATAAACATTCATGACACTCCGATCTTTTTCTTGAACTATGACTACACAAATCACTTTGTTGCTCCATAATCTTATCACAAATTAATAACAATAAGGTGTCACAGTCCATATTCCTTGTAGAACGAAAAGTAATTTCTTTAACTTGTCTTCTATTAAGCGCCAAAGCCAGATTAAATGACACAAGTTTATGTACTGGCGACAGAGAGCACACATCGTCTACGTAAAGGTCACGCACAAGGTCACTCGATGTATCAACAAACACTAGATCAATTATGTGACCACAGATCGATGCAGGTTTATCCACAATATTGATCAGATTAAACATTGCTACCGTTTCTATAAAAAGTTGTACGTAGCGAGCCTTTGTGTCATCAAGCCAAAGGTTAAAGTCGCCCCATACAATAATATTCGTGCTTACCATGTCAATAGTTTCTAAATATAGTTCAAACTCATCAATAAATAAACTGACACTAGCAGCAGGTGGTCTATATATTGTTACAATCGTTAATTTATTTCCACTAATTTCACACTCAACTTGCAGTAATTCGAAACTATTATAGATGGGTGTCTTGCATTTTTTCACCTTCTTAACTGAATTTGAGACAAACATACCCACGCCCCCACCACGACCCATACTCCTCGGGTTGTGTACAAAAGAATGCGTTACAGGGGTGGTTTTTTCATAACAGCTGAATCAAGATCGGTTAACCAAGTCTCAGTAGCAGCATATAAATCTAATTGTCTATCATTAATAGTGTCCCTGATTTCAGAAGTTTTATTTCTAGCTGATTGAACATTCAAAAGTCCACAGTTAACTCTTTGAGTATTAAAACCCATGGTCAGTACTCAGTCTAATCCTATTTATTTTTGCAGCAAAAATAGGGCAATCTAAACTACTCACACCGTGTTCATCTTGACGTTTTGCGGCAAAGCAATTCAAGCACTTCCTCACCTCAGAATGACAAGTGCGCCCCTCGTGTTCACCTGCGCACTTGTAACAGTGAGGACCTTGACCTTTGGCCTTGGCATAACAATTTTCCGTCTTATGACCAAACTTCAAGCAATGATGGCACATTAGTGCATGATAACGGTCACGTACCTGATGAACGCCCCATGTCAGCTTCAACTTGTCATTTTTCTTGTGAATAAATGCTCGCACTTCCGGATCGCATTTCAATATATAATGTACAGTCCCCCCCGCAGCCGGCTTGTCAAATATAACACTCATCTTATCCTTAACCTTGTCAATCTGTGCTAAATCATTCCTCTCAATAATGCTGTCAATAATCGATTCTTTATTCTCTTCCGCTGCCACGTTACAAATCATAATCTTTGGGTTCAGTCGCTTTCCACAGGAAACATTTAAATTCTCTACTTCTTGCAACTTATTCTGTGCTTCCCTTCTCCTCTCCTCAGACTCGAAGTTCATCACAATGTTGCCTTTAGTTGTAAATTTTGAGTCTAGAATTTGAATATTCGTCAAAACCTCCTCTACCTCTTTTTTTTTTATCAACTGCTTTCTCACTACCTCTCGCTTTAAGAATAAGTAGATTCTTATTTTTCTGTCTGTCATTCCACTTCCTACCTCTTGACACCACTTCAGCCCATGTTGCATCCTCATCCTCGTCATTCCCACGGTTAGTATAAGCAGTAAGTACCTCTTCGACAGCGGCTGACACACTCGCTTGAAAATTCTGGGTTAGATTAAGATTTTCCAGAAAACTTTTAATCTCACTCATCTCACGTTTCATTTCAATAATTTGACTACGAATCTCACCTTCACCTTTAATCTCACTAGCACAAGGATCACAAACCCAATTAACCTCATTGGCTTTTGCCTTCACACCTACCATCCTCGAACAATTACTATGCGCGCAAGTTTCACACCTAAGGCATTTCAACCACTTGACCTTTCAATCATTTCCTTTTTGACAAACTGAACACTGTTCACTTCCCGGGAATGTATCACCACTCGACATGATAACTGTAGCATTTAGCTACAAGGCCGCACTCAACAACAGGCAGTCACACACACACACACACACACACACACACACACACACACACACACACACACACACACACACACACACACACACACACACACACACACACACACATACACACACACACACACACACACACACACACACACACACACACACACACACACACACACACACACACACACACACACACACACACACACACACACACACACACACACACACACACACAAACACACACACACACACATACACACACACACACACACACACACACACACACACACACACACACACATACACACACACACACACACACACACACACACACACACACACACACACACACACACACACATACACACACACACACACACACACACACACACACACACACACACACACACACACACACACACACACACACACACACAC
>NC_134785.1:36934602-36942102 GCF_046742065.1 Oratosquilla oratoria
ACAAGCAATACAATCAAGCTTGTATTTAGATCTGGACAACAAGTATGCTCTAATTGACTCATGTCTTCCAAATCTCTTTCTTCCTGAATTGAACAGATTGATGTAATTTGTGATTCCCCTTTCTCAGTACTGTCATATGAAATCTTAATGGTTCTTGGACAGACTTGAAAATATCTTATTTTTATACTTTTTCTTAAGACTATGTATATATTCAAAGTACTAATCACTAATATTTCTACCTTGTTCTTGTGTGCCTTATAAATCCCCGAATCTAATTTCAAACTTTTTAAAATTTCGAAGTCTACAGTGACTCATTTCAAGTTCACTTATATTCTGTTATTTGCTCTGGAGTACAATAATGTCGATTTGATTACGCCACCTTCCACATTTAGCAAAGTTTCATTTGGAGTTGACAAATTCTGAATTATTTCTGGGATTTATTGAACACCTGTTTTTTTTCACTATATGTGTTTTTCGTCATTTTGTCTTATATGTTCTTGAACTGAACGCTCTGCCCCGCTACCATCCAATCTAGCATTATCTTCCCCATCTGTCTCAATAGGTTTTCTCATTGCAGATACTGGCTCTAAGTCTGGTTAATTTAAAAATGGGATTAACTGTGATTTCACTAAGGTCCCTAACTAAGCAGGATATATGATCATGCACTCCTTTTCCATAGTTGCAAATCCTATCAGTAAATCAATAAATATTTTAATAGGTCTATTGAATACTCTATCCGCAATGATGAGTCCTACTGAAGTCCTTCCAATTGTTATGTTAAGTTTGAGATCGTCTTTGGTGTTGGTGTTTTCTTTTACATCACTCTCCCTTACATAATACTGTCTATTTGTTGTTTTAGGGTTAGCTCTGTAGTATTGTTTATATTGTGTCTGAAAGGTTTTCTCTTGTTTCTAGGTGAATACATAAATTTGGCATTGCTCTACAACCCTGTGTTCTATGTCCTACTTTTTTGTGATACAAACAGAAAGGTGGGTTTCTACAATAATATTCATCATGACCCTCATATTTGCAGTTCCGACAAATAGTCTGATAATAGTACTCTTGCGCTTTATTGCCCCCATTGGTTACAATTAAAATAACATTCTTTGAAGTTCTTCTAACTCTATGTTCCGATCCTCTGTTTTTTTTCTTGTTTTTTTTCTTTTTTTGTCAATGCTAGAGTTCCTAGTTTCTTTCTATTGTTGCATTCCTATTGTAATGATATATGGACTGATTGATTTACTTTCTTCATACCTTTGTAGAAGATAGTCAATCTCATATGAGTCCATTGTTTCTTTAAGATCCCTGTATAGCTTTTTACAATCATCTCATCACAGTTGTGTACAAATAATGCAAATTCAATTAACTTAGTGATCTGAGAAACTTTTACCTTGTCACTAGATCTACTTTCTGTGCAATCTGAATTTTTGAACATGGAAATCATGTCCTTAGGCCATCTATCTAATTTTGCTAAACATTCTGTGTTTGTTTCCTTTTTCTAATCATTCTTACCAAAGATCTGATAGGATCCTGATCATACTTTGACTTAGTATTTTATGAAAGCTTTCTTTTAATCTTCATATTTGTTTATATATTCTATCTGCTGGAAATATATTATAAGCCTAGCCCTACCCTTTTTTGGATCTACATTTTCTTTAAAAAATGATATTTTCTTTTTATTATCTGATATGTTTTTTATCACCATTAGTGCATAAATTCAACTAAGGAACCTATCAATCCCCACTGTATTTCCTTCCCCTGAAAACTTTGGGATATTATTAAATGAGGTGACAACCTCATGACGGAGAACTTCCATGACTATACCCTCAGTTATTAATGTCGATTTGAATTGACTGCTTACCTTGTAATCGTCCCTCACACGTACGACGCGCACCATATTTTCTTCCCCTGAAAACGTTTGGGATATTATTAAATGTGATGACAAACTCATGACGGAGAACTTCTATGGTCATTTGTAGTCGACCTTTCGTTCCCTAGCAAGTCCTCACACGTACGACGTGCACCTCAGTAACACATCAACCTCGTCCGTGTGGTCGTCCTCGAATCAGCGTGTAATGCGTGGTCCTGCAGTTCATTCGATGAATTCTATGTTGCACCAGTCTCTTTACATATATAGCCGTATCTTGCATTAAGTTTTTTAGTTGTAGTCTTCTATAGTAGCGTGCGTTGGGTGTTGGGTGTTGGGTGTGGGTTTCATCCCACGCTGCCACCACTTTCATCCACCTTTCACCACTGTCATCCGCCCATGCCCCTTTCTTCACTTGCATCACTTTCTTCACTTTGTTTTTACTTTGTTCCCACTGTTTTATTACATTTGATTAGTCACTCATATATTAGTCGGAAGACCTAGTTGTCTCTAATCATCCATTAGCTATGATCTTTTGTCTAGGTGGAATGAAATATAGATTTTTTTTCCTATTTTTTCTTCCGTTAATTCTTATATAATGTGTGTCTCTGAGGTACACTCAAGAAATCCCCCAAAACACGTAAGTCAGGTCGTAGGTTGAGAAAAGGGAACGATTAAAGAGCTCTTACCCAATGAAAAATTAGAGGAAGTGGGGGTGGTGTTGAAAAAAATGGATTTCGCTCGGCTGAGGGCTTTGACCAAGAACCAATCCGGGTAAGCTAAATTACTAAGTTGAGATTTTATAATGTTAAATTCTCCTTCAAGAAACTGGGGGCTGCAAATTCTAATTTTTTTCCATTGGGTAAGAGCTCTTTAATCGTTCCCTTTTCTGAATCATTCATTCCCTCGACCAAGTTTCTTCCCAAAGACAAATTAAATTTGATTAATTATTACCCTAACACCATTAATAAAAAGGTGGTAAATGTCCATCAAAGGTTAAAAGAAGAACAGAGCCAAGGGGTTTATTCGATTCCATGTAAAGGTTGTGACTTAGTTTACATCGGACAGACTGGAAGGGATTTGAATACCAGGATGATTAAACATAAACGTTCCATTAAATATGCACAAGATAGCTCAGCTGTGTTCCAACATGTTAAGCAATTTAAACATTGTTTAGATTGGGACAGAGCTGAGCTTATTTATAAATCCAGATGTGAGTTCAGGAGAAAAATGGTAGAATCTACGATAATTGAATTTCAACCCAACATGAATATTTCAAAGGGGCAATGGTCCCCGGACATAATGTCCGGACTCTTCATCTCCAACCTAGTGAAAGCTCATTTGCCTCCTGACCTCACATACGGAGTGAGACGAGGGTAGAGATATCTTCCCATGTTCCCCTTTCTTTTGTTAAGGGTGCTACTTAAACAGCACGCCCTCTCTTATTTGTATCTACTGAAGAGGATTGCAGTTTGCAATCGAAATATATAGATTCCCCGTTTCCAGTCTTTTCTACTCCAACAGTGGTTTCTACGTTATATATATATATATATGTCTATATATATATATATAATATATATATATATATATATATATATATATATATATATTTGTTTCTTCAAATGTGATCCTATTTTTTTTTTCACAAAATTATTTATAGATTTCCCCATCTACTCATTAGCTTCACTTTACAAATTCCAGACTACCCTATCTCCAAAGACTCTCCCACCAACTACTGCTACATTTTCTCATCTGCACTTTTATTCATATTCATTTATTCTTCTCTCTTCTAACGATTCTTTCCCCACGTTTCCCTCCTCTCTCTACGTCCTTCTTGTCTCAATCTCTTTCATGAGTTATAGGTTGGTCATCCAGATGGACTTCAGAGTCAAAGTTGGGCTGCAATATTTCTTTTACAATTTGGCAGAATTTTTGATTTTCGGTTACAGTCCTAACCCAGTTTTTTTCTCTGCCTCTATTTCACGATCGTTGTCATTCCATCTTCTGGTTTTTGTCCCTCATTGGAGTGTGTGCTGTTTGTGAATCTGCTAGGCCTTCCATCATGACATACATACGAGTATATAAAAAATATTGTAGGTGAGAGAATTGACCTTTTCTTTTCGTCTATCTCACGATCGTTGTCATTTCGACCTCTAGTTTTCGTCTCTTACTGGAATATGTACTGTTTATGAATTTGCTAAACCTACTATCATGAAATATACTCGTACTAATAAGAATACTGGTGACAGTACTGACAACTGAGTGACTCCGTTGGTCACCGCTCTCCACCCTGACATCTCACCCTTCACTATTATTCTCTAGTGCCAGGCTTTGAGGAAATCCTATATGGATTTAATACGCTTACCTTTAAGACCTCAAATATATATCGGATTTCCACAAACATGTATTATGAGGTACTTTATCAAACTTTTTCCCCATATCTAAGTGAACACAATTTAACCAAACCTCTCTCTTGCAGTATATCGACTATTCTTGAGTAAGAAGCTTAACGAATGGTCATACGTACAATTGAATAAGATAGAATTGCAACAGAAAAAATAAAACTGTAAATACTGCTTGATGCGGAATGAATTCAAGTGTCAATAAGTTGCTTTACTTTAATGTATTAGACATCTGAGAGCTAGAATAACAGGACAAATACATCTACCTATACGAGGGGTAATTTAGAAATAAGTATCAATTTACAATCCTCAACTGTAATTATTATTATGTTAAGATATATGACTTAAAGAATTGATGGAATACATTTTGGGGGGTTCATCTATTTCTCTTTTACTTCTTTTCATGCCTTTCCTCTTCCTGTCTTAAACACTTCTAAGCGTTGTTACTAGTCTTTTATTCCCAGACTTCTCTTGTAGTTCCCTTCTGTCTGTTTCTACAGTATTTACGTAATATTTTCTACTTTCGTTTTGTCGCCATCTAGTTGTATAATCATTATATTGCCCTCGTTCTTTTTGTTATTTTTTCGTTGAAAATTGTCTTACTTCTTACTCTAATCAAACAGAATTCTGTTTTGTTCTATTTTTCTTTTTCCCCTTTTTTACATCTTCCTCTCATATTCCATTTTACGTTTCCCCCTTTTACCCTGTTTAATTTGTTCTTTCCTATTCTTTATACTTTCCTCTTTTCCTCCTTTCTGTCCTCCTTACTTTTCTTTTCCCTTCCCTCTTCCAATTTTGCTCAACCTTTTCATCTCTTTTTTTTTTTTCAGTGTTCACTTCTCCTACAGTTGCCACCTTCTCCTATTTCTATTTTTCTCTTATTTTCTTTCTTTACACGTACCCTACATTCGACTTTCATGTTTTCCGTCTTTACCCTCTTACATTTTTTTTTTTTTTTTTTTTTTTTTTTTGTGGGTGGGTCTATTTTTTCATCTCACCTTACCTTCCCTCTTCTCTTCTCTTCTCTTCCCTCTTCCCTTTTATCTTTATTTTATATATATTTTTTCCTTTTCCTCCTATTCCTCTCTCCATCTATCTCCTCTCTACCTAGATCTCCTAGATTTTTTTTCTGTATTCTTATATATCTTCTTTTTATTTCCTCCCTCTCTCTCCCTTCACAACTCTTCTCTTTGTCAATATTTCTTCCCGTGCATCTCTATTTTTTCTTCTGCTTTCCTGCCTTTTCTTTCTAACCTCTGTTTCACTTCTTTATCCACTTCTTATCGCAACCTTATATCTTGTTCCTCCTCCTTCCTTCCCCTTCCTACCAACCACCTTTCTTTCCCATCTTCACATTTTCTTTCTGCCTTTCTGGATCTCTGCTTCCCTAGATTTCTTCTCTTTTCCCCTTCTTGTACCTTTTGTGTGTTTTTTCCATCTGGTCCGATATCCTGATCTCATGTCTTAGTTCTCTCTAACTCAGTCTCAGATTTATCCTTTCAAACGTCGACGGGTTTCTCTCTCACTAGTATTCCTATAGTAATGTTTCTTCCTCTGTGTTGATTCTTACTATCCTCCATAATGTAACATATGTTCATTACTTTTATATTCATTAGCCATTATTAAATTATTCATAAGCATTGTATTCCTATTTTCTTGTGATCTACTTTTCTATAATAAATTAGTAAACATTAATGTTATTCGTCTATATACATTCTTAAGAATCTATTTCTATTTCCTAAGGTGAAAAATATCAGATATAGCTTATGATTTAGATATTTACTTAATCATTGAGTCAAAGAAAATAAAGATACATATGGTGGTTTTGGACACCTTATAATCAAATGCTCAGTAATACAAAACTAGGTCTTGTTCTCGACAGAATAAGTCGGATATTTCCAAAGGCTTATCCCGGACTTCTCTCCAATTCCCCGCAGTCACTGTTAACTTGATCCAACAATACAGGCGCAAAGGACAAAGATGATGGTTATGATAACAGCTACGCGCCTCCTGCAATGGAAGAATTGGTGGACTTGTTCGAAGAAATCAAAGGAATCGACGTCAGCGTGTGAGTGAAGCTACGTACCTGAGAGTATTATGCTCCTATTCATTTTTTTTTTTTTTTTTTTTTTTTTTTTTACATTCACACATTTAGTTCTTCTTAGATTTTTATTATTACCTTTCTAACAACTTTCTCCCTTTTCTTTTATCCACCTTACTCATTCCTTATCCTTTCTTTATCGCTAACTTCTTTGTTTCCACTTATCTATTTTGTTTTCTCCTTACTTTTTTTTAATCTTCCTTCCTTATTCTTTCCTTTTCTTAACTAAATAATTCCATTATCTTTATCCCGCATCCTCCTCCTTTTCACCTTCCTCTCGTCTTCCTTTTCTTTTTCACCGAACTGTCTTCACTATCCCTTCAGTTATTCTAATTTCATTTTATAACTCATATTTAAGAAACGTTATTATCTGAAAAGTAATGAATTAATACAGTGAGGATCCTAATTACAACCAAAGTTATATTTTTTGTTTAATATGCTTATATTTACGAGAAGTTACCTGTTGTAATCTTCAAACTCGTCTTGCAAATTGAATACGAAGCCTGCATGCTAAACTATTATTTGGTTCTGCTAACATGCTATCCCTCTCTATTTCTTGTCTCCTCTTTTTCTCATTTGGTAACTGTTCTTTTTTATACATAAGTCCCTCCCATATTCAAAATATGTTTCACACTTCTTACCTGTTCCCCATAATTGTCTTTAGATATTTTTCTGCCTGTCTCTACATTATTCTAATCAATTGAGGTGTATGCCATTATAAGTCAAATAACTTGAATACATATGAATATTCAAATCCGGCCGTTACAAAGCTTTGATCAGGGCCCCTTCAGACATCATTGTGACAAGTGATTTCTTCAATAATAGAATAAATATGTAATTGCCATCTGGTATGGATAGGTTTCAATCAATTCCTACCCGTATCTGCCACAGAAATACACAAAATTATATGACGCCAGCCAAAAAAAAAAAAATAAATAAATAAATCTTACCGAAGCTATCATATTTGCCATCGTAATTTTCAGCTCAGGTCTTTATCCTCCTGTTTGTCTTTTTTAATCAGCATTATCTCTGCTTTTCCCTATAACTTTCTTTGTAAGAGTTTGTATGCACGTCTCTCCACAGATCAGAAACTGGTCTACACATATTCAAGTGCCTACTTATGTATTCAT
>NC_134785.1:36947102-36952102 GCF_046742065.1 Oratosquilla oratoria
CACAATGTTTAATTGTACGACGAACATTTATCATTGTCACCCATTATGTTTAATTCAATGTGAATTCTGGCAGTTTTTCAATTTATATCTAAATTACAACGTAACTGAAGTCTGACATCACCCGCATGAAATATACCACTGCCAATGTATAGTGTAAAAAAGCTTACATGAATTAAGTACACAGCTTTATAGCCGCGTGAGCAAAGTACCTTTTATGTGATACAAACAGATGTCTTTAAGTAGTGCAGCAGAGTGCGTAAAGAAGACTTAATATTTCTTTAGCTTGATGTCAAGAAAACACTTGGGGTTCATGTAATGATATCTTCTACCCACCTTTGTACTTGCTGGAGTAGTGTTACTGAGCTCGACCACTAATTCAGCGCTAAATAGCTAAATAGCATCACAGTGCTGCAACCGGCGCTCCGACTTTATGGGGAAGGATCTGTGTGTGTGTGTGTGTGTGTGTGTGTGTGTGTGTGTGTGTGTGTGTGTGTGTGTGTGTGTGTGTGTGTGCGTGTGTGTGTGTGTGTGTGTGTGCGTGCGTGCGTGCGTGTGTGTGTGTGTGTGTGTGTGTGTGTGTGTGTGTGTGTGTGTGTGTGTGTGTGTGTGTGTGTGTGTGTGTGTGTGTGTGTGTGTGTGTGTGTGTGTGTGTGTGTGTGTGTGATTCACCTTGGTCTTTGGATCACGTGTTGGACTCCTGATCGACAGCTATTTCCCTCCCGGAAGAGAGATCAGAGCTCATATGACCGATCTATAGGTAATGTTATGACCTTACACGCACACACACACCCAACTCCCCGCCCACGAGAGTTGGAGTAACGACTCGAAGCGCAGCGATACTGAAATAATTTCAGCCCTGGGCAGGATTCGAACCAGGTACCGCCGGCATCGCCGTACTGACAGTCTGGGATTCTACCAACCGCGCCACCGAGTCGTGTGTGTGTGTGTGTGTGTGTGTGTGTGTGTGTGTGTGTGTGTGTGTGTGTGTGTGTGTGTGTGTGTGTGTGTGTGTGTGTGTGTGATTCACCTTGGTCTTTGGATCACGTGTTGGACTCCTGATCGACAGCTATTTCCCTCCCGGAAGAGAGATCAGAGCTCATATGACCGATCTATAGGTAATGTTATGACCTTACACGCACACACACACCCAACTCCCCGCCTACGAGAGTTGGAGTAACAACTCGTAGCGCAGCGATACTGAAATAATTTCAGCCCTGGGCAGAATTCGAACCAGGTACCGCCGGCACCGCTGTACTGACAGTCTGGGATTCTACCAACCGCGCCACCGAGTCGTGTGTGTGTGTGTGTGTGTGTGTGTGTGTGTGTGTGTGTGTGTGTGTGTGTGTGTGTGTGTGTGTGTGTGTGTGTGTGTGTGTGTGTGTGTGTGTGTGTGTGTGTGTGTGTGATTCACCTTGGTCTTTGGATCACGTGTTGGACTCCTGATCGACAGCTATTTCTCTCCCGGAAGAGAGCTCAGAGCTCATATGACCGATCTATAGGTAATGTTATGACCTTACACGCACACACACACCCAACTCCCCGCCCACGAGAGTTGGAGTAACGACTCGAAGCGCAGCGATACTGAAATAATTTCAGCCCTGTGCAGGATTCGAACCAGGTACCGCCGGCACCGCCGTGCTGACAGTCTAGGATTCTACCAACCGCGCCACCGAGTCGTGTGTGTGTGTGTGTGTGTGTGTGTGTGTGTGTGTGTGTGTGTGTGTGTGTGTGTGTGTGTGTGTGTGTGTGTGTGTGTGTGTGTGTGTGTGTGTGTGTGTGTATGTTTACATGCTTGTGTGTGTGTTTTGTGCGCGTATGTGCAAAGTCACAGCACTACTGTAAATCAAGTTATAAATGAGCTCTGGGTGTTCATACTAGAGGGTAATAGCTGTCGGTCACAGGACTAATATATGATCTAAGATCACGTGATGCTGATGTTATATTACACTGACTATGTCACTTCTTTCTGTCACCCGTATAAGATAATGTCTGCAAGCTTTATGTTATTAATATGTTAATGACTTTTGCATCACATCTAAGAACCAAAGCCATGCACAATTCTTTTATGACTTTAATTTAATCTTTACTGGAAGAAAAATGGCAATCATATTAACTTGTATTGCCCCTCCTCTTTGATACTCGTTTTAAAAATAACAACCAAGCCTAGTGCAGCTTTGCAGTTTTTATTTTGTAATATTATATATTTTCACAGTTTGCACCTTACAGCGACATCTCTTGATATTAGTTTTGATGACGTCATGAGTTGTGTACCAACCCAGGCGTCCTATAGTGAAATAAACAATTTCTTTTTCAATATCTAGAGTGCTTCATCTCTTTGAAGATGTTTTCTTGGTATATCATTGGTGTTTACTTGTGTGCATATTGGTTCAGCAATGCTGTCTGTGGACGTTCAAAAGAACAAGGATATACGTGGCACATTCAATATTTTTGCACTGTGCTCCTACACAAAAGTATTCAGCACTTTCACACTACACCTCCTACATGGTTCAAGCTTTGTAAACAATGATTTATACAACGTAATTCAAATGTTTTCTATATCTCGGATCAAATGTGCTAGTAAAAAGGTTAATAATAGTAATTTGTTACTACCAGATAAAACTAATTATTCTTTACATGACAAGTTAGATATATTATTCTACATTATTTACACACTGTATAGAAAAACAAAAGCTTTCCTACAATTATCACTAAGAATATACCAATCCATTCCAGCAGATTATTATTATTATTATTATTATTTGCATTCATTCCCATACTGCACGCTCTTATTTGGCTAGCTATTAGTAGTGAACACATAAAACTGAAATTAAGTTCCTGTATAAGTCTAATAAACCAAAATTGCTGTTTTATATGTTGTTTAGTCAGTATTGTTTTTCTAAATTCAGAAAAAACTAACTCCTGCAGCTTAAGAAATCAGACAGTTAAACTGATTGTGTCTGCCTATACGAGAACGTGGTTTTAGGTAACTTGAATTACATAATTATCACTGATGTAAGCCCTGACTTTGTTGGTGTGTCGGGCCTGATCCAACACCCTGTCTTCCTAATTAACTTATCTTCCGTTTTGTTTTGCTTTATTTCCTCTTTTGTTATATCTATTTTCTCTATGTAATTTCTTTGTTATTCACTTATTGTTTCTCCTGATCTTATTCAATCAAATTCTCCAAAAACGATATTCCTTATAACTTGTTTTGCATATGCTTTATAAAAGTCCTTTTAATATTTTTGTAAGAGAATCTAGTACCATCTTTTAGCTCCTTGTTGATGTTCTGTACGTGAATAATATTATTGTTGTTCTTTCTGTATTTACTTTTAGGATGGCATCAAATGCCTGTGAAACATCTTTGCATTAATACTATAACACTATTGCTTAAGTTACGTAATATAATTCATAACTATGTCTTATATCATGTCAAATAAGAAGCAAAATGCAAATAATGACCAGTTGTTGTTGCACACAACTTTTACTTCGAAAAAAGATGGCATGTTTTCGGATTATTCATGTGGCTTGAAAAAAAAAAAGTCTGGCAATTTTCTAAAATAAGATAAATAAGCTCTTTCATTTACCTGAAGTCTAAGGGATCTGAGGAATATGAGAATAGAAATCACGGAAATTATATATAATTCATATATACTTCTCAAAAGAACAATGGAGTCAACAGATCATGCTAGTTGGTTTGAAACTATCACCACCACTCTCTTCCTCCAATATTTCGTCACTGACATTCCATATATGTCTTATGACGGTCTTTCACAAACTATTTCCTCCGTCTTTCTTCTCCCTTGCATCTCCCGGTCGATCCGCTTTTCACTCTTTTATCATCATCCTCAGTAAACTCTCTCCATACCAATAGGTCTCTTGTCTCTATTTTTTTTTTTTTTAATCTTTTGTTTGTTTCAGCGTTTTTAGTGGATTTAAGTCTCATAACTTTATTTTATTTTATTTTTTATTTGTCTATTTTTATTTATCCTTCCCCACCCAAACACATATTACTTTTTCCCCAATTTTGACTTCTGATATACCTTATGCCCTTTTTTTGCACTTCACCATGAATTCAACCCTATGTCTTACATTCCATCAGTACAGTAATGTAGTTTCGATAAGTTATCTATATTATGGTGGATTTTCATAACTAATGGATATATTTCTAGTAATACACTTTAGGAGTATTGGTCCTGATATGTAGTGGTGTAACTCAAGTGCCATTAATGTAAACCATATTTCAGTTTAACTAGAAATTCTTATGTCTCACATAAAGCCAGTACTGGAACTTTGGCACCAGTATACCAAAGAAGAGCTGATGTCAGTAAACGGAGTGCTGTAGTCTAGAGTATCACCTCACCACTGTCAATATTTCTCGGAAGTCGTTGGGCTCGAATCCGGTCCAAAGTAGACACTAGATGAAATCAAAGTCTAATGGATCAGAGTGATACAACGTGACCACCTGGGATAACCCCTATCAAATGATGAAGTGCAACGAGCTTTAAGGTGCCCGTAATTCACAAACGCTTTGGTTTTGCAAGAGGAGTACGGAGATGACCTTTGTATAAAGAAGATCGCCTCAAGGCAACCAGAATACGATATTTAAGTCTTTAATGATAGTGAAAGGATCAATAATGATAGGGACCGTTTTGTTGGGCAGGTCAATTTCATAGGCCAAGTAGAAGAAATATGCAATTCGTTAAAAGTAATGAAAAGTTGATCGAAAGGGGCTTAAACTTTAAGCCATACAAGGTGTTCTCCAAGGCTGAATGAAATGATCTGGCAATAGAGAGAACAAATGCTCAAATTAGCAACAACAGTGATATGGTATAAAATGTCGTAACCACGCACCAATCGTGCAGGAAAACAATTCTTACTGTTTTTTTTTTTCTTACTTGCCCTTTATCCTTCTTTGCTATCCACTTCTTTCCCTCGAGATCCTCAATCTTTTTCAGACCCTCTATGTCTTTATTTCATTAACTACCTGAGCAGTGTGC
>NC_134785.1:36974602-36997102 GCF_046742065.1 Oratosquilla oratoria
GTGTGTGTGTGTGTGTGTGCGTGCGTGTGTGTTGTGTGTAGTGTGTTGTGTGTGTTTTGTGTTGTGTGTTGTGTTGTGTTGTGTGTTATGTATTGTTACGTCCCACACCGTCTAATATCGAATTGTTGAACCATCGATTGGCTTTCCCGAACCTCCTTTTTGTTTCCTCGAAGTCTTGAATATAGTCATTCAAACGACCAAACTGCTGAGCCGTCGTTAGGTTTCCCCTAATCATCTCGTTGTACGCTAAATACCTGCTCGAAATCAACTACAGCTATTCAAACCCCGCCGGGATTCTAAAGCATATAAGTACCACACATGGTCAGGCGGAAAGCAGTCTCTAATTATCTGTGGTTGGGAAGGTTTCTTTCCTATCAGGTGATCAAGGAAACAATACTCCTCTCCAACAGTAATATAATTGTTGTCCTCGTGTGATGTATTTTGATTCATCAGTGTCACTATGGTTACTTCGTATATTACCTTTTGTATTCATTAATTGATTAAGGAATATTAATTGCTTTATTTACTTGTTTCGTATTGTATTTTGTTAATAAGTGTTAAGTATTTGATCAATAATTAATATCAAAATGTATTCTGTTTACTTAGGACCTTGCACCTTTTGTAAGGTCCGCTCATGCCCTAGACTAATTCATAATGGGTGGATCGTTACAGTATATATATATATATGTATATATATATATATATATATATATATATATATATATATATATATACATGCATATTTTTGTCATATCCTTGGAGTGCAGAGGAATGGCAAGAACTAGAGTCATGATGAAATATACGTAAAGAGTAAGTCGTGAATGAATACCAACGAAATTAATATTTCGAGAATGTGAAGGAGTAAAGATGTACCCTTGAATATTAATACAAGAAGAAAATGGAAGATGTATAAATAACTAGATATCTTGGATGCACACATTCGAATGGTATATAGAATTGTAAACATACGAAAACAAGTAATTTAACTGACGTAGTGAAGATGCACGGAAAGTTAGATATCAATGAAAACAAAAGTGGTGGATGCTGTGCTGCTTTATGAAAGGAAAAGTTGTACGAGAGGAATAATGATGATAAAAGGTGGAGAAATTATGGCTGAAATGATTGACCATTATATGTGAAAGAAGGGGAAGGACTAGGGCTTCAAATGGAGATATGTGAAAGAGTAGGAATGATTTTAGGTGGATACTAAGTAGCCTACGCGAGGAAGCGTTTCGATGTATTCGAAGCCACCGCCTTTGCCCTTTTTGATTAGACTTGTGAGGCGGGTAACAGTCAATGCTACGAATCAGAAAGATGCTCGGGATTCGAATCCACAACTAAGCAAATGCGAGACCAGCACATTAATGATTTGAGGGCAAATAAGAATTTGAGAAGATAATTTTTGGACGAGGTCTGTGCATGTGAAAAGAACAGGTAAGGGAATGATTAAGCATAGAGGAGGAATGATTGATACAAGGAAATAGAAACGAGTGGTGGGGATACTGTGCAGATTACCTAACGCCACGTAGACGGAGTGACCTGACATTGCCTCCCGAGCTGGCCGACCTGATCCAACCCACATTTGCGCGCCGCGAGTGGCTTGTCTACCTGCTGTATAAATTTAGGCCTCGGGTAGTTATAGCTTACACAGTAAAGGACCCACTAACCTCTCATGTCTCCGTAGCCTACATATAATATAGAGAAAGGAAGACTATACATTAGGCATATCCATATAAGGTGTAGAACCTACACTAGGAGGCGTGTAGCTGCGGCCGAAGCCATCACTTTTGCCCGATGCGCTTGGACTGTTGGGACAGGTAACAGTCACTGCTCGGAATTGGAAAGGAATGCGATATTCGAACACACAACTAAGCGAATATAAGACCAACATGCTTCTGATTGCACCACAAGCGCTCTATATAACGGGTTAGGGCGTCGTTTCTTACAGCGAAGGTCAAGGGGATGGCGGACTGAACCCTGCCACCGGTGAAGTTGAACCAAGGGCATGGTTTATTGAATTCCACGCTACAAAGTTTTCTGTTAGCGGCACCGTTCTAACCTACCAATATGAGTGAGTTTGTGACGTTAAACTATATCAGCATGATCATAAAAAGTATGTACACGATGAAAACATATAGAATACGTAAATGTACAGTACATGTGAAGATCAGTGGGCTGCATACCAATATGCTTCTATCTCATTCATCTAACCGAGATTGGTTCTAACCTACCCTAGGAAGTGAGGTGCCGATTTTGTGGATGCAGAGATGGTGAAGACTGTCTTCCTCAAGAGAAAAATATCAACAGTAGGCACAAACAAACAAGAATACACGCATGTGTGCACAAGTACACATTTCTGAAATTAAGAATTCTATATAAACAATGAATCAGCCTATTTACACATATCTGCTAGTTTACTTTTATATGTTTGATTCATTTGTTCATTTTTTATTTATTGATTTGGATATTAATGTATTTATTTACCTGTTTATGTATTTGTTATACATTTTTCATTTGATTATTTATTTATTTATTTATTAACTAATTAATTTGTTTATTTATTTGTATATTTCTTTATTTATATGTATGTATATATATATGTATGTATATATATATATATATATATATATATATATATATATATATATATATATATATATATTTACCTGGCTATTTGTTTATTTAATTAATTACCTATTCACTAACCTATTTGTTTATCTGTTTATTCATATATTCATTTTTTTTACTTGTGTACTTCTTTATTCATTCATTTATCTATTCATTATCTTTTCTAGCCTTTTTTATAATCGTTACTCCTTTTGCTTATTATTAGATTATATCACTTACCCTCGTTAGTTAAAAATACCGAAATACTTTTAGCCTGATTTTGTGCCAACTGCTTGGAGGCAAGCAAACGTTGTTTCTGTTTTTAAGAAGGGAGATAGATCGTCTATATGCAACTACAGGCATCGGTTATAGAAAAAATTCTTGAATCAATAATAGTAAATAGACTCAGAGAACACATCGAAGGGCATAATCTAATTCGTGATTCACAGCATGGTTTCTCCAAGGGTAAGTCATGTGTGACTAATATTCTATCCTTTTACACTAAAGTATATAATGCGTCAGATAACAATGAAAATTACGATGTTATTTACCTTGGCTTTAGCAAAGCGTTCGACAAGGTGCCACACCAGAGACTACTAAACAAAATTAAAGCCCATGGCATAGGAGGAAAAGTGTTAGAATGAATTAGAGCTTGGATTAGTAACAGAAAACAGCAATGTTACTAGCGGGGTCCCCCATGGCTCGGTTTTGGGTCCCTTGTTGCTCATTATGTACATAAATGACTTAGACGATGTGATAGATAGTGATGTTAGTAAGTTTGCGGACGACACTAGAATAGAACGCCTAATTGGGTCAGGAGACGATGCAGAGATTCTTCAGGATGATCTTGATAAATTGTTAACATGGTCGGTGAAATGGCAAATAAACTTCAATATCTCTAAGTGTAGCGTGTTAAACGTAGGGCTACACAACCCCGAAAATAGATACAGCTTAGATAACACGTTTTTAGATAAATCTGAGTGCGAGAGGGACTTGGGAGTTCTGGTGAGTCCGGACCTTAAAACCAGGAAGCAGTGCATTAGCGCCAGAAATAAAGCTAACAGAGCATTAGGTTTCATTGCTAGGACGGTAACGAATAGAAGTGCAGAGGTATTTATCAAATTCTATCTAGCGATAGTTAGACCCATCCTTGACTATTCGGTACAGTTTTGGTCTCCGTCCTACAGAATGGACATAAATTCACTAGAATCAGTAAAGAGAAGAATGACCAAAATGATACATGGACTCGGAAATCTGCCTTACGAAGAGAGGCTTAGGCACCTAAACTTACACTCACTGGAAAGACGCAGAGTGCGGGGTGATCTAATAGAAGTGTGCAAGTGGATCAATGGCTATAACAAGGGTGATGCAAACAAGGTCATAAAACAACAGGTCATAAAACAACAGGGCAGGACTCGGAGTAATGGGTATAAACTGGACAAATTTAGATTTAAGAAGGAAATAGGTAAGAATTGGTTTACTAATAGGGTGGTCGATGAATGGAATAAACTTAGTAACCATGTAGTGAGTGCTGAAACTATCAGTTGGGTTAAAAATTATTAGACAACTTTATGGATGGGGATGACAGGTGGTGATGGATACGGAGCTGCCTAGTGTAGGCCTTATGGTCTCTTGCAGTCTCCTTTATTCTTATGTCTTACGTATTATGTCTTAATATTCTGTTTCCACACCGCCGTTTTTGTTTATTTATTCTTTAACCTTAAGTTTGTGCTTCGATTCTTATTTGATAACTTTGAGTTATTCATAATATTGAAGTCAAGTGTGTGGATACTATTAATTTATGTTTTATATTGTTCTTGATATTATTCTTCGAGACATAACTAACGTCAGCCTCAAAACCGTCTTTACTGGAAGAAAGAAAACTGCCGTGATGTCACCCCTGACTTCCTTGCTGTCGTCCTCGAAAGCTTTTTGATGTCTTCTTTGACAAGGGCGAGTGTTCCTGAGGAGACTTGTCAACATCCTCACTGGCCTGAAGTCTTCATATTTCTGCACCTTCGTTGACCCTCTTCAATATTTTTTTATTACGGTATCGTAAGAAAACACGCCTCAATTAATGAAAAACCCGCAAAACCTCAAGTCTGTTCCTCATCTGAATGAAATTCCTTGGCATTATCTAAAAATAGATAAATAAATAAATAAATAAATGAAGGTGGTTAGGATTGGTGTTATGTAAATACTCAATAAATGTTCTTCTGCTACGCTCTCACTATTCTCTCACTCTCCTTTCTCCTTCGCTTTCCTCTCACTCTTTCCCCAGTCCTCTCTAATTCTCCTTTCCCTCTTGTCACTCTTATTCCTCTCTCCTCTTCCCCATCTCCCTAGCCGGAGAATGTTCAGGGTTCTCATCCTCTTCTGTATTCATTTTCCACTTGGGTCGAAATTCCCGAAGCTGCGCGCGGTGACTAGGGCGTATTTTCTTCGTTCCCCTCCACCTCCTTTTATTCCTACTCTTGTTCCTCCTCGTCCTTCCTTCATTGTTCACTACCCTCCTCCTCTTACTCTTTCTTCTCCTCATCCTCTCCTTTTTTTCTTTTCCTTCATGTTAGAACTCTTCATGCTCTTCTCATTCCTCCTAATCTTACTCTTCTTCCTCCTCGTCCTCCCTTCATTGTTCACTACCCTCCTCTTCTTCCTCTTTCTTCTCTTTCTTTTCTTCATCCTCTCCTCTTTTTTTTTCATGTTAGAACTCTTCATGCTCTTCTCATTCCTCCTAATTTTAATTTTCTTCCTCCTCTTCCTTCTTTCATTGTTAATTTTTCCTCTCTTCTTCCTCTTTCTTCTCTTTCTACTCTTTCTCTTCTTCTTCCTCTTTCTTCTATTTTTATTCTCCCTCTTCTTCATCCTCTCTTCTTCCTCTTTTTCTTAGTCCTATTTCTTCTTTTCTTATCCTTAGTCCTCTTCATGCTTTTCTTCCCACTCCTCCTAATCTTACTCTTCTTTATCCACTTCCTTCATTTCTTGTTTACCTCCCTCCTCATCTTCCTCCTTCCTGTTTCAAATGTTTCTCCTTTTCCCCCTCTTTCTTCTCTTTCTGCTCTTTTTCCTCTTCTTCCTTTCTTCTTCTTATTCCTCTTCATCCTTTTCTTCTTACTCATCGTACTCTCACTCTTCTTTCTCCTTTTTCTTCCTTCATTGTATACCGCCCTCCTTTTCTTCGTTTTCCTTCTCTTTCTCCTCTTTTACCTATTTCTCCACTTCCTGCTCTCCTTTTCTTCTTTCTCTTACTCCTAATACTTCTCTTCTTTGTTTTACAAATCTTACTCTCCTCCACCGGCCTCTCTTCCTTCTCTTCTTCCTTCTTTTTCTTTTCCTCCTCTTCCCCCTTTTCTACTTATTATTTACCTTCCTTCTATACTTTCTTCTCCTCTTATTCCTTCTTTATTCTCTTCATCCTAATTCTTCTCTTCCTCCTCCTTCCCCCAATGATACGTTTCTCCTCTTTCCCCTCTTCTTCCTCTTTTCCTTTTCTCTCGCTTATCTTCCTCCCCTTCACTCTCCTTGTTCCCCGTGTTCTCTTTCTCATATTTACACTTTTCTTCCCTTTATTACTTTTCCTCCTCTTCCTTTTCTTTTTCGACTCTATTCTTCCTCATTCTATTTCAGTTTCTCTTCTTCAACTCCTCATTCTCCTGTTCTCTCTCCTCCTCCTGCTCCTGCTCGTTCTTCTCCTTTTTCCTCCTCCTTTCCTCTTTCTTTCTCTTTCTATTTCTCTCCTTTCCCTTTTTCCTCTTCAACTTTCTTTCCCTTTACTTTCCAGTGTCATTTTTCCTCCTCATCTCTTTGTTATCCCTTTATCAGCATATATCTTCTTAGTTCTCGTCCTTCTCTTCTACTTTTCTTTATTCTTCTTCTCACTCTCCGTTTTCTTTCTCTTATATTTTCTCGTAACAGATCTCATATTTTTTCATCTTTTCTCCTTTAATTTTTTTTTCTTGACAATCATTCTTTTTTTTTTTTGCGTTTTTTTTTTCTTTCTAACCTCTATTCTATTTTCTTGAACCAAGAATAAAAAGTAATATTTTTGAAACGCAAAGGGATTATTCTTGGTCCCATAACGCATATTTTCTCATCCCAACTTTCTTTTCTTCCCAATCTTCTCCTTATTTTGTTTGCCGTCCTTTAATATATCACACCACATATTCAAAAATATTGTCAATGTTTCTACTCAATCTGGTCTCCCATTTCCTTGACAATATTTTGCTTCTACAGATTCATTTCTTGTTTCTTTGTCATTATTTTGATTTTACACCGATTTTTCATCTTGACAATATCTTGTTCGTCTTCATTCATTCTTTCCTCTCCCGATGTGGTTTGTGTTATTTTCCTTTTTCGTGTTCCTTCGTTCTTTCTTCATTTCGCATATTTAGGTCCAGCTGCTACCCGATTATTTCATATATCTTCATAGCATCTACATGATACCAAAATTATTGTATTTGTTGATTTTCCGTACTTCATTATTCTGATCCTTAACTCATCAACATATATTTCACGAAATTTGCTTTATTCTTGAATGTTTCAATCCTCATTTCGCTACTAACGATCAACCTAACTCCTTATTCTCTTAGGCGGCTCAGTCATCGTTTGACCCGCATGAGTTACTAACTGTATGTTTTGTGGACTTAGCATTTTTGGGACTACAATGACATCCCTGTGGATCAGGTCACTCATCTTCTTATCGTTTTATGACTGAAGTCTACTTCATTCGAAAAAGAATACTTATCATTTTTAACTTCTACTCTCCCTCCGTTCCGTTGCTCTCCTTAAATCCTTCCTTTCACCCACTACGACTTAATTTTTTTTTGTGTGATATCCTCTCCCCCACCAGGATAGGAGCGGTGTATATATATATATATATATATATATATATATATATATATATATATATATATATATATATATATATATATTGATAATAATATCACAACCCTGCTATACATCTAAATATCATATCTATGGATTTTACTGTCTATCTTCCTTTTTTTCCTCCTATCCATCTTCCTATTCTTGGCCCTCATCCTACCCCTATTTTCTGCATTCTTATTGTTCCAAAGGATAGGAGCGCTGGTTATATCCATGAAAACACTAACACTAATACACCTAACTCTCATATCTATGGATCCCCTTGTATATATTCCTTTTCTTCCTCCTATACCTATTCCTATTCATGTGCTTCATCCTACTATCCCACACTTCTATATTTCTAACTCTCGTACCAATCTCACTTTCCATTTTCCTTGTCTTCCTGCTATCCCTCTTCCTTTTTTTTTTTTTTTTTTTTTGAGGGGGGGGACCCTTCCACCTATCCTTCCTTTCTGCTTTCTTTCTCGGCCCCTTCTTTCTAGCCCCACCTACACTCCGTCTCGTTCCTTCACTCTCCCAAGAGCTCTCTCTTTACGGCCTTGTGTCCCAGAGTGGCACATCAAATTTCAGAACACAAGGCAAAAACTATTCTGCATTCTTCGAATATATTCCCTGCCTTTCTTCTCCCCATTTCTCCTCCATCTCCTCCTGTTTGCTCCTCCTCCTTGTCTTACTCCTACTACTCTTAAAGATAACCCTTCTTCTTGTTTCACTTCACTTCCTCTTACTCTTTCGTTGTTGTTTTTTTCTCTCTCATAAAATTTATCCCATCTTTTGACGTTAATCTCCATTGTCTATTCGAAAAAAAAAAAAATGAAGTCGCAACATTTTAGTTACTTTTAGATATTAGAATATTCGAGTATAGCAGAGTTCCTGCCTGAGGTATAACTTGTCTTCCTTAAAGATAATATCAGAGTAGGAAAAGTTAGAAAGCTCGGGCTAATGCATGTCCGCATAGTCAAACAAAAGGACAAATAAAAGTAAAGAGATGCACACACACACACACACACACACACACACACACACACACACACACACACACACACACACACACACACACACACACACACACACACACACACACACACACACACACACACACACACACACACACACACATACACACACACACACACACTACGACTGTCCCTCCGTTATGCTGTCCCCCATTTCTCTGAGTATTTTCTTTTTCTATGGTGGGGAAATTCCCTGTGGTGGGGGAAAAGAATACTGCCACCAAGTATTCCCATTTGGATCGTAAGAGGCGAGAAAAAAAGGGACGGGGATTGGGACTAGGCATCCTTCTCCTTGTAGCCCTACAGGGCACATTCCTAGAAAAAAAGGCAGAGGCATAAGAGGGACTGGAGGGCCTCGGTCCAGCACCCTAAGGTTTGGGTCTTTTAATGTGCGTGGATGTGGTACAGATGAGAGTAAAAGGGAAGAGATAGGTAGTATGTTTGTGAGAAGAAAGATGGATGTGTTGGCTTTGAGTGAAACTAAGCTGAAAGGGAAGGGCGATTGTAAGTTTGGGAGTGTAAGTGGGAGGTTATCAGGAGTGAAGAGAGGGCGAGGGAGGGAAGGGGTGGCTATACTAGTAAGTGAAGAGATAGGTAAACGTGTAGTGGAGTGGAAGGAGGTTTCCTCAAGGATAATGTGGATGAAGGTGAAACTGGGAAAGGATATGTGGGTTTTTGTAAGTGCATATGGGCCTGGCAGTGAGAAGAGTGTAGAAGAAAGGGAGGCCTTTTGGATAGATTTAAATGAGTGCATAGAGGGTTTAGGGAGAAATGTCAATGTAATAGTACTGGGAGACCTTAATGCTAGGGTAGGAAAGGAGCCAATTGATGGAGTGGTTGGGAAATGTGGAGTTCCAGGAAAGAATCGTAGTGGAGAGTTGATGGTGGAAATGTGTCTAGAAAGAGAGTTGATGATAGCAAATACAGTGTTTCGGAAGAAAGTCAAGCATAAGTACACATGGGAGAGGGTGGTGGATGGAAGGGTGGTAGATAGAGCTTTAATGGACTATGTAGTGGTAAATAGGATTATGATAGGAAGAGTTAGAGATGTACATGTGCTAAGGGGAGAGGGTGGGGGAATATCAGATCATTTTCTGGTGGAAGGTAAGTTGAGAGTGGAGGACAGATGGAGGAAGAGGAAAGGGACAAAAGGTAGGGAGGTGCTTAGAGTGAACTCTCTAAACGAAGAGGAAAAGGAGAAGGAGTACAGGAGGAAGCTGAAGGAGGAGTGGGAGGGAGTGAAGGATAGAGTGGAGGTAGGTGTGGAGGAGGAATGGGGATGGTTCAAGGAGGGAGTCACAAAGTGTGCAAGGATGGTGTGTGGAACAAGAAGGTCAGGAGGAAATAGAAGGAAGGGTAGTGAATGGTGGGATGAGGAAATGAAGAAGGTTGTAGAAGAGAAGAAGCGAGCTTTCACAGATTGGTTACAAAGTAGGACGAGGGAGTCATATGAGACGTACAGGGAAAAGAAAAGAGAAGTAAAGAAAAAGGTAAAGGAGGCAAAGAGGAGAGCAGATGTAAAATGGGGTAAGATTATGACAGAAAATTTTGAAAGTAATAAAAAGATGTTTTGGAAAGAAATTAAGAGAGGAAGAGGAGGCAAATCAAGTGGGGAAGAAAAGGTAAAAGGTGCAGATGGAGAGATGATAATGGAGGAGAAGGCAGTAAGGGGAAGATGGGCAGAATATTTTAGGGAGTTGCTTAATGTGAAGGAGGATAGGGAGGGAAAGATAGCTGCAGTGGAAATGCTAAGAAAATGAGAGTGATGAGTGAGGAAAATGGAGGAGAAATAAGGAAGGATGAAGTGAAGGCAGCAGTTAAGATGATGAAAGCAGGTAAGGCACCTGGTCTGGATGGATGCCATGCAGAATGTCTTAAAAAAGGAGGTATAGTGATGGTGGACTGGTTGGTGAGGTTATTTAATGTTTGCTGGAGAGAAGGTAGAGTGCCAGAGGACTGGAGGAGTGCGTGTATAGTTCCACTTTACAAGGGAAAGGGGGACAAGTGTGAATGTAGTAGTTTCAGAGGGATTAGCTTGTTAAGTGTAGTTGGGAAGGCTTATGCGAGGATCTTGATTGAGAGGATTAGGAGAGGAACAGAGGGAGTAATTGGTGAGGAACAGTGTGGGTTTAGGACAGGTAGAGGTTGTGTAGATCAGATTTTTGTGGTAAGACAGGTATGTGAGAAAGCTATAAGTAAGGGGAAGGATGTTTTCTGGGCCTTTATGGATCTGGAAAAGGCTTACGACAGGGTAGACAGAAAGGCACTGTGGGAGGTTATGCGGATATACGGGATAGGAGGAAAGCTTCTGGGAGCTGTCAAGAGTTTTTATGAGAGTAGTAGAGCTTGTGTCAGGATTAGAAATGGAGAGAGTGAGTGGTTTGAGGTAAAGGTGGGACTTCGTCAGGGATGCGTTATGTCACCCTGGATGTTCAACTTATACATGGATGGGGTGGTGCGAGAGGTGAATGCAAGGGTAGTGGGTCAGGGATTGGAGATGGTTAAAGAAAATGGAGAAAAGTGGGAGGTGAGCCAGCTGTTGTTTGCGGACGACACTGCGCTTGTGGCAGGATCGGAGGAGGGATTGAGGAAGCTGGTGACAGAGTTTGGGAGAGTGTGTGATAGAAGAAAGCTGAAGATAAATGTGGGTAAAAGTAAGGTGATGAGATGTACAAGGGGTGAAAGTGGCAGTAATCTGGAAGTGAGCATTAAGGGAGAGCAACTGGAGGAAGTGGATAGTTTTAGATATTTGGGTGCAAATGTGGCAGGAAAGGGTGTAGTGCAGGAAGGAGGTAGAATGTAGATTGAGAGAAGCGAGTAAATGTCTTGGTGGTTTAAAAAGTGTAATGAGGAATAGGAATCTGGGAATGGATGCTAAGAGAAGACTGTATGAAGGAGTGATTGTGCCAACAGCACTGTATGGAGCAGAAACATGGAACATGAGAGAGGAAGAGAGAAGGAACTTGAATGTGTTTGAGATGAAGTGTCTGAGAAGTATGATTGGGGTTACTAGGCTAGATAGAGTGAGAAATGAGGAAGTGAGGAGGAGAACAGGGGTGGAAAGGGAGCTGGGAGATAGGGTGGATGAAAGAGTATTAGGATGGTTTGGACACATGGAAAGAATGAGTGAAGAAAGACTAGTAAAGGAGGTATGGAAGGCAGATGTGGAGGGAGTGAACATGAGGGGACGTCCTAGGATGAGATGGATGGATGGGGTGAAGGGGGCTTTGGGGAAGAGGGGAATGTCGGTTGAGGAAGGACGGGAGAGGACAGAAGACAGGAGTGAATGGAGAATGGTTGTATATGGAAAATGTTGTGATGCATGAGGTGGATTGGACGGGGGAATGGGGGTGAGGTAGTGTGTGTGAGCAAAAATTATGATGCAGCCCAAAGGGATTTCTCCCCGTCCTCTCCTTTATATGGGGGGACGGAGAGGGGGGTCGCCGATTTAATGAAGCGGCCTTGCTGTGGATGTGCTGTGTCACTGCGTCACTGCTTCTGACTCTGGGCAGTGGACAGGGTGCAGGGATGACCCGTCATCTAGGAGGTGCTAGGATGGGAAGGAGGGTGGAGGGGTGTGGAGTGTTTTCGGGGATGAAATGGGTGGGAATTTTTTTGTGCCTTGTCCTTTTTGGCTACCCCCCTGGTAAGGGAAAAAAAGCCTTGGTATATGTATGTATGTATGTATGTATATATATATATATATATATACATATATATATATGTATATATATATATATTGTATATATATATATACATATATATATGTATATATATATGTATATATATTTATATATATATATCTATATATATATATATATAAACAAACAAATAGATAAGACAGATAGATAAAAACAAAGATATAAAAAAGCGTCTTTCCATTAGGAAGGAGTTGATTTATAATTCAACATGAAGCTGATCTGAATAGGACAAAATATGATAGAAAACAATTCAAGCGTTTTTTGCTGGTGAAACAAAGGACCAAAGTGAAGCTTGCACCCATCATTAGAAACGACAGATATCTTTTAACTTTAATATGAAAAAAAGAAGATTAGTTTATTCAAATGTTTGCATCTATACGTTATAAATAATCAAAAACAAATATATGCATGGCCTGAGGATTTCTCATTTCACTAAGCTCAGAGACAAAAAAAAAATTAATGAGAATAAAAAAAAATCGTCAAATATTATGCAGAACGCTGTAATTGATGACATTCCCAAAAGCAAACACAATTGTCTCTGTCTGAACTTAAATAGAAAAGCGTATCTGAAGCCTCTCTGCCATTGAAGCAGCTAAAAGTGTCTGTAGTTTCTCTCACAAATTATCCCAAATGCAGGATCCATGACACCCCGACTTATTTTGAAAAATGAGTGAATGTATTATGCAATTATAAGTATGTTTTTCATAGGTGTAGAAAGGCATCCTCCATTCTGGAAGAGAGCATTTGACAAATATTCGTTCAGGAACGAGCTGACCCAAAGGATTCCCATTCAAAATTGCCAAGCTCAAGTTTGATGCAGTTCACTGTGGCCAAAAGAATAAATTATTTTTCCTGAAGAATGGCAAAAGATCACTTGTAATGTGAAGTCCACCCCTAAACTGAATTCTAGTATTAGAATTATATAAAAAGAAATCCCATGTGAGGAGGGAACTTGTATTATGACGGTTCTTGTAAGAGATTTTTCAAGTACATAGTAGTGGCACACTAATCACTATGAATAAAAAGGAAGATCTGAGGGGAACAGGGTAAGGTTACTGGAGCCTGGAGGTGGTTAAAGATGATGGGGACCAATTGTCCACGAATAGGAGGGCATTTATTCACCGCCAATGGACAAATATTTAAGTGAAAGAAATAAGGTAAAGGAGCATTTGTCCACTATTGATGAAAAAAATAATGAGTGATGAAATAAGGGGATGAGGGCAACTACTTTACAATGTATCTGAGTTTTTACAGCTACCAGAAAACTACTCGATTGCCTCAAAGTAGTAATGGTGTTCCTTTAGTAAATGAAGTAATCTAACGGCCATCTAAATTATATACATGACTTATATCGTGGTCATTATATTAGTCAAGATGATTTAATACATTGAATATGAAAGATAGATAATTGTCTATGAAATTGCATATTAATAGAATGAGTTTAGCATTACCGAGACCTGTATGTTTATTAACCCTTGTGGTTTGTTAAAATTTTGTAACATCTAATCTGTTCCGGGCCAAATGACCCGTCTTATAAATTCTGACAGTTCCTTTCCATACAAAGTGTTTCTTTAATTACTTTGCGTGTCCAGGGTACACTTCAAGAAAGTTATAGTCATTCAGACTCCAAATCTATCTCTGCCAGCCACCCTACTTTATTGAAAAATAGGTTTTATTTGAAATTATTGCATTTGAATATTGTGACACCATGGTGCTTACATACAGTCTTTTGGCAGATTGCTGTTACTTTGCTATCATTTTTGCACATATAACAGTGCCATCTTTTTATATATCTTTCCTGAGATTTAGAATGGTCAATATGTTATAGTCAGCATAAAATTGCAGTAATTCACCAGCATTGTAACTTCTAATCCGTTCCGGGTCAAAATGACCCGTCTTATAAGTTCTGACAATTCTTCACCAAACAAAGTACATAATTGATTATCTTGCATGTCAAGGATCTACTACATGGAAATGACTGTCATTCAAACCCACACCTAGCCCTCCCAACCACCCTACCTTTTTGAAGATTAGGAATTACATGCAATTATTGCGCTTGAACATTACAACAGCATGCCGCTTATATGTAACTCTTCGGCAAACCGAACATATTGTGGTTATTTTGTTGACATTTTTACACACATAGTAACGTAATATTAGATATTACGTCATATGTGTAATTATGTTATAGAATTGTGTTCCTTTGTATTACATAACTATGTTCATATTTCTTGTCTATGTATGTATTGTAACAATGTTAAGCAGTAACGCCCGTCCACTATATGTAATCTTGTCTACGTGCTGAGAGAGGTGCGCACTCTTGTAGAACAAACAGACAAGCGAAATCCTGAATAGTTCGGAGCGCACAGATTTGACAGTTACTAAATAAATAGATTGTTCAAGCAAGTCGAGGGTCCTAAAACTACCCATGTTGACGTGTTAACTTACCCTCCTCCCCCCCCCTTTCACTCACCCGCACCCTTAACCGGAAGTATCCGGCTTCCGGTCCAATGGTATATAAGCAGTGGTATTCGCTGACTCCTTGTCATTTTTCGCTCTATTGATCTCTTGATAAGAATACAAGTTTGGACTCATGAGACGATTGGTGTGAAGTGATCACCCTTTTTGCCTACATTACGTGTCTGATATACATTGCATTACTTTACTTATATTTGTACTTATTACTTATTCTGATGCATGTTCCTGATCTCTTTGTACTTAGATAGTACCATATTGTATACTTATCTTGTGTTTCTTATTTGAACGATAATTTCCATATTCTTATAATCATGTAACGGTCCCATTGACCCTACTGCCCATTCTCTTTTGTGTTGATTGCCTGTAAATATTTTCCATTAATAATTTCGTTTACTAGTTTTATCGCTAGTTTAATATTCCTTTCCTGGAATCTTCTTTGTTACCTTTACTTCTAGTCTTACGAATTATCTAGGCCCTGACCAGATAGTTCAGTCCTACAGTGGCTTCTAGAAGTGCGCTGGTTCTTAAGCACTTATCCGTTATACGTAACGTATCTTCACATACCAGCGCCCGTAACAAAGTGGCGACCCTTGCCAAGGATATTGGATCAGGTATTTAACACATTCTTATAGAGATGGATGATATAGTTCAAGAATTCGTTCAAAATCCCAAGGTAAGTTTCTTAAAGAAACAAACTAAAGACACTTTGATAGAAATAGGCAAGCACTTTGGAGTAGACATTGATACAAGTTTACGAAAGAAAAAAATACTTCAGGAACTTGTTGAAAATCTGATCGAAGATGAGATATTATCTCCAGAAGAGATTACAGCTATACAAATTCCTTCAAATAGGTTAGAAATGGAGGCACGACTAACCGAACTTAAGATTAAGGAGATTGAATTAAAGGTCAGGAGAGTAGATTTTGAGGAGGAAGCTAAATTGAAACAAATGCAAATTGAGGCAGAATTTAAAGCTAAAGAGGAGGAAACTAAACTGAAACAAATGCAAATTGAGGCAGAATTTAAAGCTAAAGAGGAGGAAACTAAACTGAAACAAATGCAAATTGAGGCAGAATTTAGAGCTAGAGAAGAGGAAGCTAAAGCGAAACGAGTAGCTAAAGAGGAGGAAACTAAACTAAAACAAATGCAAATTGAGGCAGAATTTAGAGCTAGAGAAGAGGAAGCTAAAGTGAAACAAATAGAAAGAGAGAACGAAACTAAAGTCAAATTGGCAGAGTTAGAATTAAAGAAGGCAGAAGTAGAAGCTAGGATTGTTGATAGACGACCCGTAGTTCAGGAAGGTCATATAGATATTTCCAAGTATGTAAAACTTTTACCCATATTTTCAGAAGGAGAGCCAGAAATTTTCTTTCTTCAGTGGGAAAAATTGGCGCAACAGTTACAAATCCCTAAAGAAAATTGGCCATTAATCATTCAAACACAATTTAAGGGTAAGGCTCAGCAAATTTATACTTCTCTTTCAGAAGCAGAAAGCGAGTATGATAATATGAAAGCTTGTATTTTAAAAGCTTATGAACTAATACCAGAGGCCTATAGACAGAAATTCCGTAATTATAGGAAGACACCTCAGTTAACATACGTAGAATATGCGGCTCAACAAGAGAGGTTATTCAATAGGTGGTGTTTGGCTAGTGAAACGGACACCTTAGATAGACTTAAACAGTTGATTTTGTTGGAGCAGTTTAAGAATACCTTAGAGACAGATCTTAGGATTTTTATAGATGATCATGTTCCCGAAACTTTAACTAAAGCTGCTGTATTGGCTGATGAGTTCACACTAAATCATAAACCTAAGTCAAGACAAATGGAATCCCAAAAGTCAAAGTCATATATTCCAGATTCAACAAAATACTCTGATCCTTGGGCCCCAAAGAAACGCTTTGAAAATCAGTCTAGCCCATCACATTTCAGTTACAGGTCTGATTTCAATCAATATCCTCCAAACCAACCTTGGCAAAGAATGGAAAGGTTTAAGACTAATCCCCCTGTAACTTGTTCATATTGTAAACAGGTTGGCCATCACATTTCTAATTGCAGAAAGAGACTGACACCCTCATTCTCCAATAAGACACCAACTCTTGTAAGTAATATAAAATCAGACGATTCAAAATCCTCTATTCAGGATACACTACCAAAGAAGCCGGTATTGTCAAGTAATGTAGAACCCCCCTCATCAGATCATGATCCTTGTTTCAAACCATTTGTATCTTCAGGAACTATATCTCATAGTAGTAGTTCACAACAATATCCTATTTCCATACTCCGAGACACAGGAGCAAAGCAAAGTCTGATTTTAAATTCTGTCTTGCAGAATCAGGGTGAGTCATATACAGGTTATGATATATTGATAGAAGGAGTTGGAGGAATTATAAAATGTCCATTACATAATGTTTTCTTGCGGTCTGATTTAACAACCGGAATGGTTAAAGTAGCAGTAGTAGACTCTCTTCCCATAGTAGGAATATCCTTATTGTTGGCCAATGACATCGCTGGAAGCAAAGTCATTTCTCCCTTAATAACAAATAACCCTAAGACCTCAGTAGAACCTTCAGATAACTTACAGTTGTTTCCCGCTTGTGCTGTAACCAGATCTCAGTACAAGAAATCTGAAGAGGAGACCTATAATTTAGAATCCCTATTCTCCCAAACTGACCCATCTTCTTCTTCACCAGTTTCTCTATCTAGAGCAGAATTAATCGAAGAACAGAAGTCAGATCCTTCTCTTAAAAATTTGTACGAGATTGTTTCTTCTCCAGAAGAAGTTGAAAATATGTCACGAGGTTTCTATATAGAAAACGGAGTCCTAATGCGAAAATGGAGAGCATCCACCGCAACCGCTGACCAGCCATGGCAAGTAAGGAATCAAATAGTCCTCCCTCTTGGTTTCAGGAATAATGTTCTAAGATTGGCTCATGATACTCCCTTAGCAGGTCACTTAGGGGTAAGAAAGACCTTGTTCAACATAACCCAACATTTCCATTGGCCCACGGTTGTCAAAGATGTTGCCCAATATTGTAAAACATGTCATACATGTCAACTTGTAGGTAAGCCCAACCAGAAAATTGTAGAAGCTCCACTCCATCCCATTCCTGTAATGGAAGAGCCATTTAAAAAAGTTCTTATTGATTGTGTAGGACCTTTACCTCCTTCAAGTAAAGGAAATCAGTACATTCTCACAATCATGTGTATGAACACTCGTTTTCCAGAAGCCATTCCTTTGAAAAATATTAAAGCTCAAAACATAATCAGAGAAATGTTGAAATATTTCACTATGGTAGGATTTCCTAAGAACATTCAAAGTGATCAAGGAAGTAATTTTCTTTCCAACAAGTTTAGAGAAACTCTTGTAACACTAGGTATAAATCATGTAACTTCCTCCGCCTATCATCCTCAATCACAAGGTGCTCTAGAGCGCTTTCACCAAACGCTCAAGACAATGTTAAGAATCTTCTGTGCTGAGAACACTCGAAATTGGGAAGACGGACTCCCCTTTTTGTTGTTCGCCACCCGAACAACAATTCAAGAAAGCCTTGGATTCAGCCCGTCAGAATTAGTCTTTGGTCATGAAGTCCGTGGCCCCCTAAAGATACTTCATGAACAATGGATGAAAGAAGAACCACCAGTTCCTTCTTTGAAATACGTGTCCCAGGTCACCGAGAAGTTGTTAGAAGCTTGGAAGTTGGCAAGAGAGAACTTGACGAATGCTCAACGAGAAATGAAAGGTCGGTATGATAAAAATTCTAAACTTAGAACTTTCTCTCCAGGAGATCAAGTGTTACTTTATCTTCCCATACCAGGAGATCCATTGCAGGCTAAATACAAAGGACCCTATGAAGTCTTGTCCAGAACCAGTGATCTAAACTATATAATCAAAACTCCATACAGAAGAAAGAGTTCCCGTCTCTGTCACATAAATACCTTAAAACCTTATCATTCCAGAGATCCAATTCCAGCTTGCAGCTCTACCACAATAAAATCGGAAGAGCCTCCTGATAACCTGCCTAATCCTCCTGAGATTCCCTTGGAAAACTCTCAGATACTACAAAATCTTCAGATAAAAGTAGGACACTTATCTGAGAAACAAGATGTAGCAGAACCATTGACTGACCTGTTGAGAAAAGACCACGACTTCGTGTGGACACCTACCTGTGAGACGGCCTTCAAAAACCTGAAGTCCCTTCTCACTAACGCACCAGTTCTAAGGGCACCCGATTTCCAACGACCCTTTCTTCTGCAAGTCGACGCCAGCGACACCGGTATCGGTGCCGCCCTCTTGCAAGAACACAATGAAGTTCTTCACGCTATCGCCTACTACAGCAAGAAGCTGTCCCCTGCGCAGAAGAACTACTCAACAATTGAGAAGGAGACTCTCGCTTTGGTCCAGGCCCTTATCCACTTCGAAGTCTACCTGGGTTCCTCAACTACCATTCAAGTATATTCGGATCACAACCCCTTAAAGTTCCTACAGACTATGAAAAACAAGAATCCGAGACTTACACGTTGGAGTTTATTTCTCCAACCCTTTAATCTCACAATTCATCATATAAAAGGCGTCTTTAATGTTTTAGCCGACGTCCTTTCTAGAACATAGCTTTTCAACAGAAAGTGAAAAGCTTTCCCAAACGGTGGAGGTGTAACGTAATATTAGATATTACGTCATATGTGTAATTATGTTATAGAATTTTGTTCCTTTGTATTACATAACTATGTTCATATTTCTTGTCTATGTATGTATTGTAACAATGTTAAGCAGTAACGCCCGTCCACTATATGTAATCTTGTCTACGTGCTGAGAGAGGTGCGCACTCTTGTAGAACAAACAGACAAGCGAAATCCTGAATAGTTCGGAGCGCACAGATTTGACAGTTACTAAATAAATAGATTGTTCAAGCAAGTCGAGGGTCCTAAAACTACCCATGTTGACGTGTTAACTTACCCTCCTCCCCCCCCCTTTCACTCACCCGCACCCTTAACCGGAAGTATCCGGCTTCCGGTCCAATGGTATATAAGCAGCGGTATTCGCTCACTCGTTGTCATTTTTCGCTCTATTGATCTCTTGATAAAAATACAAGTTTGGACTCATGAGACGATTGGTGTGAAGTGATCACCCTTTTTGCCTACATTACGTGTCTGATATACATTGCATTACTTTACTTATATTTGTACTTATTACTTATTCTGATGCATGTTCCTGATCTCTTTGTACTTAGATAGTACCATATTGTATACTTATCTTGTGTTTCTTATTTGAACGATAATTTCCATATTCTTATAATCATGTAACGGTCCCATTGACCCTACTGCCCATTCTCTTTTGTGTTGATTGCCTGTAAATATTTTCCATTAATAATTTCGTTTACTAGTTTTATCGCTAGTTTAATATTCCTTTCCTGGAATCTTCTTTGTTACCTTTACTTCTAGTCTTACGAATTATCTAGGCCCTGACCAGATAGTTCAGTCCTACAGTGGCTTCTAGAAGTGCGCTGGTTCTTAAGCACTTATCCGTTATACGTAACGTATCTTCACATACCAGCAGCCCGTAACAACATAACAACGCTGTCTCTTTGCAGCTCTTTCCTGAGACTGAGAATTATCATATTCTATATATGGTCTTGCAGCTTCACCAACTCGCCGGGCATTTGGCGTCCTAGGTAACAATACAGGTTGGACTAAGGTCATTCCAAGTTCGTGAAGGAAAATTCTTCTCTTGAAGGTAGCTTTTTCCTACCAGTTAGGTTGCATTATAGTCCAAAGTACAAAAGCACTGTAGGCAGACACATCCACTATGTTATCAAACAAGGCCATAGGACATCTCTTTGCCTGACGCTTTGACCTATAAGTTGCAACAAGTTTGTCTAAATGATCAACTCCTCCTTTAGTTAAATTGTAAAATTCAATTGATCAGTTTTTTCACTACAAGTGACACTATCATGAATGTTACTCAACAACACTACAGTTTTCCCTTTTCTGGGACAATATGAAATAATTATATCATCTTCATAGTAACCTTCAAGGGTTATCTGGTCTGGTCTTTCCTTTAGGATTACAGAATTCTACTGGGAGCACTTGTCGATTTTTCCTGATAGTTCCAACAATTGTAACAACAGTTACATTTCTACCTTTGATCCCTTCTGTAAGTTGCAGAACAATACGTTTACCTTGCTCACGTTCTACAGATTCATCTTTACGCCCAGTGTAAACTTCAGCATTCCAAAGATAACTACTCTCTGTATCACATGCTGCCCAAATCTTTACCCCATAGCTATCAGGTTTTGATGGAATATACTGCCTAAATGGAGAGTTTCCTCTGAAAGGAACCAGTTGTTCATCTACAGTAACAGTTGACGATATGTTAAACATCAGAGGGAGTATCTTAACCCAAATGTTCCAAACATCTCTAATATGAGCAAGTTTGTCTGTGAATCTCCTTCGAGCTCTGGTTTCTTTATCATCAAATCTAATGAACGTAAGATATTTCACAAAGGTTTCAAAGGACATTGTAGCTCGAAATATAGGACGTCCATATGTATCATCCCAAAGACTCCTAAGGGACTTTCCATGAATATAATTGTTAAAGAAAACTTATATACCGCATTTGAAAAGGAAACTTTAATAATCATACTATCTTCTTTGATGGAGTTAGTGAATAACTGGGAATAGATATAGTAAAAAGTAGGTACGGGTCATTTTGACCCAAACAGATTAGATGTTACTTTTTTCTGTTCATTAATTACTGGGAATTTTTTTACCAGGCTTAGGCAACATAATAACCCCCTAAAGTCAGGAAAAGTCAGGAATATGAAGCTTCAGTCTCTAAAAACAAGAGAGATACGTTAATGTAAAAAAAAAAAAAAAAAAAAAAAATCGGGTCAAAATGACCCCTAACAGTGCAGGAGGGTTAAAATAGTTTTGCAATATTACTACGGAGCAGTTTCTGTTGGTTGATATTGTCTGGTCCTAGCTTAAAAATCATGTGCAGGCCAGATTGAAAATTAAGAGAATAACTTTGAAACAACCAATATAAAAGGGAAAGTGTACTCGGTATGAAAACGCTTGTCAAAATAAGGTTTGATTCAGCATTTACCAATGAAGAGGTACTGAAATAAGTTAGATAGTCCAGCAGCAGTCAGGGTAAAAGAAAGGATATCATTCAGTAATGTCTTGGTAACCAACAAACAAGGAACACATTTCCCTGCAGCAAAATTCAACTGAACACCTGAATCAGAACCAAATGTTACGTCGTTGCCTTCAGTTTCTCTGAACAAAGATCTGCGTCACCATGGCAGCCGGCTAGTACTCGTTGCCATTCCCATCCATAAAGATGTCTAACCGTTTCATAAAACAACCGATAGTTTCAGCGCTCACTATAGCACTACTGGGTTACTAAGTCTGTTCCATTCGTTGACCACCCTATTAATAAACCAATTCTTGCCTATTTCCTTTTTAAATCTAAATTTGTCCAGTTTAAATCCATTAATGCGAGTCCTGCCCTGTTGCCTTAATATGATTACCTTGTTTGTGTCACCCTTGTTTAAGTCTTTGATCCACTTTAACATCTCTATTAGATCACCCCGCACTCTGTGTCTTTTCAGAGAGTGTAAGTTAAGGTGCCTAAGCCTCTTCGTAAGGTAAATTTCTGAGCCCATGTATCATTTTGGTCACTCTCCTCTATTGATTCTAGTGAAATGATGTCCATTCTATAAGACGGAGACCAAAACTGTACCGCATAGTCAAAGATGGCTCTAACTAACGCTAGATAGAGTTTGATAATTGCCTCTGCACTTCCATTCGTA
>NC_134785.1:37014602-37019602 GCF_046742065.1 Oratosquilla oratoria
TCTCTTCTATCCCTCCTCTCTCTGTCTCTCTCTCTCTTCCACATCTCTCTCTCTCTCTCTCTCTCTATCTCTCTCTCTCTCTCTCTCTCTCTCTCTCTCTCTCTCTCTCTCTCTCTCTCTCTCTCTCTCTCTCTCTCTCTCTCTCTCTCTCTCTCTCTCTCTCTCTCTCTCTCTCCTCTCTCTCTCTATGGGACAGTGGAGCTGAAAGTGAACACTACCAGAAAGTTGAGTGGCGCAATCGAGATGACTTGTAGTCAGTGAAATTCAATGTTATTAGACATCCTCTTGTAGAGCCTGCCATAATGTTGCTAACCCCACATCACATAAAGCTTGGTTTGATGAAACACATTGCAAAAGCTCATGGTGGAAAAAGCATTTCAAGAGACTTTTCTATTCTTTCCAAAGCTATCAGAGGCCAAAGTCAAGGGTGGTATATCTGCTGGTGTGCAAGCAAGGAAAAAATTGAAATCGGTGTAACTTGCGAATGAAATGATTGATATCGAAAGAGAGGCATAGTGTTCATTTCGAAGTATAAATAATGAATTCCTTGCTAATAATGAAGACCCAGACTACAAGCAGTTTTATTTCTTTTTATTATTATCATTATTTTTTTTATAAGTACTTAGGATGTAGAACGTCGTTGAAGGTGTACTTTTTGCATTCCCATTTGGATTTTTTTTTTTTTTTTTTTTTTTTTTGCGAAAACTTGGAAGAAGTGCATGAGGAACATAGTAAGAGGTTCCATCAGAACATTTTTGCAATGGAGAAATGATACCAAGGAAAATGGGACAATGCTATACTGTATATGGTCAATCGTGTATAAAGATCAAGGAGCTCACAGTAGGAAATCACTCATATCAGTGCATTTCTATAGAGATCACATATCAGTATCCCATACTTTTATTCTTACATTTTCTCATTAGTTTAAAAAGGGAATTCAAGGACATAATATCAGCTACTATTTGTAGACAATGTGAATATGCTATATACAATGTACTATCGCAGCTATGTATAGTTGGCTTTGTATATAAAAGTTCAATTATCTTTTAAGATACGAATGCTATGCAATTTTCAATTGTATGTTTAAAATCAGGAGGAAAAACAATCTTAGAAACACTAAGACTTTTAAAGAAACAAAGCTAGTGTTATCAAGTGCTATGTATACTTTATTTATTCATTTCCATAAAATCAGCTAGGGAAATTATAACAATACTGCATAATACACACATATAAGAAGAAAAGAAGTGTATGTGCATATATCTTTCCATACCGTATGCGTGTGTGCATAAAAATTTACTTATGTGTATGTTTGTGTGTGTGTGTGTGTGTGTGTGTGTGTGTGTGTGTGTGTGTGTGTGTGTGTGTGTGTGTGTGTGTGTGTGTGTGTGTGTGTGTGTGTGTGTGTGTGTGTGTGTGTGTGTGTGGTGTGTGTGTGTGTGTGTGTGTGTGTGTGTGTGTGTGTGTGTGTGTGTGTGTGTGTGTGTGTGTGTGTGTGTGTGTGTGTGTGTGTGTGTGTGTGTGTGTGTGTGTGTGTGTGTGTGTGTGTGTGTGTGTGTGTATGTGTGTGTATGTGTGTGTGTGTGTGTATGTGTGTGTGTGTGTGTGTGTGTGTGTGTGTGTGTGTGTGCGTTGTGTGTGTGTGTGTGTGTGTGTGTGTGTGTGTGTGTGTGTGTGTGTGTGTGTGTGTGTGTGTGTGTGTGTGTGTGTGTGTGTGTGTGTGTGTGTGTGTGTGTGTGTGTGTGTGTGTGTGTATGTATGTGTGTGTGTGTGTTGTGTATGATTGTGTGTGTTTACGTGCATTTACCTAGCTGTATCTTACGGGAAGGAGAGCTACGTTCGTGATGTCCCGTCTTTGTATCTCGCAGTGTCTAGTTTGCTCTTAAATTCATGTATAGTTTTTGCACACATTGTTGTTTCGTCCAGTTTGTTCCAGACTTCCACCACTCTGTGTGGAAAGCTGTTTTTTTTTTTTTTATCTCTTCTATAACTTTCCTTTTTTAGTTTCTCTTCATGTTTCTTTGTAATTCTCTTATCCCAATTTAGTAAGCTTTCTCTATCAAGGACTTCCAGGCCTTTCATGATTACAGATCATTAGCAAGTCCCCTCTTTTTCTTCTTTCTTCGTTAATTTCAGTTTCGACAATATTTCCTCATATGACATTTTTTAAAGTGTTGGGGCCCTCTTTGTAGTTGCTCTCTGGATTTTTTAAATTTTCTTTATATTATTTTTGGTACTGGGTGACCATAGTGTCGCAGTATACTCCAGTCTAGGCCTTATCAGTGTGGCTAGTATTTTTTTTATCATTTCCTCGTCCAAGTAAATAAAAGTTCCTTTCATTGATCTTAGCAAGTTGTAGGATTCCCAGACAATTTTGTTTTTCTGTTTATCAGGAGACATGTTATTTGTGATGATTACTCCCAGGTCTCTTTCAGATCCCACTTTCTTTACTTCTTTTGCACCGATTTTGTATTGTCCTAATATCTTTTTTTACTTTTTCCAAATTCTATTATGCTACATTTCATGATGTTGATGTCCACTTCTCACTTCTGACCCCATTTTCAAACCTTGTTCAGGTCTCTGCAGTGAATTACAATATTTCTCAATATTCGCTTTCCTCAGCAATTTTGCGTCCTCAGCAAAGCTCATATAACATTCTACATCTTCATCCATGTCATTCACATAGATAGCTAACATTATTGAAGCCAATACTGATCCCTGTGGAACTCCACTAATCACCTTTCCCCAAGTTGAGCTCGTTTCTCTGAGCACTACCCTCATTTTCCTTCCATTCAAGAAATCCTCCACCCACTTCAGTAATTCACCTTGTATCTCTCCTATGGTTTCCAGTTTTCTTAATAATTTCTTATGTAGTACTTTTTCTAAAGTTTTTTGTAAGTAGGAAAGCCCAATCAACCCATCTGTCACTTTCTTGTATTATATCTATCAATCATGAGTAGAAACAAATAAAATTTTGTGGCACATGATCTTCCTTTTCTAAATCAAAACTGTCTCGGGTTTAGGATATTGTTTTCTTCCAGATGTTTTATCCATCTGTTCTTAATAACTTTTTCACAAATTTTGACTACACTGCTTGTAAGGGAAACCGGTATGTAAATTGTTGCTTCTTCCTTGCTTCCTCCTTTATATATTGGTACAATATTGGCATTTTTCCAGTCATTTCGTATTTTTCTTTCTTTGAGTGAGCAAATTATTAAATTATATATTTTGTCCATAAGTTCCTCTTCACATTCTTTTAGTATCCAATTTGCAATTCCGTCTAAGCCGTGTAATTTCTTGACGTCAAAGCTTCGTTAAATGATCCATTATTTCTTTTTGTCTTATTACAACAGGTATTTCCCTCACGGGAGGGGATCCCAATTCACACCCTTCATACCAATGCTGTCCATTTTCTCTATTGAAAACCAACCTGAAGTGATTCTTCATGACTTCAGCCATTTCTGAATATTCTGTGTATTCTATATTTTAATGACTTAGTTTCACCATTTCCTCTTTGTTTTTGAGTTATCATTCACATATCGTCCTTACATTTTCTATTATGTCTTTTTCATAGTTTCTTTTTTTTTCCTCTCTGAGCACATTTGCATATTCACTCCTTTAATAGATATATATTTGCCATTTTCCATTTTTTTTTCTTTTCTCCATCTTTTCCAAGCTTTATGTCTTTTATCTTTCGCTTCACTGCACCTTCTGCTAAACCAGCAATTAACATATACCCTTTCCTGTTTCTGTATTGGTACGTTTTTATCCACTCTTTTATCATTATTTGTGTATGTGTGTGTGTGTGTGTGTGTGTGTGTGTGTGTGTGTGTGTGTGTGTGTGTGTGTGTGTGTGTGTGTGTGTGTGTGTGTGTGTGTGTGTGTGTGTGTGTGTGTGTGTGTGTGTGTGTGTGTGTGTGTGTGCGTGTGTGTGTGTGCGCTCGTGTGTGTGATTTTCTTTGTCTTTCTTGGGTAGAAATTGCGCACGCACTCAATCCCAGTTAAACTGATCTCATAATCTCGTTTGCTTTTTAGTATAAATGTAATTTATTATGCCAAAGTAAGATTTAAAAATATTCATAATAAGAAAAATCATACCACCGTTTCGTATCTTTTTACAGCATTTTAATTTCTGTTCTTTACTTTTCTTGTGTTCTTTGAAAGCTAAAGACTCCGGGTGGGTATATGCTCCGTCTTCTAAACAGCTTGTACTTTTTTAAGGCATTTTTTAGATGATTAATTTCCATGTATTGTATTTTCATGCGACACCAATCTAATGAAGTATTGTTTCAGCAAAAAAAAAAAATGTTACAAAAAATAAGTATTTTGACATAAGCTTATTATCTAATAGAGTGTTCAGGAGTAGTCTTATGTTATCAACGTGCAATTGCCTAGAAAAAACAACAACAACAACAAATGAATAAAAATGATGAGTAAAAATCCTCTATCTTTTTTTTTTTAAGAATTTTTCTTCTTCAACCCTATTCTATTTAGATCATTCATTGGGTCGGCGGTAGGTGGCTTTTAGGCCCTTATGTATGCACTCTTTATGTCAGCTATGTATCCTTTGCAGTGCGTTTCATGTTTACTCGTGAAACTTCTCAGCCTTGTGCTTTTCGAACAAATGTTTGTTCCTGTAGAGTAGCCTTCTGGATTGTCTTTAAAATCGTGACTTTTAGAAAAAGAAAAAAAGAAATCTTATTTACATACGTCGTCGTGTCAAATAACAATTAAAAGTAATCTATATATTATATATTTTTTTTTTTTGGGGGGGGGGCTAAAAAGAAAAGCCTTGCATTCCTAGCTATCCTGACAGATTTGTTTAATTTTATATAATAAATAATCAAATTGTTATTTTCAAACATTTTCATTATTTAGTAGTATGTATTTTATACAATATGTTTAATTTTGGAAAAATTACGATGAATGAAAAATGGAAAAAGGACAAAGAAGTAAGACCTTTTTGTTTTCTGAATCTTTATTTGTGAACAAACGCCTGAATT
>NC_134785.1:37029602-37037102 GCF_046742065.1 Oratosquilla oratoria
TTCTTTGAAATCGTGGGAAATTAGATTATCTTTTTTTTTTTTTTTTTTAGATTTTCTTTTTTTCTTATCTGACTGGAATAGAAATATTATTTCTTTTTCCTCTTGATAGGGTACACATGTCTTTAATCACATAACATTTGGTATGTATTTTTCTTACATCATTTCATTATACCTTAAATATTAGTAAAACATGACTTTGGCATATTATTTACCACTTACAAGGACTTTTCAGAACCGGAGTTGAGGCTTAGGAATTGTTCCTTGTGAGTCACAAGACTAGTTAAGCTGAAGAAAGTCTTGTAACGTTAGGAAAACATTATTAGTTGCATTACTTCATCAAATGGCACTCAGGAGACAAATGAGACTATTAAGCCAATTACTTTGTACAAAGTTTCTACCCACATGTTCCCATAAGAAGCAGAATAAGAACAGAAAGAAGAAAAGAAATAGAAAGAAGAAAACGAAGAAAAGAAGAAGAAGAAAATGTTAAGACGAAGAAACAAGAAAACGAAGAAGAGAAGAAGAAGAAGAAGACGAAATAAAGAGGAAGAAGAAAAAACGAAGAAAAGCAGAAAAAATAAAGAGGAAGAATAAGAAAACTAAGAAAAGAAGAAAAATGAAGAGGAAGAAGAAGAAAACGAAGAAAAGAAAAAGAAAATGTAAAGAGGAAGTAGAAGAAAACGAAGAAAAGAAGAGGAATAAATAATAAAGAGGAAGAAAAGAAAACGAAGAAAAGAAGAAGAATAAAAAATAAAGAGGAAGAAGAAGAAAACGAAGAAAAGAAGAAGAAGAAAAAGAGGAAGAAAAACAAAAAGAAGAAAAGAAGAAGAAGAATAAAAAATAAAGAGGAAATAAAGAAAACGAAGAAAAGAAGAATAAAAAATAAAGAGGAAGAAGAAGAAAACGAAGAAAAGAAGAAGAGTAAAAAGAGGAATAAGAAAAAAAAAGAAGAAGAACAACAACAAATAAAAAGAAAGAAGGAGATGAGAATGAAGAAGATGAGAAAAAAGAAAAAGAAGTAGATGAGAAAGAAGGGGATGAAAAAGAAGAAGAAGAAGAAGAAGAAGAAGAAGAAGAAGAAGAAGAAGAAGAAGAAGAAGGAGATGAGAAAGAAGAAGAACGCGAAGAAAAAGAAGAAGAACGCGAAGAAAAAGAAGAAGGAGATGAGAAAGAAGAAAACGAAGAAGGAGAAGAAAAAGGAGAAGGATAAGATGAGAACGAAGAAGAAGGAGATGAGAAAGAAGAAATAGAAGAAGGAGAAGAAAAAGGAGAACATGAATAAGATGAGAACGAAGGAGAAGAAGAACGCGAAGAAGAAGAAGAAGAACGCGAAGAAGAAGAACGCGAAGAAGAAGAAGAAGCAGAAGGAGAACGCGAAGAAGAAGAACGCGAAGAAGCAGAAGAAGAAAAAGAAGCAGAAGAAGAAGAAGTAGAAGAAGAAGAAGCAGAAGAACGCGAAGAAGAAGAAGAACGCGAAAAAGAAGAAGAAAAAGAAGAAAAAGAAGAAGAAGAAGAAGAAGAAGAAGAAGAAGAAGAAGAAGAAGAAGAAGAAGAAGACGAAGAAGAAGAAGAAGAAGAAAAAAAGAAGAAGAAGAAGAAGAAGAAGAAGAAAAGAAGAAGAAAAGAAGAAGAAGAAGAAGAAGAAGAAGAAGAAGAAGAAGAAGAAGAATAAGAAGAAGAAGAAGAAGAAGAGGAAGAAGAATAAGAAGAAGAAGAAGAAGAAGAAAAAGAAGAAGAAAAAGAAGAAGAAAAAGAAGAAGAAGAAGAAGAAGAAGAAGAAGAAGAAGAAGAAGAAGAAGAAGAAGAAGAAGAAGAAGAAGAATTAGAAGAAGACTAGAAGAAGAGGGAAAAGAAGGAGAAGAAAAAGGAAAAGAAGAAGAAAAAGACGAAGGAGAAGAAGAAAAAGAGGAACAGGAACAGGAAGAGGAAGATGAAGAAGAAGAAGAAGAAGAAGAAGAAGAAGAAGAAGAAGAAGAAGAAGAAGAAGAAGAAGAAGAAGAAGAAGAAGAAGAAGAAGAAGAAGAAGAAAAAGGAAAAGAAGAAGAAAAAGAAGAAGAAGAAGAAGAAGAAGAAGAAGAAGAGGAAGAAGAAGAAGAAGAAGAAGAAGAAGAAGAAGAAGAAGAAGAAGAAGAAGAAGAAGAAGAAGAAGAAGAAGAAGAAGAAGAACGCGAAGAAGAAGAAGAACGCGAAGAAGAAGAACGCGAAGAAGAAGAAGGAGCAGAAGCAGAAGAAGAAGAACGCGAAGAAGAAGAACGCGAAGAAGAAGAAAAAGAAGAAGAAGAAGAAGAAGAAGAAGAAGAAGAAGAAGAAGAAGAAGAAGAAGAAGAAGAAGAAGAAGAAGAAGAAGAAGAAGAAGAAGAACGCGAAGAAAAATAAGAAGAAGAAGAAGAAGAAGAAGAAGAAGAAGAAGAAGAAGAAGAAGAAGAAGAAGAAGAAGAAGAAGAAGAAGAAGAAGAAGAAGAAGAAGAAGAAGAAGAAGAAGAAGAAGAAGAAGAAAAACGCAAAGAAGAAGAAGGAGGAGAACGCGAAGAAGAAACATGCATCATCATCATCATCATCATCATCATCATCATCATCATCATCATCATCATCATCATCATCATCATCATCATCATCATCATCATCATCATCATCATCATCATCATCATCATCATCATCATCATCATCATCATCATCATCATCATCATCATCATCATCATCATCATCATCATCATCATCAACATCATCCTCCTCCTCCTCCTCCTCCTCCTCCTCCTCCTCCTCATCATCATCATCATCATCATAATCATCATCATCATCATTTCTTTAGATATTATTTCCCTTTACATCATCGTATCCAACTCTCTTATTATATCCATCTCCACCTTCATCTTGCCCATCTCCATCTCCATCTGCGTCTTCATCTTTTTTTCTTGTCCCGTTTCTATTTCCATCTCCACCTCCATCTCTGTATCCGCCTACACATCCATTTCCATCTCCATTTCGATCCCAATTTCCATCTCCGTCTCCATCTTAATCGTCATCTCTGTCTCCATCGTCATCGCTATCTCCATCTCGTCATCTCTATCTCTATCTTAATCGTCATCTCTATCTCTATCTTAATCGTCATATCTATCTCTATCTTAATCGTCATCTCTATCTCCATTTTAATCGTCATCTCTATCTCCATCTTTATTTTAACTTTCATCTTTGTCCTCATTTTCACCCTCATTCTCACCTTTACCCTCAGCCTCACATTAATCTTCATCTTCATTTTCATGCTCATCATCTTCACTCTCAACTTTATTTTTATCTTCACCTGTCTTCGTTTTTGCTTTTGTCTTTTCCCTTGTTTGATTATCCTATTAGCTACATCTTTGTTATCTATATCTCTTTTCGTTTAAATTTTCAACGTTTTCTCTTTGTACTATTTGAATTTTCAATCCATTTTCGCCTTTTCGTACACCTCTCCATTTCTTCCTTCCTCCACTTCGTCTCCTCCTCTCTCATCCTCTTGTCCCTCCTTGTCCCCCTCTCAAGACGCCCTTCTCATTCTACCGTCCCTCCTTGAGAAGGTAAGAGCGTATGTCAGTCACCCAATTAGGCAGAGGGGTTTGCCGTCAGTCAGTCAGTCAGGCGTCCCTGATTTCAATCATCCAGAGAGTCGGTCCTGCGTCAGCGGGAGGCGTAGAAAGGGTGCTGATAGGCGCCAAGCCTTTTAGTCAGCTTCCTTCAGTAATGGATACGGGTTTCCTTCTTACGTGTGAAGGGCACATAGCAATGTCAGATCCGAAGAAGGCCTTGCTTATTTGTCGGTACATCTAATGGAAATATTGGGCTTCTTAGGCTTCAGATAAAACTTCCAAATATGTTTAACCAATTCACTTCACAGTACCTGGTACATTACTTTAAATCATTATTATAATTTTTTTTAACTATTAACTGTTTTTCATTCGTCTTCGTAATTGTCCCAACATGAAATAGATGCAATGTCGATTGTCTTCTTTTTCATTTCTTCTTACTACTGGCTGAAAATGACCACCAAACGTTGTTATATGTATTGTACATTTCAATCTTTTGGAACACATTTCCATAGATAAGAATAAAAGGAATGATTTTCACTCGTTTTAGTAATTCTCCTAAAATTAAATAGGTGCAATGTCGATTTTTTTTTTTCGTTTCTTCTTATCACTGTCTGAAAAAAAAACCACCAAACGTTGTTATATGCACATTTCAACCTTTTGAAACACATTTGCAAACTAAGAATAAAAGGAGAATTCACGTTACTTTTACAATATTACATCTATTTTAACAAAAGGATAGATGGACCATTAAATCATAGAGTGTTAACAACCTTATTATGCTTTTAATAGTAGTCATTAAAGAGCGGTAAGGGACACGTAATATATAGCTGATGCATGCTGAAAGTTCACTTGGAAAAGAACATGAATTCTCCAGTGCTGTTAGTATGACTAAAAATATACTACCAAGACAACAAAAACGTAAGTGAATGATAAGAAATTGAAAATATCCATGAAAAAGTATGTTTCCAAACTGATCATATTTCTTTTTTTTTAAAGACTCATGGAGTATATTGGGATTGTCAAAACTGAAACTTAACCTTCATAGCATAAAAAAAAAAAATACTCGTTTCAAGATACATGGATTTCAGAAAAGACGTTCACCCAAAAATGTCGGAATTCAAAATAAGGAGAAATAAAAAATGGTCGATGGCATCACGACCGCCCTTTCCACCTAAAAAACACAAGCTTTTAAATGCACATTTCCGTTGTAGGGATTTCCAGTGACCATAATAAATAATTAAACATTTTAATGATTCAATTTCACTGTAATCTTTCTGAGTTACAACAATGCTTTTTCAGCTGAGGAATATATTTTTAAATGATAAAATCCACCTTCGTTTGGAAAAAGTATCGTTTTATATATTCATTCATGTTGCTGCAATACACCTTTATGAGGCTCAAGAATGGTTACAGTAGCCACCATAAGAGGATGGAAACTTGAGTTTTTTTAAGTACACAGTTGTAGAATGCAATCTCCAAACTCTTTATACATCTCGGAATGGATGAGGAAGGAACAATTGGCAGGACCTCCCTCGGGGTGCCATCTAAAATCTTTCAAACTATAGGAATAAAATAAATAGATGCCATTTTAAATCGTGAAGGAAAAATCTCACTCTCCAGAGGTTTAGAATTAATACTGATTGAACGATTTGGTATTGAAGTCGTTCTATATCTATTGTATTTAACCAGTCGATTGAGTTAATTCTAAAAAAGATAGTTCACTACTCGAAGAGTTCAATAAAAATCTCCTAACTATATGGCTCATTTTTTCAAACAGTCTATTTATTATCCCATAACAAGTTTTATTTTTTTTTCTGTGAGTCAACAAAATTGAATTTGAAATCATTTTAGAAATTGTGTTTTCATATGTTCGATCACTGTTTACTTTTTCAGTAAGCAAATCAGGGGGTTCTTCATCTTAAATGTGTATTAACAAGTTCCTTAATTTTTCTGTGAAATTTAACAGAATTAAGCCATTCAACTTTTTCTTCAAAAGTCGTGTTTTCATTTATCCGATCACTACTTTTTTTTTAGGTAATCTGATCTAACTGTTCTTTACAGAGTGTTCGGGATAAATTTGATAATTTTTTTATCTTCTGTCATTTCAGAGCCATTTGAAGGATTTAATGGTGGTAAAGTGCAACAGATAGCTGATTCTGTGTAATATTATTGGATGTAAGAGCTAGAAATCATAAACGACTGAAAAGCACCGGAATGTTGGAAGAGAGTGACCTGCATCATGATGATTCGCGCCGGATAAAAAGAAAAAAAAAGAAAAAAAAAATCGGAAATCTTAGCTGCAACTCAGTGCACCGTGAAGGCCGCATGCTGCAGGTTCAGGTCCCGCCTAGAGCCTGTGGTGATAGCTCAGGGCGGCTTCTTTGTGTGAGCTGTATTTTACAAAAGATCCTCTATGAGATGCACTTTGAATTTTGAGAATACATAAATTTTTGGCTAAAATAAGTAATTTTTCATTCCTTTCTGAAAGTGTCAATCTCATCCTGAACCCCTATATTTGCAATCCCTTATAACACATCATTCATACAAACCTAAACACCTAATCTTCTCATAACATAGATAAATAATTTTTTTTTTTCATATTGGTAATATTAATTTCCAGTCCATCTACACGATGAATGGTGTACAACTGGGAAAGGTAGAAGAAGAGATAGACCTTGGTGCTGTGATCTCAGGTGATTTCAAACCAAGCAAACAGTGCTCTGGGCACATTAGAAGTGCAAATAAATTAATTGGATATATAGGTAGAGTTTTTGAGTTTATAACTGAAGAAATCATTTTTAATTTTTATAATTCCCTAGTCAGACTAAAACTAGAATGATGTGTACAAGGCTGGTTTCCATATTACTAGAAGGATATACAGAAGTTAGATAAATTGCAGCGTAAAGAAAGTAACAAAGCTCATTCCTAGGTTGCGGAACAAGCGGTGCGAAGAGCGCTTAAGGAAACTAAGTTTGCTTAGTCTCTCAAAACGGATAATGAAAGGAGATCTAATTGAGGTCTTCAAAACTGTAAAAAAAAAAAAAAAAAACATAAATGTAAAAAAAAATATTCAAAAAATGCTCCAACGCAAATAAGAGTGATGGATGCAAGATTTTGGCAAAACAGCTTCAAACAGACGTGAGAAAAAATACTCTTTCTTTAATCGCGTTGTTGATATATGGAATGGCCTACCATTCAAGTCATTGATTGTTCCTCTACAGAGGTATTAAAAAAAGCCGTCTCGTCATTTTCTTATCTACAAATCCCCGATTAGAAATACTTACTTCTATGTAGATTTAGGAGAGAAAATAGTAATATTAGTGGTAATGATGATAATAGAGGAAGTGATGATAACATTAATAATAGCTTGTGTACTGAAACCGCCATCTAAGGACCAATAGGTCTGTTGATGTTCGTTTGTCCATGTAATTCCATACAAGAAACCCCTTAGAAAGACCAAACCATTATTTGTCTTATGTCATGTATTGATTTATTTCATAATTGATCCCTCTTTTCCTCGACAAGCAAACCGACCTCTTCCTCATCTGAAAGAAAAAAAGAATCATGGTATTCAACGGAAATGTCTGTTATCTCTTTACAGATCATACACTTAGAGGTACAATTAGCAACTGTTTGGTGAATTGAAACAAGGAAGCTTCGCCTACATTACCTGCTGCATTAAATCATAGCAATGGAAACAAGCCATCATAGACCTTATCTTAGAAGAATGTAAGGATCTGAATTATATGAGCTGAAATGTAATTACTTTGGGTACCAGAAGTAAGCCTCATCATAGAACAAACCGTCAGGCTAGGATAAAGAAAATGATTGGCAATTATCTTGCATGAGGCCATATCAGAGGAATGTAATACACAGATCCTCCAATTCAGCTTAGATCAATAATTATGACAGGGATAATAATAGAAACAATAATGAT
>NC_134785.1:37044602-37047102 GCF_046742065.1 Oratosquilla oratoria
GGCGTGTGATCCTTGGAAAAATGTAATTGTAGAGAAAAAAGTGTGGGACATTCCAGAAAATTTAGTGTTGCTTGGTTCAAGTTGCAAAGTTCAAAAGAACAATTACAGTAAGAATAGAGACAGGAAAGACGTGGATATACACCTTTGTTTTCATGATACTTATATTCATTCAATGGATGGTAAAAAACGCGTTTGTAATATTAATACTATTTGTAGATAAAGAGAGTGATACAAAAAGCACATAATGGGGAAGAAATGGTTAGGAGAGAGTGAGGAGGCAGGAGGGAAAGAGAAGGAGAGAGGAGAAGGGGAGGAGGAAAAGACAAAGAAAGATAAAAGGAAACAGAAAGGGAAATAGGGAGAGGAAGATGACAGGATGAGGATAAGAATCAAAATGAGATTGAGGAAGAGAAGAAAGATTACTCGGGGGATGAGGGAAGATAGAGAGAGGGAAGGAAAAAAGTGGGAGGAAGTTGTGGTAGATAAGTGTGAAAGTTGAAGTGAAGGTGAAGATGGAGGTGGAGGTGGAAGTGGAGATGGAGGTGGGAGATGGAGATGGGGTGGAGGGGTGGGTGGAGGTGTAGGGGGAGGTGGTGGAGGTGGAGGTGAGGTGGAAGTGCAAGTGGAGGTGGAGGCGAGGTGGAAGTGCAAGTGGAGGTGGAAGTGTTGTGGAGTTGGAGGAAGTGGTGATGTAGGTGGAGATGTAGGTGGAATAAATGATAGAGAAAGAGGGACGGGAGATGGAGGTGGAGGTGGAAGTGGACCTGGAGGCGGAGGTGGAAGTGGAGGTGAATGTTGGATAGAAGAGAATTAGGAAGAGAGTGGAGAAAAAGAGAGAATGCTAGACCAGCGGAAGTAAGAGGGAGGAAGAATATGATGGACGTAAAGGAAATTTTACGAGAAAAATGGAAATTAGTGGATATGGAGATTAGAAGTAGGGAGGGAAGGAGAGTAGCAGAAGTGGAGGGTAAGAAAATTGAGATAAATGAGGAAGGTTGAAGGAAATAAGAAAGGTGGATTTGAGATATGTCGATAATAGTTTTAGTATTCTAGGGAAGGCAGATGGGTTTCCTTCAGCCGAATAAAATTGTCTTGTGATGATTAAAATACACGTATAAATCGAAGAAATCATCAGTAGGTTTATCATATCTAATAACTGATCAATGGGAGGTGAGTTTTTACCTCAGCTGAATAAGATCGTCTAAGTTTAATCATAGCAAGTAATATGATGACAACACTCGTTGATTGGTGTAAGGAGACTCAAACCTCCATTATTTGATGGGATGGTATTTGGTCACCTCTGGAGAACGCCGATTACTTTTATACATTTCTTTAATGGGCCACAGAATAATGTAAATTCGGGGTAATTGTATCACGTCTAGCACTTACTAGAGTATAGAAGAGGCTGTCTTCCTTAAGAGTTCCCAGGTTAGAAAGGAAGCAATGTGGTAAAATGTATGAGAGAAGAGAAATTGGGAGAGCAAAAATGAAGAGATGGGATTAATGAAAATAGAGGGACGAGAAAGAGGAAGGAGAAAAGGAAAAACAAAGAAACAAAGAAAAGGAAAAAAAGGAACGGGGATGTGTAGGAAAATGTAATATGGACAAAAATGTAAAACAGACAGACTACTTGAGTTGGTGTAGGAAGCGTAGAGATACGCCGCACGAGAGATACGGGTGTACATACGAGTACTTGAGAAACGGGAGAGCTAATTTAGAAGAATAGAGAGGAAGACAAAGAAACAAATAGACAAAATTAAAAGCAGATGCGTAGAGGGATAGAAAACGTGAGTCTTCTGCAGCAGGTGATCTAGTTTAAACATGTTGTTCTGACTAACGCCAGATTCTTTAACGAGGAACCCCCCATCCGCATTGGTTAGGAGAAAAAAGGAAAAGAACAGAAATGTATACACACACACACACACACACACACACACACACACACACACACACACACACACACACACACACACACACACACACACACACACACACACACACACACACACACACACACACACACACACACACACACGCACACACACACACACACACACACACACACACACACACACACACTAACACACACACACACACACACACACACACACACACACACACACACACACACACACACACACACACACACACACACACACACACACACACACACACACACACACACACACACACACACACACACACACACACACACACACACACACACACACACACACACACACACACACACACACACACACACACACACACGGCCCGGTGGCGGATTGGTAAGGCACTGGCCTCACAAGCCGGAGAACCGGGGTTCGATTCCCCGGCCGGGCGGAGACAAGTTGGGTTTGTCTCCTTTCACGTGTAGCCCCTGTTCACCTAGCAGCGAGTAGGTACGGGACGTTAGTCAAGGAGTTGTGACCTTGCATTCCCGGTGTGTGGAGTGTGAGTAGTCTCAGACCTACCCAGAGATCTGCTACTAATGAGCTCT
>NC_134785.1:37052102-37057102 GCF_046742065.1 Oratosquilla oratoria
AGATCAAATTAAAACCAGGGGCTCAACCTATTTATATACCTGCCTACGGAGTACTACATTCTAGATTAGCTCCTGTAGATAAACTGAAATGTTATCGCAGGATATTACTGAACATAGTGAAAGTGAGTGGAATTTCCCTCAAATTCTGGTGCCAAAATAACTATGCGCCCAGTTATTGATTATAGGGAATTGGATAAGCATATCATACGTGATCGATTACCATTACCAGAGATAGGGGAAATTCTTAGAAGTTTGGGAACTAAGAATAGGTATTTTAGCACTATAGACATCAAATCTGCTCTTTTGCAAATAGAGTTGCATGAAGACTCACGAGAATTCACAGCATTTTCTACTCCAACGGGACACTACGAGTTCAAACGAATGCCATTTGGGTTATGTAATAGGCCATTAACTTACATGGGATTAATGAATACAGTTCCAGATGGGTTGTTAGGAAACACTGCCAGTGTATTTCTGGATGATACTTTGATAGTTTCTCAAACAATGGCTGAGCACTTTAAGAAATTAGATTTGATATTCTCAAGATTAGTTGAAGCAGGATTGAAAGTGAAACTTGAAAAATGTAAGTTTTTGCAGGACAGTATTATTCATTTGGGACACAATATAGACAGGCATGTACTTAGTACAGTAAATTCAAAGGCTGAAGCAGTAAAGAATTTTCCAGTTGTAAACAATGTAGAAAAAGTTAGAAGTTTCTTGGGATTGACAGGATATCATAGAAAATTTATTAAAGGATATGCGGACATTACTAATCCATTAAGTTTTTCGTTGAGGAAAGACTCAAAGTTCATGTGGGAACCTGCGCAACAGCAAGCTTTTGACAAGTTGAAAGATAAACTTACGAGTTCTCCAGTTTTGATATTTCCAGATTATGATAAAGAGTTCACTCTATATACTGATGCATCTGACATAGAGTTAGGAGGCATACTGATGCAAGAGAGAAATGGAACTTTGAAACCAGTAGCTTACACAGCTAGACTTTGTAATAGCGCAAATAGAAACTCCTCTATAACAGAAAGAGAAACTTTAGCAGTGATATATTCATTAGAAAGTTTTAGAGATATGATACTTGGATATCCAATCAGAGTGTGGACTGATCATACAGCTATTCAGAACTTATTTAAGCATAATAATCTTAGGGGCAGACGAGCAAGATGGTTTGTAGTACTTCAGTGCTATGAGGTTGAGTTTAAATATATTCCGGGTAGAAAGAATGTTGCAACAGATGCACTTTCTAGAAACCAACGACAGGGTTGATCGATTTTGTTTGTAGTATAGGTGAGTTAGTAACCTTAGATGAGGAAATGCTAATAAGAGATCATGTTACTCATTAGCCCATTATTTGATGAAATCAAGAGGAAATCCTCCAAAACTACAAAAATGATATAAGATAGAGGAATTTCATTTGACTAATGGATTTTTGTATAGAAAAACAGTTGTAAGTGGAAAAATATTTCTAGAGGCCCGGTGAATCAGTTGGTAATATCACAAACTTTTTTAAAAGAGATATTGAAGTTACTTCATGATAGTAATTGTAGTTCACATCCAGGAAAGGTTAAAATTTATAGACAAGCACAACTTAAATACTTTTGGCCAGGTATGAAGAAAGATATATATGATTATATACTCCACTCCCATTCACTACCCCTCCTTCTCTCTTTTCTTGGCTCCTCCTGGATGACGGGTCATCCTTGCATCTCGCCCACTGCCCTAGGTCAAAGTCAATGTAGCAGGACAGATCACATCCACAGTAAGGCTGCTTCCTTTAATGGACGACTTCCCCTCTCCGTTCCCTCATGCAGAAGAAGAGAAGACGGTGAGAAATTCCTTCGGGCTACGTCAAAATATCATTCACATATACTCCCTCACTCTCCCATCCCTCACTCACTCCCTTTCATGCATCACAGCATCATCCATATACAACCATTCTCCACTCACCCCTATCTTTTGTCTTCTCCCTTCTTTCCTCAATAGACATTCCCCTCTTTCCCAATGCTCCTTTTACCCCATCCATGCATCTTATCATTGGTCGCCCCTCATATTCACTTCCTCCACCTCTGTCAAGATTTAACCAAAAAATAGTATAAAAGGATATTGAAATATTCAACCAAATAGTAAATGAACATAAAGTAGAAAGTAATGTCATTTACTACGATGTTTAGAAATGAGAGCAAGATAAGGAGAAGGAAGGACAAATACAGAAAGAAGAGAGGGAAAAGTATGAGGAGGAGAGAGAAAAATGTAGTTATGTGGGAGAAGGGTCGTGCCGAGATAGGCGATGATAACGATAGGATGAAGAACGAGGAAAAAGTGAGACAATATGAGAAGGAGAATCTTGTCGTCGACACAAAGCAGACTAGTGAGACACTGGAGACTTGAAGTGGATTTACACTGACGACACTGGACAATGGCGATGGTGAAGACAAATGGTCAGGAAAAGGAGCTATGGCGTTCAGAGGAGGAAGGAAAGGACAATAATAGTGACAAAGCAAGCGGTTCTGAAGAGGACGAAGGCCTGGGGAAGTCAAAACGGACGACATTGGTGACATTGCTGACACTGAATACAAGAATGAATATATGCAGACAATTGATGGTCACTCCAAGGGTAAATCAGTAGTCGTGCTGAGAGAGCCTCGGCTGAAGAAGATAAAGAAACGAAGACGGGAAGACACTTCCAGAAACTGAAGACATTTCCAAAAGACCTCTTGGAGAACGACTGACCCGAAGAAGCTTTCGGGATGACTGCAGCGTTGAAGCAGCTTAGACAAGGACAGTGCCAATAAGACAAGGGTGAATGGGAGAGGCACGGTGGGATGGTGGATGAGGGAGGGCGACGAAGACCTCTGGAAGGCGGAGGCGAAGTGCCACACCAAGATTCTCGAAATCCTTGAAGACGTCCTCCTTCACATTCACCTCCTCTTTGCTGCCTCCATCATCATCATCTCTCGTGCTTTCCTACTCTCTTCCTACTCTTCCCCATATGGCATTCTATAATGATAAGTTACTTTTCCCTATATTCGCTTATTTTCTGTTTACTCCCCATCCTTCATTTCTTTATACATTTTTTCTGTAATATGCTATCTCCACTTTATTTTTCCTTTCTAATTTCTGTTTGTTGTTGTTGTTGTTGTTGTTTTTATTCTTTCTTTGTTCCTGTTTGCAGATTCATCTCTCACTCTTTCTCTCCATCTATTCTCATCTTCGTAGACTTCTTTTGTTATTATTTTATTTCTCTTTGTGTACTTGTGTTGTACATATTTATCTTCTTCTTTACTTTGTTTCTTTATACCTTCATTATTTCTTAGTTATCTTATGTTGTATGTTCTCTATTCTTTGCCTACTTTTTTCGTTTCTCATAAACTTAATAAATACTTTTGCACCTTTCTTTATTGTATTAAACTTCTCTTGTTCTTTTTCATTTCCATATTTAATTTCTTTTTCTGTTCCTTTCGTTTCACCTGTATCTTTATCTACAAATAAAATCTTCATCCTTTTTCTTATCATTCTTCAACGTCTTTATTCTCTTACATTTTCTTTCGTTTTCTTTGTTTTACATTTAGTTTTATTTGTTTTTATTTTCTTCGTTTTTCCCATTCTTCTCCATGCTCATGTGGAACTCCATCTCTTGCTTCTTCTTCGTAGCCTCGTCATGACTCCTATCCACTGATTCATGACATAATTCCAGCAGAATTCGTGTCTTCTCCCCACTCCTCCTCCTCCTCCTCCTTCTCCTCCCCTCCTCCTCCTCCCCCCACCCACCCACTCCTCCCCCTCTTCCCTTCTCCTTCTCTACTCTCCCCTCTCCTCCTCTCCTCTTCACTCTTTTTTATGCTTTGCCTTCTTTGTCCTTTTCTTTTTCTTATTCTTCTCCTCTCTCAACTTCCTCTTATTACCCCTCGTCATTTTCTTTTCCTCTTCTTTTTCTCAGTTTCTATACTGATTTTCATCCAATTGATATTCTTTCATTCTCCTTCTCTCTTCTATCTCTCCTTTTCTTTTTCTTTTTCTTTTTTGTTTCTCCATGTGCTTCTATCATTGCTTTTCTTCAGTCTTTAATCTTTGTGATATTCATGTTTACATTTTCCAAAATTTCATCCTTTTTTTTCCAACATTTACTTTTCCCTCGCACTTCTCCATCTTACTCTAATTCCCTTTTGCGTTTTTCCCTTTCTCCTTTTCTTCTTTATCACTTCCTTTCCAACCATTTTCATCGCCGTCACATTCCTTCTATGTCTATACATATCTTACTTTCTTATTTTATTTTTATTTTATTGCTTTTTGTTGTCTTTCTTGATCTTCATTTACTTATCAGTTCCCATGCTATCACTTGTCACTGCTTCCTCCCCTTCCTCCTCCTCCTCTTCTGCCTTTTCTTCTTTCTCATCTCTTCCCCCTTTTCCTTCACCTCCTCGTAGTCTTCCTTTGTTCTCTTATTTTTTTCTTTTTCTTAGTATTTAGTTTACTGCCATTAACCCTGTCAGTTCGTGTAACTTTATTACCTCGCCTCTCTGTTGTCTATTTCTTCCTCCTCATTCTCATTCTCATTATACTTCTCATTCTCAGTCTTCTCCTCTGCTCCTTCTCTTATTCTTCCTTGAGCTCCCTTGAGTTCTCAACTTGTAACTAGTTGACTTACATTATTCCTTCTTCTGCTCTCTCTCTCTCTCTCTCTCTCTCTCTCTCTCTCTCTCTCTCTCTCTCTCTCTCTCTCTCTCTCTCTCTCTCTCTCTCTCTCTCTCTCTCTATCTCTCTTTCACACACACGCACACACACACACACACACACACACACACACACACACACACACACACACACACACACACACACACACACACACACACACACACACACACACACACACACACACACACACACACACACACACACACACACACACACACACACACACACACACACACACACACACACACACACGCGCGCGCGCGCGCGCAAGGACGCACAAACCTACACACAAACAC
>NC_134785.1:37067102-37072102 GCF_046742065.1 Oratosquilla oratoria
TAATAAAGAGAATAAAGAGTCCATAGCAAAAGAAGTAAGTGGTTGAAAAAAGGTTCAAGAGAATAGCAAAATTGAATTTAGAGATATAGTGAGACAACAGTTGAAGGAACACACTAAGGACAGTTATTAAAGAGATGAGAGAGAAGAAGAATATAGTAAGGGATTTAGCAGATAAAAATAAATGTATAATTATATTAGGAATGGAAGAGAAACATAATCCAAATAGGACTACAAAAGTAAGAGATGAGAGATAACGAGTGAGCTAGGTACTAAAATATTTCAAGAGTGTAAACAGGAACTAGGGAAAGAAATTGAAGAAATATATAGGCTGGAGAAATATAGTATAGACAAGACCAGACCAATTAAGGTTAGATTCAGGTCACAAACAACAACAGAGAATGCCTTATCAAAAATAGGAAAATTATCAGAAAGTGATCAGAACAAACAGGTATGGATAACAAGAGAGATGAATAAAGAAGAAAGAGAGTAAGAGAAAACAAAAAGAACCGAAGCTAAGGAAAAAACGAGAACAGCACAGAGTCAGACAAAGAGAAATTCTATTGGAGAGTAGTGGATATGAAAGTGAGGAAATGGTTCATAGGAGAGAAAAACGGAAGGGAAACAGAAAACAGGATGAAGGTAACAGGAAATTAACACTGTCCTTCACAAATATAGTTGGATTAATAACAAGCTTGAATGAATTGAATGATTACCTGATAGAAAAGGAACCTGACATAATGGTAATTGTGGAGACAGAATTGAAAGGTCCATTATCATCCAACAGTGTAGGACATGGTGTACATAATTATTGGATTAGAAACAGAGAAGTAAAATAAGGAGATGGAGTTATGTTCTTGACTAAGAACGATATAGATATGAGGAATGTCATATAAGGAATGAATAGAGTGGAAATGATTATGCTGGAAATAGAGGACAGGGACAAGAAGAGCAGGAAGTTTGTAGTAAATTATGTGCCTCCTAAAACAGCTTCGTGGGAAGAGAGAGAACACAAGAATAAATTAGAAGACACAAAGATAACACTAAATAAGATAATGGAAGATGGAGGAAGCATAGTTTTAATGGGTGGCTTTAATTATAAAGAAATCTGCTAGGAAAAGATGACAGTGAAGGGTGGAGACGACCTATGGGGAAATGTATTATACTTGATATGATTATACAACATACAATGACACAATGAATACAATAGAATACTAGGTATAGAAATGAGGAAGAGCCATCGAGACTAGACCTAACAATCATATCAGAACCTGAAATAGCGGACAAGATTGAATATAAGACACCACTAGGTAAAAGTGACCATATATTAGTAGAACTGGAACTAAATGAATAAAAATACATGAAAAAAAACGAACAGTATAGAAAGGGAAGAATGATGTATGGAAAAAAAATTGATAAAGTGAGATTTTTTTTAAAGCAGACTAGGAAATGATATACAAAGAGGAAACAATAGTAGAAGAAGAGAAATGGAAATTTTTGACAAAAATTTATAAGGAAGGAGTGGAAAAGTATGTTAAAAAAAAAAAAAGGATATGTAGAATGTTGGTACAACAAAATAAGTAGAGAGTTAAAAGATAAAAGGGATAAGGCTTGGATGAAATGGAGGAAGGAAAAAAAACGAAAAATGGAAAATATATACTGATCATAGAAATGAATACGTACAAGTGCGCAGAGAAGAAAAGAGAAAATACGAAAAGGATGTCATAGTAAAAATGTAAATGTCAACCAAAATCTTTTATAGATTTGTAAACAACGAACTAAAGAAAAAAAAATTGAAACTACGGCAAGGAGTAGATCATGTGTCACAAACTTGATGTGTTTCTATTCAAGACTAATAGATATCATACAGGAAAGAGATGGATTGTGCCTTTCTATACCTGAAAAAAAGCTTTCGATAAGTTGCCACATAAGAAATTGCTAAAGAAATTAGAAACTGCAGGAGGAATACAGGGCAAACTACTTAACAGGATGGAAGACTTCTTGCATGAAAGGAAAATGAGAGTGATGATAAGAGACAAACATTCCAATTGGGATGAGGTGATTCGTGGCGTTCTACAAGGAACGATAGTGGCCACAATAATGTTTGCTATATATAGTAATGATATGAAGGAATTGAAAGTTATGTGAGCTTCGCAGACGATGCAAAAATTTTGACAAAAAAGTGAACACTGAAGAAGATTGTGAATCTCTGTAAAGTGATCTCAATAAAGTATGGGAATGGAGTAGGAAGTGGGAGATGGAATTCAACATTAATAAGTGTAGTATAATGGAATTCGGAAGAAGCAAAAAAAGACTAGTGGGATAATATATATTGGGAGAGGAAGAAATTAAAAAAGTGGAAAAAGAGAAGGACCTTGGAGTTATTGTTATGAATAATATGTCCCCTGAAAAACATAAAAAAAAATTGAAGAAACTTATAATTTGATAAGATCAATCAAAGTCACATTTACATACCTGGGTGAAGAAATGGTGAAGAAAATTCTAGTCATTTTGTTAAGACCAAAGTGGAGTATGCCGCGACGACGTGGTCACAAAAAAAAAAAAAAAAGTATAACAAAACTTGAAAGAATACAAATTATGAAATTGGTACCAACGATCTTAGAACCATTTTATGAGGAGAGGCTGGCAAAACTTGAGCTACAGACATTGGAACAAAGAAGAGAGAGAGGAGACTTGATAACTATTTATAGAATCATGAAAGGCATGGAAACTATTGATAGAGAGGATCTAATAAAATGGGATAGTAAAGATACAAGAGGACACGGAAAGGAAATCAAGAAAGACAGTTGTAGAAAAGACCAGAATGTAGATTTGTGTTTGTGATCTATATTGAGTTTGGAGGCATTGGCACAGACGAGGTGAAGTTTTCTTTCTTTATTCTCTCCGTCAAGACTGATCTACACTTCGAAACGTTCCCCGAGGAAAATTTTGGTGGTTGTCAATGGTACTATTAATGTACATATGGTGTCTGTTGCCAAAACAAGGACCCATATACATTTTATTTTTTCTAGCTACTGTCTACTCTATTTCTACAATGTACAATATATGAACTTAGTATGGACACTCAGTATTTATGCATAAAGGATTTATTTACAACTAGTAGAAACGCATATTGAAAATATATTGGTGGTATGATGACTTGTAGTTGACAATGTCAGACGCATGTGTGCAGACACTCGACCCAATTGACCACTGTGAGGTCAGACGCGATCAACCCAAATGACCGCGATAAGGTCAAACAAAATAGGTGGTCCCACGGGAGTTCTCTGGAGACGTCGAAGCTAATGTATGCGTGCCAGCGTGTGCACGCTGGATATCTAAAGGATATATGTGTGTCATTTTGACAAATGGAAATAAGCTCCACCGTAAGGACTCGAACCTTTGCCCTAGCGACTGCTTATTATGAAACAAAGGCGACACAAAAGGAACGACCCAATTCACGATCTGGTGGTTCCCCGACGGTACTAGGCCAGCTCAGTCTTTATTCTAATTTCACCAAGTCTTTATTATGGCGGGCCATCCGACAAGTTGTGTATCATTTTGACAAGTGGAAATAAGCTCCACCGCAAGGACTCGAACCTTTCCCTTAGCGACTGCTTATAATGAAATAAAGGCGATAGCATCGAGACAACTTGTCGGATGGGTCGCCATAATAAAGACTTGGTGAAATTAGAATACAGACCGAGCTGGCCTAGTACCGTCGATGAACCTCCAGGTCGTGAATCGGGTCATTTCTTTTGTACGGCCTGGCTGGCTCGATGCTATCATCATCATCATCATCATCATCATCATCATCATCATCATCATCATCATCATCATCATCATCATCATCATCATCATCATCATCATCATCATCATCATCATCATCATCATCATCATCATCATCATCATCATCATCATCATCATCATCATCATCATCATCATCATCATCATCATCATCATCATCATCATCATCATCATCATCATCATCATCATCATCATCATCATCATCATCATCATCATCATCATCATCATCATCATCATCAGCGTCGTCATCATCGTAATCATCATCATGAGTATCAGTTAATCCATGAGCGTGTCCAAATATCCTTCTAGCTCGAAATCCCGTCCCTGTGCACGAAGCCTGCTCTACGGTCACATCCATCATACCAGATATGTTCCCTCGTTCTGCTAACAACTATTCGGAAAATTCACCTGCTACTCAAAACACCACGACAACACAAAATCTTATCACCGTAATCAATGATGAGACCACATTAACTGTAAGAATATTTATGTACAGTTTTCTATCTGAGATTGAATCAGAGATAACACAAAGGAACATCATAAACGACAAAGGTAAAATACAATTTTAACATCCAGAATATACAAAAATAACATATTAACTGGTGACGCCGTTCAGTCTGATCTATTTGTGGAAACAAATATTTTCATGATTTTGTAGAGCACATTAAAAAGTCCTTTGCATCATTTGAGTCACTTGGATCACTTTCCCCCCTATACTCTTTGGCTAGAACTTACAATCATGACCTACACGACACCAAAGAGAAAGCTTTCAAAAGGGCTTCAACATACAGTTTCCATGAATTCCGCACTACAACTAAACGTGTCACTATTTTGGAACCCCCGACGTCAACCTTTGCAATATAGATAATTGGTCAATTCTCCCTAGACATTAGCTTCAAAGATGAGTACCCATCCATTCCAGTTAACACCTACGTAGCCGACGTTCACTTTCCTGCTGATATCCTGATAGGTTTAATATTGATGAAGCAACATAACATAGTCATTTACCCTGCTCAAAATGTTATCATTAATGTAAACCATTTCCTTCCTGCATTGCCATCAGCAATTCCTCGTAACATCAATCAGATTCCCTTGGCCAAGCAGGCACAGGCAGACCATGACCCCGTGTCAATTGCTTGTACCCCTTCCATTAAAATTCATCCCACTTAATCATACGAGGATGCACCAGCTTCTAG
>NC_134785.1:37082102-37094602 GCF_046742065.1 Oratosquilla oratoria
TTTTCAGAAATATAAAGTTTACTTGATTCTATCCAATTACCTTGGTTCCTTTTTTATACAAGGGAAATGTATTAACACATTTTTGAGATTTTCATGTTTAATTCTTGATTTCATAATGCATTTTATAACGAAAGGTCAACAAAGTTGCAGTGCATATAAAAAAATTAAAAGTTCTGTATATTTTTTCTGAGTTCTTTTGATTATTAGTATTGAGACTCTACGGTATGTGGCTGTTTAAATATCAATTTTACTTTGCCACATCAAACTTCGGTCCATATCGTTTAAATTGTTTTTAGTACGTGAGCTGAGAATCTACGATTAACTAACTGTTAAATATATGTGAATATATACGAACACACTTAGACCTTGAAACTAAGACTTGAAATTAAATTTATATTTTTCTAATTGACTGCAGTCACAAATTTTGTTAAGAACAAAAAGAAATATTAATACAAATAAATTATTACTATACAAGTAGCAAAACCATAAGCTTCTGCCCCCTTCCCCCGACCCATTCCACTTCTATCAGTAACCCTTTAATCTTAACTCCTTGTGGATGAAGTATTATCCCTGTATCCCGCCCACTACCCGGGTCAGAAACAATGTAGTAAAACATAGGACATTCACTCAAAGAAGTAAGATTTATGTAGACTTACGTAGACTTCTAAAGCTTTAAAATAAACAGAAGCATATTTCCATTCAGTTTCCATAGCACATCCACTCAAAGAAATAAGATTTATGTGGACTTATGTAGACTTCTAAAGCTTTAATATAAACAGAAGCATATTTCCATTCAGTTTCCATAGCACATCTACTCAAAGAAGTAAGATTTATGTAGACTTATGTAGACTTCTAAAGCGTTAAAATAAACAAGAATATTTCCATTCAGTTTGTTTTCTGTCAATACGTACTTTGATTAATATTGAATGACCTTAGAGCGACAAGAGTAATTTCAACTGATTAACTACAGAAGAATGGCTTACTTCTTACACAATCTAAAGGAAAAACTATAAAACTATGTATATATAATGTTAAGCATAAATGTGGAAAAGGGATAAGAAAAACTAAGAGAACCCAATTAATTTTTTTTTCATCTCTTTTTAACATTCTGCGGTCTACTTTCGTAAAAGAAAACATTTCAATTGGATTTTTGTGGTTCAAAATTAATTTACTATTTAGTCTTCTGACTCCGGGGAATTCATTTGAAATGTTCGCAGGATTTATGCATAGGATTTTTTTTCAAGGGAGGGTTAATCTATGTTTTTCCATTTCTTTTCTTTGTCTAGCATCCTTTTCCTTCCTCATCCCTTCCTCCTAGTCTTATTACCTTTTTATGTCGTGAAATAATTCAGATTTTTTTCATCTTAATATCAAGCACGTGTTTACACTTGATTTAGTAAAATAAATTAAGATACATATAATTTATTTAATGTATGATAATTTGATTTATCTGTAAAGGTCTGTATATCACCGAATTATTAGCTAGCAATTAATCTTCCTACCAATATATATATATATATATATATATATATATATATATATATATATACATACATACATATATATATATATATATATGCATACATACATATATATACATACATATATATACGTATATATATATATATGTATATATATATATATATATATGTGTGTGTGTGTGTGTGTGTGTGTGTGTGTGTGTGTGTGTGTGTGTGTGTGTGTGTGTGTGTGTGTGTGTGTGTGTGTGTGTGTGTGTGTGTGTGTTTGTGTGTGTGTGTGTGTGTGTGTGTGTATGTATGTATACATACATATATATATATATATATATATATATATAAACATATATATATACATATACATACACACACACACACACACACACACACACACACACACACACACACATATACATATATATATATATATAAATATATATATATGTATGTATGTATATATATATTTACTCCTTGGCCCTTACATAATTAATTTTACACCTTTAAAGTGAGATGACGAGGTCGAGCTCGGAAGAAGGAGGAAAAGGAAAAGAGAGTGTGAAAAGAAAGACGAAAAACCAGAAGTTGAAGTAAAAATAGATATGAGGAAAAAGGAAGACGAACGACAGAACTTCGGAAAAGATAAGTTATATGAAGCAAAGACACACAAAGAAAAATCCTACCGTATTAAAAGTAATGGAGGAAAGGTAGGAAAACATGAATAGAATGATGAGGTTGGAAAATTATGTGCAATTATATAACATTACATACTACAAGAATATAATTTGCTCATATAATACGCGGTTATACGTTAGAGTTTCTCCAACAGAATAAGATTTCTAGCATAGTTTTCTTTTCTTCTGATTACATCCAACTTCTGGTGTTCCTGTTAGGGATTGTAGTTTACCAGCGCTTCTATCCCTGTGGACAATCCCGCGCCACCGTTATGTATTTTATTTCATCCTGTATAACAACAATTCATGCGAATGGGCAGATATAAATATTCATAAAATTATGAACATACGAGTCAAGAGACAGCAATAACGTTTCATAACAGTAAAGATACCTAGCACTGTATTTGCATATACTAATACACACAAACATATTCTTTTGCATTTTGCAAAGACTACATGGAGAGCAATAGTTGAGTATCATTTACAGACAAATACCTCAATTGTATATTTTAAAATATATGTTCATTGAATTTAGTTACAATCAGCGGAAGTTCTTCCTTTATTCACGACTGCATTTAATTTACCAACACAAGTATCACACGATCTCTTTGATATTAGTTTTATTGATGTATTTGTGTCTTTGTATATTCATCTGTTGCTTATCTTTATTTGAACAACCAAACGTGACTCCTTGTCAGAATGCATACGATTCCATGTTTCTAGTGTACAGTAGATTTAATTTCTTATTCTAATCCTATGGTCAGGAAGTCTCAATCCACTTCTCAAACATATTCAAGGGAACATCCAGAGTTAGATATTTTTATAATATAAGAGTACGCTGCATTCTCTAGGGTTTATGAATAGATTGCCGTGTGGCAATGTTACGTCAGTTCCCATCTATTGAACAATTATCAGGTCATTGATCAAGGCAAAATGAGTAGTATTTAAGATATTCAGCCGTTCATTAGCTTAAGACGTTAAGATACGCAATCACAAAAGCAAGTCATAAAAGGTCAATAAAGAAGAAAATAAAAATTATTTCAGGTAAATTTATATTCATTAACTATTAAAAGCAATTGCAAAAAGTTAGAGTTAAACTTTTTTCGTAAGTTCTCATACATTCTGGTAGGGAGAGAGGAAATAAATAAACGCGAAGCTTCTAATGGGCACTAAGATACAGAACAATACAAACAAAATACAAAAAAAAAACGAAAAAAAACAGACGTTTCACAGATCTTTCTGTATCCTCAGTTAAAATGTGGATAATGTGGAAAGAGTGCAATTTTAATTGGGGAGAAATCATCTAATGTGACAAGAGGAGGTCACTTTTAGGACCATCGACCTCAAAGAGAGATCACGTGCAAAGGTACTTGAGAAGATCAATCTAGAGTTGGAGCCGGTCTGCCCATGGACGCTCTCCATGACTACAAGGTGAAGATAAGATATCTAATCAAATATAATCTACAAATGGTCTTACGGTTGGTACATTTTTGCTCTTTCTTTGCAGATATAATTAGCTAGCTTATACAATCCTAGATTAAGATTGACATGTTCTTATGTGGATTTAATCAAACTAATTTCAATCATATTCTTTTCAACTATGTTGTTGTAAGTAATTATACTGGTATTATCCTGTCCGATAGGATGATTAAAGATGTTGAGGTTTTTAGAAATATCATTTCATTCATTCCCTTCATTTACACATTTTTATGTTGTTTTATTGTAAAGGGTATCTCTTGTCATTTGAACGGTTTAAAACTGGTTACATATTTTGCAAGAAAACTTTATACATACCCTTTTTTGCAATTTACAGAATTCTTAATGAGGTATTGTTTAATAGTGTGATTATTAATTAAGGCTACACTGATATTAAAATTCTTAGATAAATAAAAACTTTAGCTAAGTTTTTATGGTAGAGTAATACTAGTAGATTGTTATGGGCCAAGTTTTGAATGATAGAGGGATCTAAAATGTTTTCCAGACAAATTTGTAAGGGACGTCAGTGAAATGTTTATCAGGGTGGGAAGAATAATTATGTATGAGGCTACATTGGTCGATGTTCTATTGACATTAGAATTTGGGTTTCTCTCAGTTCGATAAATTTCTACATCTAAGAAAGGAAGCACACCTTTATTTTCTACTTCAATTGTAAATTTAATAGAACTCACTACTGTATTAATTTTGTTTAGGAAATGATAAGCATTGCAATGGAAGTGGAAAATAAACATATGCTTTCTTTCTTAGATATAGAAATTTATCGAAGAGAGAGGAACCTAAGATTTATTATTCTTCCGATTCTGATTGATAAGGAAATAAAAATAAATATATGACATTGGTCCTAAACTAAAATATCAGAAACATTTCATTGACGTCTGTAACAATTTTGCAAGGAAATTTTTTTACAACCCTCAATCAGTCAATTTTATTACCCATAACAAACTACTTAAGAATTTTCATATTAATGGAGCCTTTAACTATGTACTGTATTTCTACACTGACGACGTAACACACAAAAGCGCTCTGCTCTGGTTGCTTCTCTTCAAGGTGATTGGACTTGCATTTCTAGAATATACATCTTCAGTGTCTTTATCATATATATATATATATATATATTATATATTATATATATACATATGTATGTATATATATATATTATATTATATTATATATATATATATATTATATTATATTATATATATATATATATATATATATATATATTTTATATTATATATATACATATTTATGTATATCTACATATATATATATACACGTGGAGTTAAAAACGACAGCATTGTTGTAGTTATTCTTCTTCTTCTTCTTCTTCTTTTTTTTTTATTCTCGATTTTCCTGATTAGAGATTTTCCATCATCTCCCCTTACATTCCTAGAACTTACTCCCTCCACTCTGCTGAGGACTTTGTAGACATCCTACGGGTTAATAAACCTGTCGGAATCCTGGCGTCATTAGATGCTAAAAATCTTTTTACTGAAATTCCTGTATTAAGAACAATCAATATAATTCTTGGCTATGTTTATCATAATAATGATATCCCACACCCCCATATCCCTGAGTCTACTTTAAAAGAATTACTTGTCACTTGCACCACAGAAGTTCCATTCAGGTGCCCAGAAGGAAACATTTACGTGCAGCAAGATGGGGTAGCGATGGGATCACAGTTAGGTGTCCTCTTTGCTGAAGCCTTCATGTCTGCTGTAGAAGGATCAGTCTTCCAGGACGGAGAGTTAAAACCATCTATCTACTCTAGATATGTAGATGACATCTTTGTCAGCACCCCTTCTGTTGATTTGTTAGAAAATATACGGTGCCGACTTCAGGAAATTTCAGGCCTAACTTTTACCACTGAAATAAATAACAATGGTCTACTCCCCTTCCTGGATGTGCTGGTTGATTCTACATCCGACAACTTCAATACTAGTGTATATCAAAAACCCACCAACATAGATAAATGCATGAATGGCAAGAGCGAGTACATAGACAACTACAAGAAAGGTATCATTAGAGCATATGTAAAAAGAGCAATATCAGTGTGTTCCTCGTGGCAAGCATTATTCAGTGAGCTTCAACACCTTAGACAAATGCTTACAAACAATGGGTATTCTAACACTGACTTTGATTCTATTACCAACAAAATGCTAGAATCCCATCTCACAATCAAAGAGCCACAGCACTCTTCTTCTAAGTATTTTGCACTGCATATCCTAAATGTCCTAAGGAAAAAGCTTATTACTACTCCTCTCTTGGTCCTTATATCATGGTGGGAGTAGACCAAGAGAGGAGTAGTAATAGGCTTTTTCCTTAGGGCATTTAGGGTATGCAGTGCAAAATACTTAGAAGAAGAGTGAAGGTTTATTAAAGAGACCTTTTTAACACTAACATTTCCAGAATTTCATTTAGATATTTGCAGACAGTAGGGCGCTAAGATTCGGGAAAGCCGTAGGCTGCAGGACAGCACAACCAGACACCGGGCACTAAAGCCGGTGTTTATCGTATTCCGTGTTCAGGATGGGATAAAGTTTACATCGGAGAAACGTGGCGTGACCTGAATACACGAATACGTGAACACCGTTACGACGTCAGGCATGATGTCACCACCAATGCATGTGTGACACATAGAAACAAGGAAAACCATCTTATGGACTGGAAGAATGCAGAGCTGCTGATACGAGAACCAGACAAAATCCGCAGGAAGTGTTTAGAAGCAGCAATCATTCAAGGAACGAACACTATTGAACAAAACAGGGGCATGTTTAACATCTCGCCCCACATAATTCCCCTAATACCCATGGCCAGCAAAATTTTAAATATTTAAACCACTCTTTGTGAATATTACGCCCTCGGACGTTTGGGCCAGCATTCTCAACCTTTCCCAGTGTTCCACCCCCCCCCCTTCTCCTCCTCCTCCTCCTCCTCCTCTTCCTTCCCTCCCTTCTTCTTTTCTCTCCCCGTTCCCTCCTTTCCCCTTATCTAATCTCAAGCATATGTATCTCAACTTGTACCTGAAAAAGCTGTAATAAGCGAGGCGAAACGTCGTACAAATAAAGGCTCCGTCCTCATATGGTGTTTAACTCGTTAATCTTGTTGGCAACTGCCACTTTCATGAAAATTGACTTAGTCTATTTATAACGATCTTGGAGAATACTTTATATACGTTTGATAGCAAGCTAATCGGTCGATAGTTACTAAGGTCCTTCTGGTCTCCTTTTTTATGAAGCAAAATCACTATAGCATTGCATCACGCATCCGGAACGCTTTCTTGGCATAAGCACTGGGTGTACAACTGATCTAATTTAATATGAACTAATTTACCTGCTTTTTTCAACAGATCTATTGATATATCATCTTCGCCAGGTGCTTCTCCTCATTTCATAGTTTTTAGAGCAAATTCTACCTCTTCCTTTGTAATCTCTGGTACACTACTAACGTCTACACATGAATTTACTGACTCAACTGCGGTCTTCGACAAGTAAAGCTCTTGGTAGATTTATTCTACTCTTTTTACCATTTTGTCTATACATTTAATTATTTCTCCATTTCTATCTTTCAAACATATCATTTGCTGTCTTCCTAAAGAATGTCTACGCTTGGTCACTTTAATACTTTTACCTTTCCGAATAGTTTCCTCTATTTCATCCATGTTTCTCTTTCTTTGATAAGCTTGTTTAGTTCTATTCTTTCTATTTTGCCTCTCCTGCTTTGAATCTGCATGGTTCTTCTTCTTTTAATTAGGTCATTTGTAGCTTGAGAGTATTTAATATATATAATAGTATATACAGGCAGGAGATTTTCTCTTATATATACTTCATTAAAAGTGATGACTAATTGTGCATTTATTATCTTTTGGATGTATTTTCCATATGTTTGACTATGGACTTATGTTCCTTTGAAAGGAGGCTTATAACTTCACTGTAGGTGGTCAAGTTTGCTATATGGCGATTTCAGGTTCAAGGCCCTTCTTCAGTATCTTTTATTAATATTCTATCTGATCAGGATAAGAATTATTCCAGTGTTGTTTTTAATTATATTACTTTATATACTTAAATTTCTGTACTTGCTCTTCATTGGGGGAGGTCGCTGGTCACCTGGAAGAGGTTACCTGGTAACTCAGGCAGTGATGCAATGTCACGTGCTAGAGGAAGCCTTCGACTTCGTGTTGTGACAAAATGTCCTGTGTTTGGGATTGTGGCGTTCTTGTCTTGGCTTTGATTTGTGGAATTATGTTACATGCTTGGAATTGTGGCGATTTGTCTCATGCTTGGGTGGGCCCAAAGATCATCGGCTTGTATATTTGGATTTGGGCTCAACTCTTTAATGTACATACCTGGTGATCCATTACAAGACAAGGAAGACCAGCCACTTCCTTCTTAAAAACAGCTCCCATCAAGAGAGAAAGGAACTTCAAAAAACACTTATCATCTATAGGTTTACTTGTGCACGAGGGAACTGTGAAGCCCTCCCCTCGCCTTTCATACCACTTGACATCAGAAGCCCCTAAAAAATAATTTAAGAGAAGTCCATGGCACAACATTAACAAGAAGCATCCTCGAAGAAAACTCCGACAGACACCTTCCAATTTTAGAAGCATTATTCATTAAAGAGTCCCACGCGCTAACCATTCTGCCGCTCTGAACATATAAAAGATTCGATAACTTGATACCTACTCTGTTTCCCAGAAATTAGGTCGAATGGACGCTACAGATTTGAAGCCTGTTTTCTATGAATCCCAACATCACCAGAACGTTTTGCAGCACCGAAGTTTTTATTCACTTCGTCACCATGATTGGGTATGATCATTTGAATTACATGGTGCAAATGTGACGGCTTCGGTCGCAGTTACACGGATCCTAGCGTAGGCTCCTCACCACCACCATGTGGTTAAGCAAAGGTTTCGGAATGATTGCCAGAAGATATGAATTAGTTCAGGATGAATATTTGAGAACTTTCTAAAAACTAGAAATATAGATACGATGTGATGTTCATAATGTGTTTAGGCCAAGAAACCCCTTGTGGGAAAATTTACTCTTACATATCATTTTGAACAACCTTACTCTTATCTATTCTTTAGCTTGAAAAGTAAAACAGTTGAACAGAGAAAAATACTTCATGTTTTATCATTGTGTACTTGGAAACCTTTATTCTACTTATAGTAACACAATTATTCTTAATAACAGAAATGGCAAGTTATGTTACAATGAAATGATAAATACTGGATTTTTCTGTTCTATTACATTTTCAAAACAAGCGCTAACCAAATATAATCCCAGATTCTCAAAATAAAAAGAAGGCTCAGTGCAGGAAAAGTAACCAGTAACAAAATGACAACCAATTGAAAAACATGTCAGTTATAAATGTGTTTGACGTATTGATGTTTACTCGTTTATAAAATTTATAAGTACTCTCAATGCTTGGATCATTTTATATATATATATATATATATATATATATATATATATATATATATTTTTATATATATATATATATATATATATATATATTTATTTATCTATTTATTTATTTATTTGTTTATTTATTTATTTGTGTATTTATTTTATTTTATTTTATTCTTATTTATTTATTTATTTATTTATTTATTTACTTATCTATTTATTTAACCAGGAATGCTGTGTCCTACTGCCCTGTTTCTGACCCAGGTATGGCTAAGATGTTTAATAAAAAATAAACAAATTTGTTTTGGATGGGTCTAGAATGGAGGGAGGATGTGTGCAATACTTTACTAGCTTGTAATTATTGCAGTATTGTTGATCACAGTTTTTTCCATAATGCTGGGAGGAGATTACATTCGTTATCCATAGGAAAATTTATTCCACCACATGGTTACAAGCAATCTAATTCGAGACGCTCTCTTGTAGCACAACAGTCGTGTTCTACCTTTCCTACAAACACCATGTATACAATATCTGTTCTAATACCACAGGCGTTCTTTGCCTCCTTTACAAATCAAGAAACTCAATTCTAAACCATAGGATCCCCTTTCCATCTTGCATCTTCAACCTTCTAATGGCTTTTTGACATCGGTTAAGCTGATACCTATGAAGAGAAATGTCAATGTTATCATAGTAGCAAGTAATTCTACTCCCAGAAAGTTAACAAATAACATATCCCTGAAGCACATATTGATTGCTTCTATAACCATCATCTGCGTCACGAACCAATTCTATTTGTAGCGTTGATTTAGGATGAAAACTCTTGAGTGCATTATAAGTGGATTGAGAGAAGTTTTCAAGATGCAATTTCGTAGTTCCCTAGTTCTCATGATCATATGAAGAAATAACTCTACTCCAGCGTTTGTTCTCTGTCCACTTCAAATAAAACTCCTTATCAAGTATCCCTTTTTCATATCTAGAACCTTACACTGTGGTAATTTCTTATTCCATTCTATTTGACAAGAAGTCTCACTTTATGAAAATATCTACAATAATCTTACACTATCTATACAGTAATGATTTTAAAAATATTTCATTGTATTAACTTATTTTTATTGTTATACATCAAATCAAGTCATTAAATTTGCTATCATCATATTCCAATTCGCATTTATTTCATAAGAAATAAGATTCGAAGAGAGGTAGACAAAAAATGTGAGAGGAAACGGGGGAGAGCAAGAAAAAAGGAAGGAGAATGAATTAAGAAATAGAAAATGGGGTATTATAAAGTAAAGAGGAATAGTGAAAGGAGGTTTAGGAAGATTTACATGAAGAAAAGGTTGTAAAGAAGATTTATAGGGACTTAAACCCTGCTATATGGCATTTGGAGAAGGGAAGAGAGCACCTTGATGGAATAAAAAGATGTTTAACGGAAAAGAAGGACGAGGAAGAGAAATGAACGAGAGGAAGGAAGGAACAATAAATGTGGAGAAAAGAGAAAATAGAGAGCCAGAAGATAGAGGTTTGAGCACATTGACATGCTAGGAAGATGGCAGAGCTCACAATAAAAGAATGTTTATAATTTCATTTTTGAGTGGTAAAAACAAAGGTTTCTCTAGCACGACAGGTGTATATATCTTCGTACATATGATTTTGGTTCAATTTACCTATTTCTATCTCTCAAAAAGTATTGATAGATAAATAGATTAAATAACTTATAAAATAATGTAAATAAGCAAAATAGTCAAGTAAATTGAAACGAAATAAAATTAATTAAAATAAGATAAAGTTAAATAAAATAAAATAAAATAAAGTAAAGTGAAACTAAATGTAATAAATTGAAATATAATAAGATAAAGTAAAAAAAAAAAATAAAAAAAATTAGATAATATACCGATGATGATGACGATGACCTATAATGTATCAAAACTTTACAAAAATGTCTCTCGTCGTTGTATTAACACAAACAATCTTACAAAAACATTTCTTTATGATAACTATTATAATTATATAGAAAAATATGTGTATATCAAACAGCGGACCACATGCAAAATTAATAGATCAATATATTCGCCATTACTTTAGACTACCCAAATCCAGACTAATATATGAAAAATGGAAGCTAAGAAAATTGTAGAAAAATATAGAAATACATATTCTCTTTACTCTGAATGTAATAGATACCTATTCATGCATAAGTGCATGCATGATGTATTACTTTATAATGTAGCTGTATGTGATAAATATATGATTGCGTGTTTGCAAGTTAATACTCTTTTTCATTTCTTTAATGTAGTTCCCATCAAGTATTATTAAGCTAAAGATATTAGACATATACAGTCTTTCTGGAACTATTTTAGTTTTAGGAAAGACTAGTGGGGCTGCAGCATAATATTAATGTCAAAATTTGATGTATTTCCAGATTTAAGTTATGCTTATATGTATAAAGTTTATACCTTAACATAATGTCAATATCTCAGCGTAAAGATATCTTTTAGATATGCATTTGACAATTTTCATATGACCAATTGTAAGGGTTTCAGCACTATATATAGATTACAATATGATCTACTTCAAAATTTCAAATATGCTTAATTACATGAGCGTAGACTTAAAAAATAATGCATTTGGCAATTATTCATATGACCAGTTGTGTGATAAAACCTATTTCTTGGTACCTTGAACACTTCTATTTGATTATACCTGATGTAGTTCCTTCTAAGCAAACAATTTGGACATGATAAGAGTTTCATTCCAAGAAGTTATAATTTTGCTCCGAGTCTGCAAAGAGGACAATAGCCAATTATCTATCTATCTATCTATCTATCTATCTATCTATCTATCTATCTATCTATCTATCTATCTATCTATCTATCTATCTATCTATCTATCTATCTATCTATCTATCTATCTATCTATCTATCTATCTATCTATCTATCTATCTATCTATCTATCTATCTATCTATATACTAAAAGCTTTTTCCACACTAAAAGCCATTTTTAGATAAATTATTGCTCATTTCAATGCCATCAAAATATTGTAAATTTCTGAACACTATTAGATCCCTAAAATATTGTATTTACTCTTTAATCCTGTCCTAGGAAGAAAAAATAATCTGGGGTTATCAAAAGTAAAATGTATGTAAATGCTTAAACTTGGCAATATTTTTTTTTCTTTTTTTTTGTAAATAATTTAGCTTTTATAGGCAAAGGTACGAAATCAAATATCTAATATGGGCTGTTAAACCTACTGCAGGTGGCTCTGATTTAAAATGAAATTATTCATAATAGATTCATTATGACTTACAGTGTTTTAGTTAAGAGCATATTATTTGAGCACCTAATTTGACTTGTATATCTATACCTATCCTATCTACAACCAGCCGATTTCTTTCACCTCAGGAAAGCCCCTGGACTCTTTCGGGATAAAAGGTTTCTCGGTTAA
>NC_134785.1:37099602-37112102 GCF_046742065.1 Oratosquilla oratoria
TACCGTACTTGTACGAGAGACCGGTCTATAGTTTGCAGGGTCTTCTTTGTTTCCCCCTTATATATTGGTAGTATATTTGCTCTTTTCCAATCTTCTGGAACTTTTCCTTCCTCCACTCAACTGCTTATCAAACTATGTATTTTGTCTGTTAGTTCATTCCTGCATTCTATTAAAATCCAGTTTGCCATTTCATATTTCATCTATACCATATGATTTTCTAACACTGAGATTACTCAAGTGATTCATTTTTTTTTATTATTCTTTGTTACTTCTATGTTTTCATAGAGGGGACTTTCACATACCGCTTGACATCTCTAAGCTGCATGTTCTCTCGCGTAAACACTGATTAGAATGCTTGTTCATAATATCTGCCATTTCTATTTCCTCTGTGTATTCTACTCCTCCTTGTCGTAGTTTCACTAAGTCTTGTTTGTTTTTCAGTTTGTTGTTTACAAATCCATAGAATAGTTTTGGTTGATCTTTACATTTTTCTATGACATCCTTTTCGTGTTTTCTCTTTTCTTATCTGCGTACTTGTACATATTCATTTCTATGACCAGTATGTATTTTCCATTTTTCATTTTTTCCCTCCATTTTATCCAAGCTTTATCCCTTTTATCTTTTAACTCTCTATATCTTTTGCTGCACCAACATTCTACATATGAGAGAGAATGTGGGTGGGGAAGGGCAAACGAAGATGTGTTGGGAATAGAGTTTATTGCCCTAACGTTGCGACCAACTTGGTCTTCTTCAGAGGAATACAGTATCCTTTTTCTTGTTTTTGTCTTGGAACATACTTTTTCTCCCCTTCCTTATAATTTTTGTCAAAATTTTCCTTTTCTCTTCTACCATTGTTTTCTCTTTGTATATCCTTCCCCAGTCTACTTGAAAAAATAATAATAATAATTTTATAAAAAAAAAAAATTCCATGCATAATTCTTCCCTTTCTATATTGCTTTTTTTCCATGTATTTTTCTTCATTTAGTTCCAGTTCAACTAATTTGTGGTCACTTTTACTCAGTGGTGTCTTATACTCAATCTTGTCCACTATTTCAAGTTCTGATGTGATTATTAGGTCTAGTCTCGATGGCTCTTCCTCATTTCTATACCTAGTTTTCTTTGTATTCATTGTGTCATTGTATGTTCTATAATCATATCAAGTAGTACATTTCCCCATGGGTCGTCTCCACCCTTCACTGTCATCTCTTCCCAGCAGTTTTCTTTACAATTAAAGTCACCCATTATAACTATTCTTCCTCCATCTTCCATTATCTTATTTAGTGTTATCCTTGTGTCTTCTAACATATTTTTGTGTTCTCTCTCTTCCCACGAGGCCGTTTTAGGAGGCACATAATTTACCACAAACTTCCTGTTCTTTCCATCCCCGTCCTCTATTTCTATCATAATCATCTCCACTTTATTCTTCCCTTTCTATATTTGTCCTTTTTTTCCATGTATTTTTTTCATTCAGTTCCAGTTAAACCAATATGTGGTCACCTTTACTTAGTGGTGTCTTATATTCAATCTTGTCCACTATTTCAAGTTCTGGTGTGATTATTAAGTCTAGTCTCGATGGCTCTTCCTCATTTCTATGCCAAGTATTCTCTTGTATCCATTGTGTCCTTGTATGTTCTATAATCATATCAAGTAGTACATTTCCCCATAGGTTGTCTCCACCCTTCACTGTCATCTCTTCCCAGCAGATTTCTTTACAATTAAAGTCACCTATTATAACTATTCTTCCTCCATCTTCCATTATCTTATTTAGTGTTTTCCTTGTGTCTTCTAATATATTCTTGTGTTCTCTCTCTTCCCACGAAGCCGTTTTAGGAGGCACATAATTTACCACAAACTTCCTGCTCTTCCCATCCCTGTCCTCTATTTCCATCATAATCATCTCCACTCTATTCTTTCCATATGTAACATTCCTCACATTTATTTATTTCTTAGTCAGGAGCATAACTCCACTACCTTGATTTACTTCTTTGTTCCTAATTCAATGATTATATGTACCATGACCTAAACTGTTGGGTGGTAATGAACCTTTCAATTTTGTTTCTACGATTCCCGTTATGTCCGGCTCTTTTTCCTTCAGGTAATCATTCAGTTCGTTCAAGGCTGTTATCAAGCCATCTATATTTGTGTAAGATACTTTTCATTTTCTGCTACCTCCATCCTGTTTTCTGTTTCCCTTCCATTTTCTCTGCTATGAACCATTTTCTCACTTTCATATCCAATACTCTCAAATAGAATTTCTCTTTGTCTGACTCTGTTCTATTCTCGTTTTTTTTTTTCTTAGCTTCTATTCTTTTTGTTTTCTCTTCCTCTCATTCATCTTTATTTATTTCTCTTTTTATCCATACCTGTTTATATAGATAACTTTTTGCTAGTTTCCCTGTTTTTGCTAAGATATTCTCTGCTGTCGTTTGTGACTTGAATTTAACCTTAATTGGTCTGGTCTTATCTATATTGAATTTCCCTTGTCTACATATATCTTCAGTTTCTTTCCCTATTTCCTGTTCATATTCTTGAAATATCTTAATACCATATTTACCTTTTCTTTCTCATCTCTTACTCTCGTAGTCCTATTTGGATTATGCTTCTCTTCCATTCCTAATATAATTAAACATTCCTTTTTATCTGCAATTTCTCTTACTATATTCTCTTTCTCTCTCATTACTTTAATAACTGTGTCCTTAGTGTGTTCTTTCATCTGTTGTTTCACTATATCTCTAAATTCAATTTTATTACCTTCCTGAATTTTTCTCCAACCCTTTACCTCTTTTGCTATTGACTCCTTATTCTCTTTGTTATTCTTCAATTCCTCATTCTAATTTTTTACTTCTTTTAACTGTCTTTTTAATTCTTCTATTTCTTTAAGTTTTGGTTCTCCTTCTTTAGTTCTTCCAATTTATCAACTCTGTGGAATTAGAGCGAGTTGGTTAAACCTAACCTTCCTTGATTCGTTCATTTTTGTTAGTTTTCCTCTAGACTTGCTAATCGGTGGAGGTTGTCGTTTCCCCCCTCATTAAACCCATAGAAATAATGATCTCCACTTTCTACTGATTTGCTCTTATCTATATTCTACTTTTGATCCCTTTGCTGACTTGCTCGACTTCACCTGTGTTGTTTGCGCAACTTTTGTTTACACCCCTTCTGACTTCCGGGGCCTGTGCCTTCCCTTCCTCATTTCTTCCATTTTTCTTAATAATTCCTCCCCTTCTTCTTTTTCTTCACCTACCTACTACACCACGTGCTTTCCTCCCGTCCCTACTAATACAACACAGGTACTCCCTCACCCCTGAAATCCATGAAAATTGCGTGTTTTTTTCTTCGGAGTTCCAATTTTCGCCGTCTATCCGACGTGTGTGTGTGTGTGTATGTGTGTGTGTGTGTGTGTGTGTGTGTGTGTGTGTGTGTGTGTGTGTGTGTGTGTGTGTGTGTGTGTGTGTGTGTGTGTGTGTGTGTGTGTGTGTGTGTGTGTGTGTGTGTGTGTGTGTGTGTTTGTGTGCGTATGTGTGCATCTAAGAATAACCATCACAAAAAATAAATTAACGAAGTAGAGAGCTTTCCTATATTTACATCTTCAGTGCTAATAACTACAATTCTTTCTTTGTATTGGCACTGAATGTATTTATATGGAAGCGCCTTCCTTCATTTGTTTTCTTGGTGCTGACTTCCGCTTTTGTGGGCATACGATCTTAGTGTTTTATTGCATATATGTGTATATATATATATATATATATATATAGATATATATACACACACACACATATATATATATAAATGTACATATATATATGTACACACACACACACACACACACACACATATATATATATATATATATATATATATATATATATATATAAATGTACATATATATATATGTACATATATGTATATATATACATATATATATATATATATATATACATGTACATATACATATATATGAGCTGAAGGGTGGTGAGCTAAACACAGAGAACAGTTGCAGTTTTATTCATTGACGTTTTGTTCTTACTAGGACTGTCTCAAAGTGCACGTACTTTAATAATGCCCTGGTAAGGACTAAATATCAGTGAATGAAACTCCAGCTTTTCTCTTTGTGTAGGTCATCATCCTTCCACTCACTTCTTTTCCATACTTCTTACAAATCATTGTATGCATATATATATATATATATATATATATATATATATGTATATACAATATATATATATATACTGTATATATATATATATATATATATATATATATTTAACCACAAATCACTTTTAATCCCATGCCATCGCAATCGAGACTGAGAGTCGCTCGAAGGAGGCATCTGTTGGAAATTGAAACGTGGACGAGCCGAAGATTCGAACCCAGCTAACCCGTAACAAAGTTACAGTGACGTAAACCAATACGCTATCAAGAGAGATTACTTGAAGCGTATTGGTTTACGTCACTGTAATTTTGTTTCGTGTTAGCTGGGTTCGAATTCTCGGCTCGTCCACGTTTTAATTTCCAACGGATACCTCCTTCGAGCGACTCTCAATCTCGATTACGGTGGCACGGAATTAAAAGTGATTTGTAGTTGAAAAAGATATTAATTGATCACTGGGAACCATTCAGTGTGTATGTATATATATATATATATATATATATATATTTTATATATATATATATATATATATATATATATATATATTTATATATATATATTGTATATACTAGTATATATATATATATATGCATATATATACATATATATATATATATATACATATATATATATACATATGTTTGTGTCAATTGACAATTGGAATTAAACTCTTCTGCAAGGGTTCGAATCCCAGCAGAAGAGTTTAATTCCATATATGTATATTTATATATATATATATATATATATATATATATATATATATATATATATGTGTGTGTGTGTGTGTGTGTGTGTGTGTGTGTGTGTGTGTATGTATATGTATATGCATATATATGTATATATATACATATATGTACATATATACATATATATATATATGTATATATATATGTATATATATATATATATATATATATATATATATATATATATATATATACTGAATGGTCCCAAGTGCAGATATTAATATTTTTCAACCACATTAACTGTTTCACTTTAACTCCATGTCATCACGATCGAGAGTGACAATGCACTCGACGGAGACATATGCGGATACTGATATGTATTATAGCCAAGGACTCGAACTCAGCTCCGACGTACCAACTGAACAGTGACTCTAACCACTGCGCCATCAAGAGAGAGATAAAATGAGGACAGTTTCATACATATACAACGAATATTATGCTCAACTCATCCCCGCTATGATGGTGCAATGGAAGTATGTACGCGTGGGTAAGTATTATACACACACACACACTGAATGGTCCCCAGTGCAGATATTAATATTTTTTCAACCATATTAATTTTTCACTTTAATTCCATGTGATCACGATTGAGACTGACATTGCGCTCGACGGAGACATATGCGGAAACTGATATATAGTGAAGCCAAGGACTCGAACTCAGCTCCAACGTACCAAATGAACAGTGACTGTAACTACTGCGCCATCAAGAAAGATATAAGTTGAGCACAGTTTCTTATATTTTCATGCTTATGTTACATACACATACAATGAATCTTATGCTCAACCCATCCCCACTATGATGGTGCAATGGAATTATGTACGCGTGGGTAAGTGTTATACACACACACACACACACACTGAATGGTCCACAGTGCAGATATTACTTTTTTTTCAACCACATTAACTTCCATTCCACCATCATATATATATATATATATATATATATATATATATATATATATACATATATATATATATATATATATATATATATATATATATATATATATATTTATATATAAGGGCAGAAATCTAGCTACAACTTAAGCGTTGTTGAGTTTGCACTGAAGCTTTTCAAGCTCTCAAGCAATATCCTGCTCTGAAGGTGCAAAGACTTTGTACAGAAATCCAAACGACATTTGTAATGTGGATAACTCTAAAACGTTTTTCAACCTTTACATCAAGTCCTTCACAAAGATCGGTTACAAACAAGATGAAAAAGCCAAAGAGAACTAGTTATTGAACAAATCACATGTTGTATTGATTTTTTTTTATTTTTAATCTTAATTGGCCGTCGCGAAGAATCGTTCCGTGATGTCTTAGATCACTAATCTTAAATGAACTGTAACCGGATATGAACACATATCCTAGATAGGAATGATTGAAGTCTCCTGTAAGATATCTCCCTCTTTATATAGCTTCAAATGCCAGCTGCTAGGCATAGTAGCCTTTGATCTAGATATTTATTCGTTTCGCTGTAGTAATCATTATGGAACAAAACACTTGTCTCAGTGAAAACTTTCGAGTAATGAAAATAACAGCAGAGCATCTTAAAACAGCTGTAACCAAATATGAATATATATCTTGAAGTGGGAGCGACTGCACTCTATCGTCCGATATTCCTCGGATTGTTAACATGTCACCTACTCGTACCTTATCTCCTAATTTTCTTATTTCTCATTAATTTTTATTATTAATCTATAACTTCCGCTTTTATTGCTGCTCCTCTTTTTCCTCTTTCTTCCTGATTTTCTCCTTTTCCTCTCAAAAAATAATCTCTCCTCTCTTTTCTTATCTCTTTTCAAATCTGCTTTTCCTCCTACATTTTGAATATGATTCTCTTGTTCTTTCTTGACTGTGTTCATCAAATTTCCTTCCTATCCTCATTTATTCCTAAGTTCTAAACTTACTGTTTTACTTTAAAAATAACTTTCTTTTAAGGTATCTTACTAAAACTGGTATCTTATTACATATCTTAATTCTGTTACAAAAAAGTTGAGACCATAGAGGTCAGTAGAGTAACGTCTTGACAGCCAGACTATGGGAACATGAGGTCCACCCTCTATGAAAGGGGCTATTCTATAGGGGAACTAATACCTTTAATTACAAGGGATTGCCTTGTAAAAGAGTAAAATTGTCTATTTGTAAGTAGTATTTCTCCTTCTCGCTTCCCTCTTCTGCCTCTTCCTCCTCTCTTCAACGTTTCCTTCAGTTCGAGGACGGCGTCCGACGTTATCATATACCGATTTTCTTCGTTCTTTGCATATCTTCTCCTTCAGATTTCTTCAGGCAGCTCCTCCCGCTCCGTTCCACAAGAATGTCTTTATATCCCAACCAGACTTCTCTCACCCCTCCAACACATTTCCATATTGTGTCGTCACACCCCCTATAATCAATTTTTTTTTTTTATCGTTGGTTCTATTTTTGTATTATTTACCTTTAATTTACTAGAATGTTTTACTGATTTGATACTGGTCAGCGTCACGTGATTTTATTCAGATTTGAGGTCATTTAGTTGGGAGAGGGTTTCTTATTTTCCGTTGTAATTAAATCTTGTTGACATTCTTTATCACAATTTTCCCCTTTGTTTTTTTCCATTTCTTACCTTTCTCTTACTTCCCTTCGTATCAATTTCCTTCCATCTATTTTCCTTGCTATCACTCCTCTTTCATACATACATACATACATACATACATACATACATACATACATGCATACATACATACATACATACATACATACATACATACATACATACATACATACATACATACATACACACATACACACATACATACATATATACATACGCTTATGTTTTTATTTTTTTTTTTTTTTTTTTTTTTTTTTTTTTTTTTTTAGATTTCGTTCCGTGTTTGGTCTGCTCGTTGTGTATTTAGCCAAACTGGGTGGTTTACATTCATGGCACCTGGAAGTATTTGATATTTTAATGAATTCGAAGATTAAAGGAAAGTTACATCGGGGTGTCTTGATGTGGTGAGTGGGATATGAATAGGTGTGATGCTCTTCTTTTTATTATTAATGTATGAACTTTGATTATGATTATTTAAGTTACGGTATCACTTTGTGTTTGTTTAGTTTACTTTGTCATCCTTTGTGTTGCGTGTTGTATTTCCTCAATGTTGTTTATTCAGTGAATCTGGGTAGTGTGGATTGAGATGTTTGTTTAGTTTCTTGTGTTAGTAATATCTGTATTTTGTGTTTCTATGGGAATTGAAGTAACTCTATGTTTGTTTGTGTTATTTTGATTTTATTTGTATCATGTTTAGATTAAGATTTTGTGCTGGCGTGATTTTGATTATGTTTTGATGTGCTCCAGCATCAATTCTTTTTCTATTGGTTTGCGATGAGAAGTATGATGGATTCAAGATTGTTCAACATGTAGGAAGGACATGTTGTATGTGTTGAAGTAATATATATATATATATATATATATATATATATATATATATATTGTATATATATATACAGGGTGTTCGGGATAAGTTTGACACTTTTTCAGAAAGGAAAGAAAAACGTCATATCTTGGCCAAATGCTGATGTATTCTCACAATTAAAAATGTATCTTTAAGGAGATCTTTTTTCAAATACAGCTCACTCAAAGAAGCCGCCTTGAGCCTCCACCATGGCCTCCAGGTGGGACCTGAACCTGAAGCACGCGGCTTTCACCGTGTCCTTTGAGAGATGCCTGAACATCAGTTTGCTCCGTCCTTGGTGTTGCAGGCAGTATGATTGGTGTATTTTTCAACTGCGCCCCACACATAATAGTCCTTGGGGTTACAATCAGGGTAGTTGGGTGGAATAGATGTTGGGACTGGTGAAGTTGTAGAAGTTCTCAGACAGCTACTTCTGGTTTTTTCCGAAGGTATTAAACTGAACTGAGTCCTGCTGCCACACGTATGGTCTTCCCGCAGCCACCCTCTCCACCCAGCTCTTGACAACAGTGTACAGCAACTCAATATAGCCATCTGAAGTGAGTCTGAGTCCCTCTTCAAAGATATGAGGCGGCATGGCGTTGCTGGAAACACACCGAAGATCATTACAGTTTGAGGGGACTTGGTCTTCATGAAGCGCGGGACTTCGGGCGGACTGTAGGCTAACTACCTGTTGTTTTGTACGTTGTGCAGCGGCAGAAGTTCTTCTCGTCTGAGAAGAACCAGAGCATCCCCGGCTCGACTAGGTGTTTGACCTTGTTGAGGAGTTTCTTGGCTTTCATAAGGCGTTTCTCTTTGGCCTTTGCGGTGAGTAGTTGGCCCTTGCGCCCCTTGTATGAGAAGTAGCGAAGGTCCTCGTCCAGCGTTTTCTTCATAGTCGCCACTCCCATGCCCATCTCTCTCGCCAAGGTTCATATTGTCTTGCCTGGATCTTGCCGAACATTTTTTTTTTTTTTCATCTTCTCGACAAATTTCGTTGTGCGGATAGAGTCAGAATGTCTGCTATGATTCTTCCTGCTAGCCACTGCTTCAACATCTCCGTAGCAATTCTCCAGCTCACATCTCACGGCATTCACGGTATTTAAGAACAACTAAGCTGCAGCTAAGATTACCGAATCATCATGATGCAGGTCATTCTCTTCCAATATTATGGTGCTTTCCAGTCGTTCATGCTCTCTAGCTCTCACACCTACCAATAGTACACAGAATTAGCTCTCTGTTGCACTTTATTGCTATTAAATCCTTCAAATGGTTCTGAAATTCTGAAATGACAGAATATAAAAAATGATCAAATCTATTCCGATACAGGTCTTTAAGATTTTAAAGGGAATTGACAACATCAAAAGTGACAAAATTTTCACATTGAATGAGAATCAGACAAGAAACAATGGTCTCAAACTGTCCGGAAATAGATTCAATTTGGAAGTAGGTAGAAACAACTTTGCCAACCGTGTAGTTAATGAATGGAATAAACTTCCTGCATAGGTAGTGCAATGTAGTTCAGTTCGAAGCTTTAAGAATCATTTAGATGAATACCTAAGTAAGATGCTGTAATGATTATAATTTATCTTATATTATTTGTTTTTGTTTTGTTATCATTTGTCTGTCTGATTTTCATTTATTTTTAGTTATATGTCAATATATTATTATTTACTATTTACCTGTTTGTTTATTATTTAACTATACCTATGCATTTATTTATGTATTTTATTTGCTATTTACATTATTATAGTTTTTATTTATTGTTTTTATCATTAATATGATTTTTTTTCGTATCCGACCTAGATATGGATCAAAAGGTCTCCTGTCGGCATGCTCCGCCTTTGTAATCATTTGTAATCCTTTACATTCTTCCCTAAGCCCACCCCCATGAGCACCATGCATTCCAGCCCCACCACAAGCAGCCGCCACAAAAAACTCCAGCCCCTCTTCCTAGTTCAGGTGAGTCGGCTTCCTTAGACCAAGAAACTTGGTCAACACGTCCCGTGACTAGGAGACAATCCAGAACTTAATCCTTACGCCCAGGATCACGGGCGACACCGCCCGGCCAATCAGCAACCAGCATTCCGCCAGAGCTGGGTCGTCAGAGCTGCGTGCTAGGCTCTCTCAGGCCGGGATCAGGGGAAGATTCCAGCGACCAATCAGTGTTCAGCACTCCACCTGGGTCGACCAGCCTGAACCTTAGACCTTCTATATAAGGCCTACACCCATCTGACAATTTGGAAAATTGTCCTAATCCTAAACTGCTTGCTTCAATCTCCTTTCGCCCGGTGGCAGAAGCCCTCTTTTATACACTACAATCTTTTCATGTCCTTACAGACATTTTTCCCCTCCCACAAAAAACCGATCCCGCGCGAGCTGGTGGTCTTCCCTAGCAAGTCGACAAGTCGACAATCCTCTCCACGCCTTCACGAAAAGTAGACCTCCTTGATTCACCATGAAGTCCTCTCACCCTGAAGAATCCTCCTGGTGAGGCGAAAAAAATTAAGTTTTCGGTGTCACTGTTCAACAGTTTCACACTGTTACTATTTCAAGAATTGCAATTGTCGGCACACATCAGCACATTTCTTTTTCTTAACACTATGGATGATTTCGTTCATAATCTGAACCATGAAGAAAAGAAATAATTTTTTAAACTGAAGATCCTTCATTTGAATATAGTCAAATCTATCAGCGCAGTTGACTTCAACCAAAATTGTCTTCGCGAGAACCTGTGCCATATATATATATCTATATATATATATATATATATATATATATATATATATATGTATATATGTGTATAGATATAAATATAAATATATATATATATATATATATATAAAAATATATATATATATATGGGACGTGTATGGGCCTGAGATGATTTCTGTTTCCAGCTAGAAAGTATTGTGGAGGGCCAAGCATTGGAGCACAGGTCTTCTTATGTGAAATACAGAAACAGAGGTGAATATGTTGATTATAATTAATATGCAATATTGAATGAGTTTCTGGGACCAGTCCAGAGACCAGGCATCGGCCCATTGAGGCAGCACCTTTTTATGGGCGTGAGGTGCGACGATACAGTGCAACCGGGATGCGTCGGGGTTCACGTTGGAATCTCCTCTTCTGGATCGACCGTGCTCGCACTTGCAGACTTATCATATAGCTCCCCTTTAGTCCATAAATAGTTAAGTTATTTGATTTATGTAAGGAGCTAACCGTTCTCTGTTTGACATGTATTGATGTATTATTTACGCCCCGAAAGGACAATCTGAGCACCTTTAGAAAATACACATATATTCACTAAAGCCAGCCGATTCCATTAATTTTAAAGAAATCCCTTAAAGGCATATCGTGTAAATCTATTATGCATTTCGTATTTCTTATTATTCAATATACCCAAAGCATCATTAATAGTTGCGTATCTATTTTGCCAGATCAGTGTCTGCCAGACCAGTATTTATTTTATGGTTCGTCTTCAACTTCATGTAGCTTAAACATTGCTTCCAATCTGCTCATTTAGTTGGCTGGTCACACAACAGTTCAGCTAAAATATAGAATTGGCTGTTCATTATAAATCTAACACTTTACCTATGAGATCGTTTCTCGGTTGAACGAAATTGACTAACGTTAACCAGAAGATATGTGTGAGGCATGACAGCATATCAAAGGTATGACATTTTTCGTTTACTCATTACAATTTCTCGAGTCCCAGAACTTTATTCGATTCGTACTCCTCTTTTCTTTTTTTCTTTTTTGATATTCACTACTATCTATCACTGTTTTTCATTTCTCTCTTTTCTATGAGCATTTCCTTCCTCTCCCAATGTCTTTACTGAATTGTTACTTCTCGTCCTCGATATGTCATACTTCCCATCTTCTTCTTTTCTCGCACTTTCCACTTTCCACTTTATTCGTTTTCTTTTACGTCTCCTTGTCTATGATTTATCAATGTGTTACCATTTTTGTTAAGTGATTTATCTTTTCAATTTATTACATTATTTCGTTTCATACTCTCACTGGTTTCGTTTCTCTGATGTCTTTTACCTTTTTATTCCAACTGCAATTGTGTTCAGGAATTTGGGCTTAGATTATTTCCTTAGAAATATAACAATGCATATGTATATGTGTATTATGTGTGTTTGGATGTATTTGTGTGCGTTACCTGTG
>NC_134785.1:37119602-37134602 GCF_046742065.1 Oratosquilla oratoria
CGTTTGTGTGTGTATAAATTCACACAGTTTTCATTACAACACCATAAAGTATAATCGTTTAGCCATATTTTGAGGAACATTCAAAAACCTACCTTTCAAGATATAAGTGTTAAGAAATGTATGAACATATATTGACATCTTGACGCTATGACGGCTCCAACAATATTGGTCGCTTCCAAGTTCTCTGCACAACATCCACCTTGTCCTAGAATGTTCTGATTGGCTGTGTAGGGAACTACTATTGGCTGAAAATCAAACATCCTAATTCCCAAGCCTAGTCTATCTGAAATATTCGTTGAAAAAATGAGTTACAATGCGTAACAGTGATAAAATGCGTTGTAAGGAGACTTCGGATCCTGACGAGGCCGGATAAAAAAAAAAAGGAATGAATAAAAGGATATGTGTTTATAAAAACATAAAAAAGAGGGAGACTGCAAGAGAGCATAGAGCCTACGCTAGACAGTTCTATGTCCAGCTAGCTAACCTCTTAAAACAGCATATAGTTTCAGTGCTACTACATGGTTACTAGGTCTATTCCATCCGTTGACCACTTTATTGCCAGATCAATACTTGCCTATTTCTTTTTTGAATTTAAAATTGTCCAATTTCAATCCATTACTGTGAGTCATGCCCTATTATCTTGATATGATGACCTTGCATGCATTATCCTTGAAAAAAAAACCTTGATCCACCCCACACTCTGCGTGAATTTAATAACTTAAATTTGCATTGCACTCAATTGCCTTCACAAGACCCATAGGTTCAAATTTGTTCACTTTAAACTCATACTCATCTACTTATTGGGAAGTGATTCTAGTTCCACGTTTAAATATAGGTTTCAGCAGTTAATCTACACTAACATACAACTACGTTAAGAAATACTATAACATTTATACTTGAATGAACTGTGTATTCACTTTCTCCTCTCGTCCCATACATTGAAGACACTGTAGGTAGAAAATTTTCCTAATAGTTCAAATGATATACTGACAGCTTGAGTAAATTATTCTTTGTCCTGTTAGTATTTAGAATACAGGCGTTTTCAATTTCAATGTTATAAATTCCCTTTTGAATATTGAAGTATTGTATTAAATCTCCACTGGATCTCATTTCTTTTCGAGAAGAAATCAAAATAATTAAAGCGAATTTGTATGACTTATATTTCATAATTAGTATGAGTTCTGTGGATCACCGCTACACCCTGTAACGGAATATGGTAATCATACGAAAAGTCTATTTAATTAGCCTATGATACAAACTAAGCTTCTGAAGTCAAAAGGTCGCGTCACTAATCATATTACAGCGTTTAATTAATTTAAAGTCATTCCCGATAATCAAACTGAGCTCCGTTTCATCCTCCATTTTTTTTCCAAATAACTTGCACTTATACTTATTACATAACAGTTTGCTCCTGATGTCAGACGATACGCTACTATTTTCAACCTGAATCATCAACCATTTTTTAAATGAACTAACCCAGAAACCCTTCATTTTTTCATTGAGGCCCACCACCTTATTAAAGGGATCCCATAGAGATAGATAGATAAGACTGGAGGGATTCTGAATAAAAGGACAAGCACATCCCGGTAGTAAAGTGGCTAGGGTTTCATGAAATGTCTTTCTCTTTTTATATACAAGGAAATAAGAATGAGAATATGTATGGCAGAGGGAGACAAGGAAGAAAGGAGATTTAGCGAGGAGAGGTTGAAGTAATGTGAAGGGGGTGAAGAAAAGGAATATTAAAGCCATATAGACGAGAAAGTCTGAGGCAAAACACAAGATTCCTTATCCGATGGGAGGGGGGGGGGGACTTAAATTGAATCCACGAGGAAGATTTAAGGCAACATGAAGGTCTGGAATGTGGAAGAATAGGGAAGATCAAGGTAAAAGGTGAATCATAGTATAGCGGAGACCACAAGAATGGAATATGTGGGCCAAAAGAAATATTATTATTAAAGGATGGATTAGTAAAAATGCGGAAGAACGCATCATAATGAAGGGAATAAGGAAAGGGAAAGAATAAGGAATGAAAGAATATTTGGAGAATAGCGGACGGACTGAGAGAGGGGTAGGGAAAGAAGACGGGCGAGGAGGAGGGAAAGAAGATAGAGAACAAAGAGAAGAGAAAGATGTAAGAGGGAAGGGAGAGAGAGAGAGGAGAAAAGACAAAGAAGGGGAACAGAAAGCGAGTAAGAGAAAGAGCCAGGAAAAAGGAAGGAGAAAAAATTGCGACTTTTATGGGCAAAAGAAAGACAGAAATAGAGTAACAGACGAAAGGTATATTTACAGGTACACACACAAAAAAAAGGAAAAATGGGAGAGATATCACCAGACACTAAGACAGACAGACAGACAGACAGACAGACAGACAGACAGACAGACAGACAGACAGACAGACAGACAGACAGACAGACAGACAGACAGACAGACAGACAGACAGACAGACAGACAGACAGACAGACAGACGGACAGACGGACAGACGGACAGACAGACAGACAGACAGACAGACAGACAGACAGACAGACAGACAGACAGACAGACAGACAGACAGACAGACAGACAGACAGACAGACAGACAGACAGATGGACTTAGTTCTCGAGGCAAACAGACGAAGAAAACGGCACAGTCAAACAGGTAGATGTACAAACAAAAAGACAGGCAGAAAAACAAGAAGGCCAAGGAACAGCCAGCCAGACAGACATAGTCAGACAGCATGAAGGACAGAGACAGACAGATTCAAACAGCATGAAGAACATAGACAGACAAAAGAAAATACAACGAATCAGACGAACAGAGAACTATATAGACAGAATCAGAGAAACAGAAGGTTTGTCAAATAGCCCAATATTTGGTACAACCATGCACAAAAAGTAAAGAGAGAGAGACCTAGAGAGAAGTGTTAGAAACAAGGAAATAGAGAAAGATAAGCAGAGATAAGAGACGGGGAGGAGAATTGTGTTACAATAGCTGCTGAAAGTGAGAAAGAGCAGGAAATCGAACAAGTGATGTGAGAGAAGAGAAGAAAAGAGACACAAAACGAATAAAGATTGGAGGACAAGAGTAAATGTCTATTGCTCCAGGCTTGCCTGGGTAGTCAAAAGTAACAGCGAGAAGTATGGAGTGAGAGAATATAAGATGATTCAGACAAAAGAGGGAAAAATAATAATAACTAAGAGAGTTTGCAGTGAGAGGTTTCCTTGGAAGAAATTATGAAATATTTCTTAAATTGGAAGCTAAAAAAAAGAAAAAATGATGTGACAAATAATGATTTACCTATTTAAAAAAAAATACAGTAAACACTCAGTTTTTTATTAGAATATGCCTATGAGAAATTGGGATCATCTTCAGTAATCTAATTGCTAATTTTTAGTTGTCACCAACTTTTAATTTCTTATATTTATCTATTATTATTATCATTATTATTATTATTATTATTATTATTATTGTTATTATTATTATTATTGTGGATAGGAGGTAAAAGGAACACGGGCTGAGGGAAATACTTATATTCCTGACTAGTTTCACCCGAGTGGCTTCTTCAGAGGAATATAGTTTGAATTGAAGTTGGTCAATATGGCATAAAAAGTAACGTGGCAAAGTGTCAGTTTGGTTCCCCACTCGGCCTCATCTGTCGGTGTGACGAGCTATCGCAACGGGTGGACCAATTATCCGCATGTTGGTATTCGCGTGGCTGAAATGTCCGTCTGGATCAAAGACTGGTGTGGTGACGATTTTTTAGCGGATGAAATTAAAATGATAAAAACGACTTTTAAAGGACTCAAATACCCCAAAGGATTACTTTGCACTCTGAAGAAGTCCCCTAATATACTACGCAACAAAAGAGAAAAGTCCAACACTAAGTCTTTCATGCAAGGAGTCTTCCATCCACTTCAGCAGTTTTCCCTGTATTCCTCCTGCAGTTTCTAATTTCTTTAGCAATTTCTTATGTGGCACCTTATCAAGGGCTTTTTTCAGGTCTAGAAATGCATAATCAGCCCATCCATCTCTTTCTTGTGTTACATCTATTAGCCTCCAATTGAAACACATTAAGTTTGTGACGCATGATCGTCCTTGTTTAAATCCAAATTGCCTTGGATTGAGTACTTTTTTTTTTTCCAAATGCCTTACCCATCTAATTTTGATAATTCTTTCATAAATTTTAGCTATCGTACTTGTAAGAATGACTGATCTATAGTTAGTAGGGTCTTTCTTGTTTCCCTCTTTATATAATGGTACTATATTTGCTCTTTTCCAGTCTTCTGGAACTTTTCCTTCTTTCAATAAACTGCTTATTAGACTATATATTTTGTTTGTTAGTTCGCTCCTGCATTCTCTCAAAATCCAGTTTGCCATATCATCTGGTCCATGCGATTTTCTGATATCAATATTGCTGAAGTGATTCATTATTTTTTTCCTTGTTACTTTTATCTCTTTCATAGGGGAGACTTTGTCCTCCCACTCGACATCTCTAAGTTGTATGTTCTCCCTCGTAAACACCGATTTAAAAGACTTGTTCATAATTTCTACTATTTCTATTTCCTCTGTGTATTCAACTCCTCCTTGTCATAGTTTCTCTAACTTTTGTTTGTTTTTTCAGTTTGTTGTTTACAAATCTGTAAAATAGTTTTGGTTGATCTTTACATTTATCTATGACATCTTTTTCGCATTTTCTCTTTTCTTCTCTGCACACTTGTACATATTGATTTCTATAACTAGTATATATTTTCCATCTTTCAGTTCTTTTGTCTTTCTTCCATTTTATCCAAGTTTTATCCTTTTTGTCTTTTACCTCCCTACATCTTTTGTTGTACCAACATTCTACATATCCTTTTCCTCGTTTTTGTCTTAGAACATACTTTTCCACGCCTTCTTTATAATTTTTTATCAAAATATTCCATTTCTCTTCTACTGTTGTTTCTTCCTTGTCTATTCTTTCCCAGTCTACTTATTGAAAGAATTCTCTTATTCTATAAAAAAAGAATTCCATATATCAGTCTTCCTTTTCTATATTGTTCGTTTTTTCATGCATATTTCCTCATTTACTTCCAGTTCAACCAATATGTGGTCACTTTTACTTATTGGTGTCTCATATTCACTCTTGTCCACTATTTCAGGTTCTGATGTGATTATTAGGTCCAGTATCTATGGTTCTTCCTCATTTTTATTCTTAGTATTCTCTTGTATCAATTACGTCATTGCGTGGTCTATAATAATATCAAGTAATACATTTCTCCATAGGTCGTCTCCACCCTTCACTAGATAGAGAGTTTTCTTTATAATTAAAGTAACCAATTATAACTATTCTTCCTCCATCTTCTATTATATTATTTAGTGCTATCCTTGTGTCTTCTAACATATTTTTGTGTTCTCTCTCTTCCCACGAAGCCGTTTTAGAAGGCACATAATTTACCACAAATTTCCTGCTCTTCCCGTCCATGTCCTCCACTTCCATTATAATCATCTCTATTCTATCCTTTCCATATGTGACATTCCTCACATTTATATCCCTCTTAGTCAGGAAAATAACACCATCCCCTTTATTTTACCTCTCTGTTCCTAATCCAATAATTATATGCACCATGTCCTACACTGTTGAGTGGTAGTGGACCTTTCAATTTTTTCTCTACAATTCCCATTATGTTCTGTTCTTTTTCCTTCATGTAATCATTCAGTTTATTCTAGCCTGTTATTAAGTCATCTATATTTGTGTAAGACGCTTGAATCTTCTGCTACCTCCATCCTGTTTTCTGTTTCCCTTCCGTTCTTGTCTGCTATGAACCATTTCCTCACTTTCATATCCACTACTCTCCAATCGACTTTCTCTTTGTCTGACTCTGTTCTATTCACGTTTTTTCCCTTAGCTTCCATTCTTTTTGCTTTCTCATATTCTCTTTTCTCTTTATTTTTATATAGATCACTTTTTGCTAGTTTCCCTGTTTTTGATAAGATATTTTATGCTGTCGTTTGTGACCTGAATTTAACCTTAATTGGTCTGGTGTTATCTGTGTTGTATTTCCCTAGTCTATATATTTCTTTCCCTGTTTCTTGTTCATCTTTTTGAACTACTTCTAATACCTTGTTTACTTTTTCCTTCGCCTCCTTTACTCTTGTAGTCCTATTTGGCTTATGCTTCTCTTCCATCCCTAATATAATCATACATTTCTTTTTATCGGCTAAGTCTCTTACTATATTCTCATTTTCCCTCATCGCTTTAATAACTGTGTTCTTAGTTTGTTCTTTCATCTGTTGTTTTACTATATCTCTAAATTCAATTTTGTTATTCTCTTGGACTTTTCTCCAACCCTGTACTTCTTTTGTTATGGACTCTTTATTCTCTTATTCTTCTTTAATTCCTCATTCTCATCCTTTACTTCTTTTAACTGCCTTTTTCATTCTTCTATTTCTTTATTTAGGTTTTGGTTCTCCTCCTTAAGTTCTTCAAATTTATCAACTCTTTGTGTAATCCGCGTAAGTTGACTGAACCTAACCTCTCACTGTTCGTTTATTTTCTCTAGTTCTTTCTCTAGACTTGCTAATCGGGAGAGGTTGTCACCTCCCCCCTCATTAAATCCATGGAAATAATTATTTTCACCTTCCACTGCTCTGCTCTTATCTATATTTCTAATTTTTACTAAGCTCTTCGACTTCACCTGTATTGTCTGCGCACCTTTTGTTGACATTCGTTCTGACTTCTGGAGCCCGTTCGTCCCCTTCCTCATTTCGTTCCATTTTCCTCAGTATTCCCTCCGCTTCTCCTTTTTCTTCACCTTCCCACTGCACCATGAGCTTTCCCCTTCCCTACTCGAAATACAAAATTTTCTGAGAGTTCCATATTTCGAGTTGTTTCGAGTTTCGTGTGTGTGTGTGTGTGTGTGTGTGTGTGTGTGTGTGTGTGTGTGTGTGTGTGTGTGTGTGTGTGTGTGTGTGTGTGTGTGTGTGTGTGTGTGTGTGTGTGTGTGTGTGTGTGTGTGTGTGTGTGTGTGTGTGTGTGTGTGTGTGTGTGTGTGTGTGTGTGTGTGTGTGTGTGTGTGTGTGTGTGCGTGCGTGTGTGTTTGATGTGTATGTGTATGGATAATCAAATACTAAAGATTGTTCAGATCTCTTTCTTTACAGATAATGACAAGTATAAAAAATATAGTATGAGAATGTGAAAACTACAGGGTGATAGACTATGAAAAGCAGATGGAAAAAGAGCAAAAAAAATTAGCGAAAAAAGACAAAAAGGAAAAGAACCATGAAGCCTTAGGAAGAAAAGTAAAAATTCATAAAACAAAGAAAAAAATGTTGAGAAAATTAAAATTAATAAGGATCGAGGAAAGTGAAGGATGAAGTTTGGGAAGAGATGGAGACAGACAGACAGACAGATAGACGGAGCGAGAGACAGACAGATAGACAGACAGACAGATGAATGAATATCCAAACGCAGGTGGATAGATAGCAAGGTAGGTAAATAAAGAGAGGGAGAAAGATAGATAGATAGATAGTTTGTATCATTTGACATTTTTGGAAATAGACTCATCCGCTGGGATTCGAACCCTTGCCTAGGCGGCTTACGTCTTACAAGACAAAGGCCTTACCGACCATGCTATCTCGACCCTACAAAACGTTTTGTAGGGTGGAGATAGCATGGTCGGTAAGGCCTTTGTCTTGTAAGACGTAAGCCGCCTAGGCAAGGGTTCGAATCCCAGCGGATGAGTCTATTTCCAAAAATAGAGAGATAGATAGATAGATAGATAGATAGATAGATAGATAGATAGATAGATAGATAGATAGATAGATAGATAGATAGATAGATAGATAGATAGATAGATAGACGATAGATATAATATATGTATAATAATATAGATATATATATATATATAAAATATATATATATATATATATATTAGAGAGAGAGAGAGAGAGAGAGAGAGAGAGAGAGAGAGAGAAAGAGAGAGCGAGCAAGAGAGAGAGAAGAGGGAGGGACATATATATATATATATATATATATATATATATATATTTCTATTTATATATAGATATACTGTATATTTATATATATATATATATATATATATATATATATATATATATATATATATGTATATGTATATGTATATGTATATGTATATGTATATGTATATGTATATGTATATGTATATATATATATATATATATATATATATATATATATATATATATATATATATATATATATAAATATAGAGAGAGAGAGAGAGAGAGAGAGAGAGAGAGAGAGAGAGAGAGAGAGAGAGAGAGAGAGAGAGAAGACTGGAGGAACGGGGGAGTGAGGTAGGGGAAGAAGAAAATGCATTTACCTCCATCATGCAAGGAGAAATTGAAAACCTTGAGTTTGTGTAAAGCAGTTATGAAGCCTCTATAAACCTTGGCCTGGCGCAGCTTGTATTTAGGAGCTCCTTCGCCCTCCAGCTGGGGTTTCAGGCGAGGAAGGGAGAAGCTGAGGACAAGAGCAATAGAAATGATACAAAGGGGAAGAGAGATGAGAGAAGATGCGGGACAAGAGAATGATATCACGAGGGAAAAAGATATAGGAGGGAGGTTGAGACATCGATGATTAAAGACTGTGAACTGATCGAGACGAAAAGGGTTGATGCCGAAGGGGAAAGAGGGGAAAGAGGTCGAGAAGAGAAAGAGATTGATGTGAGAAAAGATATGAGGAGAGAATAGATGACACTAAACGATAAATTTGTGAGAAAGAATAAGAGAAATAGATATGTGAGGAAATGGAAGACACTAAGGATAAAAGAATATTGAGTAATGAAGATAATTGATACCAAGGGAAAGGAGGATAGAAAATTATGAAATAGAGAAGAGAAATATGAGGGGAAATTTGATTTTCAGGATAAAAAAAAAGTATGCAATAATGAAGATAAAGAGAGAAAGAATAATTGGATTGGGCAGGGAAAAATGTGAGGTAGATTAGGTTAATAGACTAGGTTAAGTTACGTTAGGTTAGATTTGGTTAAGTTAGGTCAAGCTATGTTAGGTTAAGCTAGTATAGGTTAGGTTAAGTTAGGTTAGTTTAAGTTAGGTTTAGTCAGAGCAGATTTTGTTAGATTATTTTTTTTTATTAGATTAGGTTAGGCTAAGTTAGATTAGCTTAGCTTAGGATTGTTTAGGTTAAGTTAGGTTAATTTATATTGATTAGGTTAGGTTAGACTAGGTTAGGTTAGACTGAGATAGGTTGCGTTAGGTTAGATTAAGTTAGGTGAGTATTAAGGATAGTGGAATTTAAGAAGTAGGACACGGGGAAATATATCCTTGATATTCACTTCTGGGACACCGTCACCGTAATATGGCAAGGAAAGGTGCACAATGCTGTATACCATAATCTTTCATCATTTACTACCACTTTAGCGGACTTCCCTACGTGCTGTGAAAACGCATTGGTGGCGAATAACAACGTACGACACATGGACACTTCATATGTTCGTGACTGTGACAAAAAGGAAAAGAAGGAAGAAAAAGAAAATGGAAAGAAAAGGAGGAGAGAAATAAAGATTGAGTAGAAGAAAGAAAAGGAGTTAGATATGTAGAATGAGAAAAAGGAATGATGGGGCGAATGTGGAAGTAAAGAAAAGAAAGTGGTAAAGTGGGAAAACAAGTCAGAAGTAATAGGACTTCCTTTGATAACAAAAACGATAACAAGAATAACGACGTTGATAATGGCAACAAGGAGGCGGCTATGACAACTGTGGCGTCGTCATTGTGAACCCTTATGAGGGGAGAGTGTCATATGAGACATCCAGAAACAGAGGAGTATCCCCACCACTGTTACTGGTTTCGATTCATGCACAGATCGTGAAAGACGTAAGGCCTTCTTCAGACGGCGCGGGCGATGCACGCGTCCGCGCTTTAGCGCGGACCCGTTTAAACTAATTACAGATGTTTTCAATGTATCTTCCACACGGCGCGGGCGTCGCCCACCGCGGGTGATTGTGCGCGCGCGGACGAAATGCAGCGCGGGCGCCCCTTGGGTCGCCCGCGCGTTGTTGCTATGGGGTATAGTGTCTAATGCATATCTTCACACGTCGCGGGCAGCTCCGCGACCCACGCACTTCTCCGGAGGAAAGTCATTCAGTAGACGATTGAATTTTCAGGTGATTGGTTGTATCTAATGGAAGCTCATATTGATACAGAGCAGTTGATATCCCTTGTGCAGGAGAGACCAGCTCTATGGGACAAATCACTTGAAGATTATAAATCCAGAACACACACAACAGAATGCTGGAGGGAGGTGTGTATCAGCTCAACCCAGACTTCGAGAGTTTATCAGAGGCAGATAAAAGCAAGTATGGTAAGTGTACAAATATATTTCTTCCATTCCTATACTTCACGATATTTACATAATTTTAACAAGGAAACATAGGCCTGTAAGACTTGATACTGCTAACATAGATGATTATAGGAAAAAAAGCAATAAGAAAAATTAACAGAAATACACCTCTAACTGGTGGTGCGCGGGAGGCGGGTGGTTTTGACCCGTGCTGTCTGAATACCAACGCGGAAGCGGGCATCGCCCGCGCCATCTGAAAGAGGCCTAAGCCTCCTACACACACACACACACAAACACACACATTTACACACACACACACACACACACACACACACACACACACACACACACACACACACACACACACACACACACACACACACACACACACACACACACACACACACACACACACGCACGCACACACACACACACACACACACACACACACACACACACACGCACACACACACACACACACACACACACACACACACACACACACACACACGCACACACACACACACACACATATATATATATATACATCCGTGCTTACCTCGAAACAAGTAAAGGTGGCGGCGATACCCCTCTGTTTCTGGAAGCCTCATCTTATGCATATACCATTTTCGATGTCCTACGCGTTATCATTTCTTCTTTAATTCATTGAAATTTTGTAAAAATGTAAGACCTATGTCATCTTTGATGAGTTTCATTTCCTTGTTTTCACATATTACTTTAGTGATGATATAATTATGACCATTCACATGCTATGCACATTTACATTTCTATGTAAATATACAAAAACCTGTACATGTATAGGTATTTTAGTGAAACCCCCACGGACCTGAGGCACATTGATTAAAGTCAGTTCCCTCAAAAAGAAAATTCAGTTTGAATTCTGATATTCCTGTTTTCCGTTGGTCCTGGTTGTTCTTCCAAACAATGTTTAAAAGTTTCTGTAGATTTTGACTGCTCAATTTGTAGGTTTGAACAAACAGTCATATCCTTCATCCCACTTATTTTTTCTAGTGAAGACGGACCCAGTCTTTTAAATCTTTCATCTTACTTTTTTTTTTTTTTTTTTTACAAGGGTGGAGACAGTTTTGCTTACTATTACTCTCTATTTTCTAGTTTTAAGGTTTGAGTGTGCGTGTGTGTGTGTGTGTGTGTGTGTGTGTGTGTGTGTGTGTGTGTGTGTGTGTGTGTGTGTGTGTGTGTGTGTGTGTGTGTGTGTGTGTGTGTGTGTGTGTGTGTGTGTGTGTGTGTGTGTGTGTGTGTGTGTGTGTGTGTGTGTGTGTGTGTGTGTGTGTGTGTGCGGGCGCGCGCGTGCGTGGCGGGGGAGAGAAGAGATTACATCACTGCTGTACACTTTAATTTGTGGCGAATTAGATTTTTTTTTCTTACAATTTTTCTGTCTCTTACGTTCGTCAACATCTTACATGTCCCTTCAATGGCCTTGTTGGGTGACAAATTATCTAAAACCAATACGCTTATGTCTTTTCCAGCCAGAGGTTTTGTGATTGATTCATTCCCCGTTGAATAATTCAGTGATGACCTCTTTACTATTTCCAATAATTTGCCTTTTCTGCTGTGCTTGTGTGTGTGTGTGTGTGTGTGTGTGTGTGTGTGTGTGTGTGTGTGTGTGTGTGTGTGTGTGTGTGTGTGTGTGTGTGTGTGTGTGTGTGTGTGTGTGTGTGTGTGTGTGTGTGTGTGTGTGTGTGTGTGTGTGTGTGAGTGTGTATATGTGCGTGTGTGTGCGTGCGTACATATATATGCTTAACTACAAGTATATATATATACATATTCTGTATATATATATATAAGTATAAACATATGCATATAGTGTATATACATGTAATTGTAAATAACAATATCATCAAAATATAATATGAAAACAAGGAAATCAAATTCATCAAATATGATAAACATGTTGCATTTTCACAAAATTTCAATAGGTTAAAGATCAAATGATAGCGCGTACAATATCTACAAATAATAAAGGCTTCATAGAGAAATATAAAAGACCTCTCCACAGGTCGAAATGCTGATTAATGAACGGAATACATATCCGTAGGGAAGACAAATAAGAAAGAATAAGTGTAACCAGACATAAATGAAAAAGATAGATTATGTTTATGATACTAATTTTTTTTTTTTTTGTATAAGCATCCTAAATAGTTACAGAAAAAAGAAAGAAAATCGTGAGATTCAACAGTTGAATAGGCTATCTATTTCTGGTTGCAGAAGAAACGTGTGTATATATATATATATATATATATATATATATATATATACAGTGTTATATATATATATACATATATATATATACATACATATATATATATATATGAATATATATATATATTTATATATATATGAATATATATATATATATATATGAATATATATATATATATATATATATATATATATATATATATATATATATATATGACTGAGCGAAGTCCATAGATCGGAAGAAAAGCTGATACAATTACAAGATGGCCACCACCTGTTCTATTATAGAGGTAAGTACAAAGAATGATCCAATGGAGTAGGATTATTGATAAATAGAGAAGTTGCTGGTAACGTAGTCAAGTTCGGTAGTTTATCAGACCGGGTAGCATGGACTGTGATTTGACTGTGTAAAAGGTACACTCTAGAAATAGTTTATGCACCAACTTTATAGAGTTTAGAGGATGAAATTGAGTCGTTCTGTGATGATTTAAGTCAAGTAATGGATAAAGAGAAAACAAGTACACGTTGGTAATAGGAGACCTTAATGCTAAGGTGGGGAAGAAGATAGGAGATGAGACGTGCATTGGGAAGTTTGGAGTAGGTGAAAGGAATGACAGACGCGAGATGTTAGTTAATTTTGCAGAGAACTATACAATGAGGATAATGAATTTTTTTTTCCAAAAGCGTGTAGGCCGCAAATGGACCTAGAGAAGCCCAAATAGAACAAAAAAGAAGGAGGCAGACTTCATATTAGGAGACAAGGGCAAGAGCGTTAGCAGTGTTACGGTGATAAATAAAGTCAACATAGGTAGTGACCATAGATTGGTAGATTGCACAACTAAATTCAATTTCAGAGCCGAGAGAAATAAATTAGTTTTGAAAAAGAAAATCAGCTTTGCAAAGATTAAGGATCACAATAAGAAATTTCAATTAGAAATTAAAAATATATTCGAAGCTCTAAAAACTAACGAGGACACCGTGGAAGATATGAATTTGAATTTAGTGAATATTATTAGGGAACCGGCAGAGAAAGTAGGAAGTACAAAAAGTATTAGGGAAAACAAATACTCCAAAGCTACAAATGACCTAATTAAAAGAAGAAGGACCATGCAGATTAAAAGCAGGAGAGACGAAATAGAAAGAGCAGAACTAAACAAGCTTATCAACAAAAGGCAGAGATCAGAGAGAAGAAAGAAAAACATGGATTGAATGAGGAAACTATTCGGAAAGGTAAAGAGTATTAAAATGACCGAGCGTAGACATGCTTTAGAGAGACAGCAAATGATATGTTTGAAAGATTAAAAATGGAGCAATCATTAAATGCAGAGACAGAATGGTAAAAAGAGTATAAGTAATCTACCAAGAGATTTACTTATCGAAGACGTAGTTGAGTTAGTAAATTCATGTGTAGACATTAGTAGTGTACCAGAGATTACAAAGGAAGAAGTAGAATTCGTTCTAAAAACATGAAACAAGGAAAAGCACCTGGGGACGATAGTATATCGATAAATCTGTTGAAAGACGCAGGGAAAGAAATTCACATTAGGTTGGCTCAGTTGTACACCCGGTACTTACGTCAAGAAAGCGTTCCTGAATCGTAGTGCAATGCTATAGTTATTTTGCTCCATAAAAAAAGAACACAAAATGGACCTTGATAACTCTCAATCGATTAGCTTACTATAAAATATATACGAGTATATAAAGTATTCTCCAAGATCCTTACAAATAGACTAAGTCAAGTTTTAGATGGAAACCAACCTAGAGAACAGGCAGGCTTTAGGAGCGGATATTCAACTTTAGACCATTTGCAGGCGATGAACCAACTAATCGAGAAAACGACAGAATACAATATACCTTTGTGTTTACCTTTTGTAGATTTCGAGAAGGCCTTTGACTCGGTAGAACAAATAGCGATACGAAACTCGTCACGCAAACAGGGGTACAAACGAACAGATCGTAAGGATTTTAGAAAATATTTATGCGAAAGGTACTACTATAAATCGACTACATAAAGATACAGAAAAGATCAAGATCGAGAAAGGAGTATGGCAAGGCAATACCATTTAATCCAAATTATTTACAGCTTGCTTGGAAGAGATTTTCAGAAGGTTGAGTTGGGAAGAGAAAGGTTTGAAGATTAATGGCGAATATTTGAACTACCTAAAATATGCGGATGGCATTATTCTTATTTCAGAAAGACCAGAAGACGTGCAATATATACTGAATGATCTGAATAAGAAAAGTCTCAAAGTAGGTTTAAAAATAAATAAGAGTAAAACCAAAGTAATGTTCAAATTAAAGAAATTTTAAATTAAATCGATGATGAGAGTCTTGAAGAAGTTGAAGAGTATAATTATTTAGATCAGATGGTGAAAATGATCAAAGATCATCAAGTTCTTGGCTTCAAATAATTATGATAAAGACCTACATTGTTTAAAAGGTATTCTCACGCATGGTATT
>NC_134785.1:37144602-37147102 GCF_046742065.1 Oratosquilla oratoria
GGTGTATTCCTCAAAACTGTTAAAGACCTTGGCGGCAATTCCTACCAGCTTGCTTTAAATAAGCCATATCCTATTTTCCTCGGGACACTTGAGATTTACTGCGAGTCTTTCGAACTATCGAAAGAAGTACTCTGGTTCTGACTCGTTAAAAGGGAGGATAGAGGATATTTTGTTGTGTAGTTGAATGGAAGTCTTTGTCTCTATTATATTGAGCTAATTCTATCTGGTGTCTCAGCTCAAGTTCTTTCATCTCACGTTCAAATTAACGTCGACGTTCACGTTCCGGAGCTAATTCTATCTCAAGTCTCAGCTCACGTTCATTCATTTCACGTTCAAATTCACGCTAACGTTTACGTTCTTCTCGCTCATATTTAATTCTCTCTCTTTCTAACTTAAGTCTTTCTAGTTCTAAGGAAACTATTGATCTATCCGTGTAGTCAGGGGTAAGGTGGACATTACTAGGATCTAGAGGTGTGTTTATTGTTTGGTCATGTATTGCTCTCTCTGCTGTTTCTACCTCTGCGTATGATTCTACACTAAGTCCTGTTGTCCCACTGGCGCAGGGAAGTAATTGATAGACGTCAATGAGGCGATTTATAACAATGCTTCTAAGTTCTGTCTTGTTAAAAGAAGGAAGGGTATTTATATTATAATTTTGGGCCAGAAGTCGCCAGTCTTTCAGTTTGAGGTCACCAGTTATTGATCCACTGAAGGATTTTCTTGGAAAACCTTAATTTTGAATATCATTTTGAATGGTGGGTTAGTTGATTACTCAGGAGAATGATAAGAAGAGTTCCAATCCAATGAATTACGTTAACCAACTCTTGAACTTAACAAGGAATAAATGGGACATTATTAAATGTTCGGTTACAAGTGGAATTAGTGGGTTTGAAGTACCCAGTTCAGAAAATAATTGTTCTGACGAATATATGCTAGTTAGAATACCAACGCTCAGGACTACCCAACCGAAACTGCAGATAGCCTGCATAGAGATAGTTTGCTATGAACGAGGGTCGTCGTCCTCCCACTCGGACGCTGAACCGATTGAGGTAAACAATGGGTCTGGATTCTAGCTAACACGACTTACTGTGTGAGTGTAGAAAACTTTGGAAACTGATAGGGGGAAACAAACTCCTTATACAGATACTAGAAAAATTCTACGAGAGTCATAACAAAGTTTGACTGAAGGCTTACAGTAAGTATAGAAGTTTATGTCAGGCCGACACCTAACTCGAAGATTGGTAGTTGAATACCTTGGGAATGGTGTAAACCAGTACCATGCCGGTCCCAAGCCCGGATAAAAGAGGAGGGTTGTTGCGATAGATCTAGCAACCCGGCAAAGTAAAATAAACCTCTGCTCGCGAAACGCATGCGGAACCTCGGAATGGACGGACCCACTCGATGACGACACATAATGCTTTAAGCACTGGAAATAAGAAAATGACAAAGATGATCAAGATAGCTACTTTGAATGTATCAACTGTGAAAAAGAAGAGGAAGTGATAAAGGTAATGAAAGAAAGAAATCTTGATGTCTTGGGATGCTGTGAAACGAGAATTAAGAGCGAAGGTAGAAGAGTGCTACATGACAATTATCAGATAATTTGGAAAGGTAGAGAGGACTCAAGTATGGAGTTGCATTCATAATGATCCCAGAAATGGCAGGTAGAGCAAAGAATATAACAGCAAGGAACCAGGAGAAATTACCGGGTGACTGGGGTAAAGCAGTAGTCTGCCCAGTCTTTGAGAAAGGTGATAGATCAAGATGTGCAAACTACAGAGGAATTTCTTTGCCTCACGCAGAAAAAATCTACAAAAGAGTGCTGGAGCAGAGACTTCAAATAGCTGTAGAGGAAAATATTGGAGAGTGGCAGCACGGTTTCAGACCTAGAAAAGGCACAACTGATCTTGTGTTTATCATGAAATTATTACTCGAAAAGAGCTGGGATTGGAACCAAGAGAAATATGCTGTATTTATTGACTTGGAAAAAGCTTTTGAGAGAGTACCACGTGAAAGGTTATGGAATGCATTGCAACACTAAGAATATAATTTACCACCAAAATTGATTAGATCTGTCAAAAATATACACGAGGGGAAGAAAAGTTTTGTGAAGTGTACAGAAGTACTGTAGATAGTGATTGGTTTGAGGCGAGGACTCGTGTGAGGCAGGGTGGAATTATATCTGCATTGCTGTCCATTATTTACATGGACAGATGCATGAAAGATATATGTGTAGAATATGGAAACAATGAAATCACGCTAGCTTATGCGGACGACGTAGGAGTAGTCACTAGTACCGAGGAATAACTACACGATGCAATGATGAGATGGAATAACATCTTGAACGAGGAAGGCATGAAAATAAATAAGAATAAAACTGGAGTCATGTACATAGGAAGAAGAAACAAACAGATCCATGTCACAGTTGGAGTTTCAGAATTAAAACAGGTAAATGATTTTAGTTATATTGGAGTGAAATTTCACAAGGAAAACTGACTAC
>NC_134785.1:37152102-37167102 GCF_046742065.1 Oratosquilla oratoria
AGTCAAACTTATAGGCCTATAGTTATTTGGTTTCTTTTTGTCACCTTTTTTGAATATGGGAGTAACGTTAGCTAGCTTCCATTCTCTTGGGACATCTCCGGATATGATGGATTTCTTGAAAATAATTTTTAATGGAACAACAATCTCATTTTTCATTTCCTTTAAGATTCTTGGATGCCAACCGTCAGGCCCTGGTGTTTTATTAACTTTGAGTTTGTCTATACACCTTTTAATTTTTTCTTTTGTTATATTTACCGTAGTGAGTAAGTTTACCCCAGACTTTTCACAGGTTTCAGTTTGGAATTCACTTTGAGGTGTTTCGTTTACGAATACCGAGCTAAAATAATTGTTTAAGATATTACACATTCCTTCATTTGAATATTCAAGTTGACTGTCAGCAGATAATAGTGGACCAATGTGATTCCTAACAACCTTTTTATCTCTAATGTAACTATAGAATTCTTTGGGATTCTCTTTGGATTTATCAGCGATGTTCATTTCGTATTGTCGTTTTCTTTTTCTTATTGTCTTTTTTAAATCTCTCTGTATTGATACATAACTTTCATAGTCATTAGGTTCACCCGAGCACTTATATTTCTTATAAGCCTGTCTCATTTTAACAATACTTTTTTCAGTTTCTTTGTCGAGCCACTTTGGGCGAGCCTGATTTGGGGGACGTCTGTCCTTAAAAGGAATGTAAGTTTGAATCATCTTAGTGAGCGTATTTTGAAATATTTCCCACATCTGATCTACAGGCCTTTCGTTTAATTTTGCCTCCCAGTCTGTAAGCTGAAGCTCCTGACGTAGTCCTATGAACTGAGCTTTACTGAAATCGGGTATTTTAGAAGCACAAGTATCTATTCTAAAATTGTTTAGGAGTTTGAATAAAAAATTACCAAACTTTTCACCTGCATTCTGTTCGTCTTTGATTTTCGACCTCCGAGTTTGAATTTTAAAGCAAAAGTGAAGATAAACGTAAACGCAAGCTTGATCAACACTGTCCATGCCAACTGCAACTCTTTCCTCTGTTCTGGCTACCCCCACGTTATCTTCCTCATCTGCATGGCACACATTGAAAAAGATAAGGCTATAACGTATTTCAACGTTCTTATTTGTGAATATGACTGGTTCACCTTTGTAACACATCCATGATTACAAAGGTGAAAGAAAATAGGAAGAAGAACATCCCACAACAAATATTAAAAAGACGGAGACGAATAAGATAGTAATGAAATTAAAAAACAGCCGTTCCAGACAAAGCTAAGTAAAGTACTTATTACCTATTTGCCTCTAAGACAATACTTTGGAATTTGAATAAAATAGCCTGGAGATAGACAATCTAAAAGAAAATGACAATTGGCTAATGAAAGACTATCAGAAATAGAAAACGTAGGGTAGATGTAGGATGAAATAGAAAAGTGTTTATTAAGTTATGACAGTGGTGGCCGAGTGCAACAGAGCGTCTGAAGTGAGCGCTGAAAGAATTATTTGTTTTAAGAGAAGATTAGATAACTTTATGGATAAGAATGATAGGTGGTGATGGACATGGAACTGCCTAGTGAAGGCCTCATAATCTCTTTGCAGTCTCCTCCATTCTTGTTTTCTTTTGTCTTTATTTTTGCGTACGGAGACAAGACGCCAGACAGATGGTGGTCCTTGGCCCTCTAGAAACTCACCACGTGGTTGCACTAAGGGAATATGGTCGTAAATTCTCGCGCTTCGGCAGAGGCATTCATGCATAGCTACCTCTGAGAGCAGGTAAAAGATAAAAAGTTGAGAAAAAATAAAAAGGTCTGAGGCAACGTCGCGAATGGGTGTTATCATAGGCAGGGTGGAGAAAAATATATAAGAAAAAAAGAGCATCAAAATACTTGAGGACGGAAAGGGAACAAGGAATCTGTAGGGATTAAATCGAGGTGTGTACGGGGACTATGAAAGAAACTGGAAATCTGAAACATACCGGAAAAGGAATATTCCGAACAAGAGATATGGAAACGGAAGAGGAAAAGGAAGAGGGACAAAGAACAAGGGGAAAAGGTCAGGGATATGCAGAGGGTTGTTTAAAGTGAGAAAAAGAATGAGAAAGAAAAAGAATGAGAGAGAAAAAAGGGAAATAAGAAAGAGAAGAAAGGAGATAAAGAAAAAAAAAAGAAAAAAGGAAAAGTGTGAGTGGATAACGATAGAGTTAAATAGAGCCATGGGGAAGCGGAGAAAGGAACAGAAAATTGGGAAATAAATGAGGAGCGAAAGTTAACGAGGCCGAACGGAGAACGAGGTGAGATGGGGTGGCTACGAACGAGATCGATGATGAGCACGAGGAGGAAGAGGAGGAGGAGGAACAGGGGGAGGAGGAAGAGAAAGTAAAAGAGGAGAAAAAGCAGAATGCAAAGAAAGAGGAGTAGGTGAAGGAGTCGGAGAAAGTAAAAGAGGAGAAAAAGCAGAATGCAAAGAAAGAGGAGTAGGTGAAGGAGTCGGAGAAAGTAAAGGAAAAGGGGGAGAAAAAGGGGAAAAGAGAAGAGGAGAAGGAGAAGGAGAGGAACTAAAGTCGGAGGAGAAGGAAGAAAGAGAAAGAGAAAGATGAAAAGAAGGAGAAAGAGGAAAAGGAGAAGAAGCATTAGAATTAGGAAAAGGTGAAATACGAAAAAGGATACATGGGGAGAAGGAAAAGGAGGGATAATGAAGTAGGAATAGGAACACGGGGGTGGCAGTGGAGGAGGAGGAAGAGAAAGGGTATAAAAAGGCTAGATGGAGGTGGATTAAATGAGAGGGGAGAAAAGGAGGACTATGTAGGGACGGGGTGAAGGTAGATGAGAAGGAGGAGTAAGACGAAAAAGAAGAGAAAAAAAGAAGAAAGTAAAAGGACAGGAATTCAGTAATGAGAAACAGGAGGAGGAAGAGGAAATATAGGAAATATAGGAAAAATAAAACATTATTATATAGGAAGTAAAAGAAGAAAAGGGGAAAAAGGAGGGAAAGAATAAGTGGAAGTGGAATACGAGGAAATGAAGTGATAGTGTGTGGAAAAGGAGATGGAAGAAACGAAATGAGTGGAGATACATAATAAGTAGGAGGAATAAGAGAAGAATTCGACAGTAAGAAGGTGGAAAAGCTGTTAAAGTAACACAATGAGGGAGAGAAGGAGGAAAGGAGGAGGAAGAGGAGGAGGTGAATGATAAGGAAGTAAGTATAAGGAGATGGAGGAGGAGGAGAGTGATAAGGAGTCAGAATATAAGAAAAGAAATAAGAAGGACATGTAGGAATAAGAAGAGAAAAAAAACACAAGGAAAAAGGGAAAGAGGAAGAGGAAAATAGAGAGCATGAGTCAGGAAAAATAGGAAGAAGAAGACAGTGGAAATGAGTAACGAGGAGGAGAAAGATGATAAGGATTATGAGTCGAACAGGTAGGAGAAGAAGAAGCAGGAGAAAAAAGTCAGAGTCAGAAAGAAGATAAGAAGGAGGAAGAGGATCAAGAAAATAGGAAAGATTTAGTGAAGAATGACATGGAGAAGTAATAGAAAGGACAAATGTTCTAGAGTGAGGAGTGAGAAGAGCATGAGGAGAAAGAATAGTAGAAGATAAAGGAACAGGAATAGAAACATAAAAAGGAACAGCAGGGGTAGATGGTGAGAAAGGTTAACAGGAAGCAAGAAGAGTATGAGGAGAAGGAAGAACAATAAGAGGAGGAAGAGAAGAAGCAGGAGGAAGAGGAAGCAAAAAAAGATGAATAGATGTAAGAGCAATAGGAGGACCAGCAACAGAAGGAAGAGAAGGAAAAGAATCGGGAGGCAAGAATAGTAGGAAGGAAAGGAAGAGCAATAGGAAGAGCAGGAGGAAGAGAAGGAAGAGAAGCAGAAGGCAAGAAGAGGATGACGAGGAGGAGCGATAGAGGGAAGGAAGAGTAGGAGCAGGAGGATGAGAAGGAAGAGAAGCAGAAGGCAAGAAGAGGATGAAGAGAAGGAAGAGGAGCAAATACAGGAACAGGAGAAAGAGAGAGAAGAGAAAAAGGAGGCAAAAAAAGAATGATGAGAGGGAAGTGCAACAGGAGGAGGAGGAGGAGGAGAAGGAGAAGGAGGAGGAGGAGGAGGAGCAAGAGCAGGAGGCAAGAAGAATATGAAAAGAAGAATGTTAAATAAGAGAAAAAAGAGAAGGAGGAAGAGCTGGAGGAGCATGAGGAGGAACAGGAGCAGGAGCTAAATGATTAAAAGGAAGAAGAGATGATCCCGAGGAAGGAAGTAGAGCGAAAAGGTGCTCGCAGGTAATAAAGAACTTAAATGACTTGATTAACCATCTTCCCCTTTTTACTTCTTCTTCTTCTTCTTCTTCTTCTTCTTCTTCTTCTTCTTCTTCTTCTTCTTCTTCTTCTTCTTCTTCTTCTTCTTCTTCTTCTTCTTCTTCTCCTTCTTCTTCTTCTTCTTCTTCTTCTTCTTCTTCTTCTTCTTCTTCTACTTCTTCTTCTTCTTCTTCTTCTTCTTCTTCTTCTTCTTCTTCTTCTTCTTCTTCTTCTTCTTCTTCTTCTTCCTCTTTTTCGTGTTCCTTTTCTTTTTCTTGTAACCATTACAACATTACCCATGGAAAACTATATTACAACACGCATACGAACGAACACCCATCCACGCCCTAAGGCGAGCGACCATCACATGATCAGTGCGTGTTAATGGCTAAGCAGCCAAGAACACACCTGCAAACACATGTATACACCACATCCCCAAGTAAACCTGAACACAAATCAAATCACAAAAAATAACAACAGAATATATCCAATTCTATCATAAAATGACATACATGTTTAAAACTTCCATTTGTAATAAACAATAGGATTGAAATTGTGAAACTGTTAACTCCGCTCTCCGGATGCTGACCTCAGCATTTGGGCTGTATAAAAAAAACCAAGACCGGATTCGGGAATGGCAGCTGCAGGTGGAAGTAGATTCCAGGTGACTCATTGGAAATACAAATCACCTGTGGATTCATTGGTGGCAGCGTAAAGCTGCTACCTAGTCCGCCCCAGCAACTGGAGGTAATGTTTTCTGTGTACGGACATTGATCAACAAGTGTCCATCACTGCCCCAGTAGATAAACGCTTCACCCACACAAAAGGAATAATCCCAGTGGTCCTTCCTATATTATTCCTAGTGTTACTCACTAAATAACACGCCAGCCGAACCCAAACAGACCTGCCAAATTCGACCCCGTTAACAAGAAGATTATTAAATTTGAGTACGTGTAAAACTAGCGCTGAGTGATTCTATTAACCCTCGTGAAGTGACTACTGCCCGCACGGCATTGTAGAAACACTATCTCTTACAACGACAGCATAGTGCATATCGTTGGTGCTAAATCGGTGCTAAACCACAGCCACCAATCCAAGATAGGACGCAACCCCCATCCCAGCAGCTGGTGCTGACTCGAAGCCGCAGGTGGGGCCATCTTCATGGAACTCTAATCAACCTGCGGTTGCCTCCCGACCTGCCCAGCTGATTTATCACCTGGAAGCCACCGCCTCTTTGGCAACCCCACCCCCCACCCCTACCATAAGAGAGAGATTCATTGGGTAGCCAGTGCTGACCTCTACCAAGCCCCAGCGATTCACACTGAATTCTGGATTCCAAGGAAAGACCACCTCGCTTGCGCGGGATCGGGTTTTGTGGGAGGGGAAGAATGTCTGTAGGAAAATGAAAATATAGTAGCGTATAAAAGAGGGCTATTGCCACCGGGCGAATTGCGAGCCATTAGGGGTTTATTTGTGGTCGTGGCTCGGGAGAAATGGACCGGGAGCTTGGAGGGCAGCGCTTGACGCCGGGGTTAGGATTAGGATCACCAACGAAAGTTTAGAACATGGTCGGAGGCGTAGTAGTAGAGAAAGGTGGAAAAACGGAATAATCTGTAGTGGGAGGTAAACTGAAATGAGAAGATGTAGTAGAAAAGAAAGTTAGAGAGGAAGCGAATTTTAGTCGAAAAAAAGTAAGTGTAGATGTTTGTGCGTGTGTTGTGGCTCTGTTCGTGAGAGGTGTATGTGTGTATCTTACGAGAAGTGAGTTGATTTCACTTCCCGCGTGTAGAGGGCGGTCCTGATAAGCCACAGGTGGGGCGAGCGTAGCCTGTTTTCCTCAGGTTTTGGGTTTGAAGTCCTGTAGAGTTAATCCAGTGGCGGTGCGAGGGGGGGCAGACGGGCGGTGTAAACCCGCCTGCCGATGTCAACGAAGAGATCCGTAACCAGAACGGCAGCGGCAAGGAGATAACTCCTCGCCGCCACCGCTGGCGAGCGCGTTCCTGATGAGCCACAGGTGGGGCGAGCGTTGCCTGTTTATCCCCAGGTTGGGTTTGGATTCCGGAAGAGTTGATTCAGTGGCGGTGCGAGGGAGGGGCAGACGGGCGGGTGTTGTATGGTCTCTTGCCTTCCAATCACAACTCTGAAAACAGAGAATTACGCGATTGGGAATTGTGTGTAAATGTTAGAAATGTAAACTCGCTCACCAGCGTCAGCGAGAGGCCAGCGTTAGGTTGCGGGCCGGTTGGACAGAGAGGTGTCCCAAGTCTCTCCGTCGACCAGCCTGCGATCAGATTGAGCGTTCTGAGTGAGACGGTTTGGGCCTCTGCTTTGCCAGCGAGAAAGTGTGCGTGTGCCTCTTTTCTTCCAAGCACTACTCTGAAAACAGAGATTTACGTGACTTGGGAAATGTGTGTATTTGTCTTGGTGTAAACCCGCCTGCCGACGTCAACGTAGAGGTCGGCCATGCCAGACCGGCAGCAGCTAGGAGATATATCTCCTAGCCACCACCGGCCGGCGAAGATTCCTTGGAGCTTGTTGAGAGAGCTGGTTTGAAGAGACGTCCGACCTCTACGAGCGCTGAGTTGATTCACACTGAGCCATCGCGATCCGTACCAAGCGAAAGTGACTTTTCTCCACGGCGCCCCAACCTGACGAGTGAGACAACACACCCACTCCCTTCCTCCACTCCAATCCAAGCCGGGATAAAACTCCCGCACCACAGGTTTTCTTTAAAACTACCAATTAACCAAAACGCATCCCATCTTAAACCCATTTTTAAATCAATCATAAATATAACTCAAACCACCTTTAAGAAAATATCCCTCATATTCTAACAATATAAATATTTAATTTCTAAAAACAACCCACTAAAGACAACTACCCCACATTCAGCCAACTTTCTTCCCTAAATAATTATACACGTGGAAGGATGAAAATGAGGAAATTCTAACTTTCCCATTCTGCTATCATGAATCGTAAATACTCTGAAATATTTTTTTCACCATTACCATTTTTATAACACATATTATTATTACATTATAACCATTATATTTTATAATTATTCTATTGTTTTTAGAATTTATATTTAATTTGCACCATGTCACACAATACCCGATCACAATCGGCTGCCCGAAATCTGCCCAATGTCCATAGATGCATCACTGATAAACTAGAATAACAGGCCGGAGGACAGCACAACCCAAACTCCAAACGATAGCCAGAACATAAGCAGCCCCCCTACACCCCTACCACCATCAGCTCTACCCAAGCTTCAAATCAAACTCAAATTAACACAACCACATCACAAATCACTAGCTAACCCAGCACTTCGCAGACAAGACCAAACACGCCACTCCCAAACCCCACTACACTAGTCAGTAACCACTATACCCTATCCACTACTAGCCCTGATATTCCCACTTTCTCAAAGGCAAGTGGTATAACTACAACAGACTATATAGCGTCATGAGATATTCATTTTACTCTCAATAATGCAACCTAGGACAAACACAAAACTACAATTCTTAATAATCACTTTCATCCTCAAGATGAATATAAACAACTTGCACGCCTCTTGGAATCTAAATTGGAATCCGGTCTCTCATACACGGAATATTGCTCAAAACTCAGGAAAGTATTCAACTATAGGCCTCAAAATTATTTCCTCCTCCTCCTCCTCATTCCACTCTATCGTGGCCCTTGTGGAGGTTTCTAAAATAATCAGATCTTCACTCAATGGTACCTTCCCATGGGTCTCAACTAACAACCACGATATAAACTTTGTCAAGGGAGAAGACGTAGCAAAATTTCTTGAGATCACCATGTTTTTCATTGCATTGCCCATAAGGTGTGAGAGAGAGGCCCAGCGAGTTGACATTGATATAAAAGACACTTCTTCATCTAAATGCATCCCTGACATAACAGACAAGTGCGGGATAGATGGATTCAACAAAACCCAACCACCCAGGATAAATACAATCTCTTCAATAAACAACACACCGACTCAACCTAACCCCCGTAAGACAAAGGCACCAGTTAACAACCACCTTGGCACTACCTGGTGTGATTTTTACAAATCGAATTCCCACAATATTCAGGACTGCAGACAACGCTCTAGACAAAATACAGTGTATTCCATTCACAACACATCTTCAGACTCAGATGCAGACTACAGAGCCCAACAATCAATCAGGACCCCCTACATACAACAAACAATACAACCAACAACCCCTATGACCACTCAGCTAATGTGGGTAGCAACCAAGGAGGACCACACAGGTCATCAGGCTACCAAAGTCATACATACCGTTCCTTTCACAATTCCCGTAACCATTCCGATAAAAACTACATACATACATACATATACCAAGGCTTTTTCCCCCTTCCAAGGGAGGTAGCCAAAAAGGGAAAGGCATAAAAACACTCCCACCCATTTCATCCCTAAATACACGCCACACCCCTCCCACCCTCCCTCTCATCTGAGCACCTCCTAGATGACGGGTCATCCCTGCACCCTGCCCACCGCCCTGGGTCAGAAGCAGTGTCGCAAGACACAGCACATCCACAGCAAGGCCGCTTCATTTAATCGGCGACCCCCCCTCTCCGTCCCCCCTTGCATATAAGGAGAGGACGGGGAGAAATCCCTTCGGGCTGCGTCAAAATTTACTCACACATACTACCCCACCCCCCACCCCCCGCCCATTCCTCCTCATGCAATCACAACATCATCCATATACAACCATTCTCCACTCACCTCTGTCTTCCGTCCTCTCCCTTCCTTCCTCAACAGACATTCCCCTCTTCCCCAAAGCCCCCTTCACCCCATCCATCCACCTCATCCTAGGACGTCCCCTCATGTTCACTCCCTCCACATCTGCCTTCCATACCTCTTTTACTAGTCTTTCTTCACTCATTCTTTCCATGTGTCCAAACCATCCTAATATTCTTTCATCAACCCTATCTCCCAAATCCTTTTTCACCCCTGTTCTCCTCCTCACCTCCTCATTTCTCACTCTATCCAGCCTAGTAACCCCCACCATACTTCTCAGACACCTCATCTCAAACACATTCAAACTCCTTCTCTCTTCTTCTCTTATGTTCCACGTTTCTGCCCCATACAGTGCTGTTGGCATAATCACTCCTTCATACAGTCTCCTCTTCGCATCCATTCCCAAATGTCTATTCCTCATTACACTCTTTAATCCACCAAGGCATTTACTCGCTTCTCTCAATCTACATTCTACCTCCACCTTCACTCCACCTTTTCCTGCTACACTTGCACCCAAGTATCTAAAACTATCCACTTCCTCCAGTCGCTCTCCCTTAATGTTCACTTCCAGTCTACTGCCACTTTCACCCCTTGTACATCTCATCACCTTACTTTTACCCACATTTATCTTTAGCTTTCTTCTATCACATACTCTCCCAAACTCTGCCACCAGCTTCCTCAATCCCTCCTCTGACCCTGCCACAAGCGCAGTGTCGTCCGCAAACAACAGCTGGCTCATCTCCCACTTTTCTCCATTTTCTTTAACCATCTCCAATCCCTGACCCACTACCCTAGCATTCACCTCTCGCACCACCCCATCCATGTATAAGTTGAACAGCCAGGGCGACATAACGCATCCTTGACGAAGTCCCACCTTTACTTCAAACCACTCACTCTCTCCATTTCTAATCCTGACACAAGCTCTACTACTCTCATAAAAACTACAACCTATAAAAACACCTAACTATTTCCAGACCCAACCTCCAAATTAGACAATGTTCTGCCCACATTACATTCTCCCATTCGGACAGCGAGTGCCGTGCTCAAAAACTCCATCAAATAATACCCACACCAAGAAGAGAACCACCATCTCCCACGCCACGACCACAACTCCTCAACCAACAACACAGACGCTTCCCAACTTACAACAGGAACCAACAACCAAATTATATCCCTCCCCAGTAACTCTCCCACAAATCAGACAGTCGGGGGAATACAAAACCGCCTCCAGCAACAGGACCACATAACGTCACCCATAGGTGGACCAGAAGCCCTATGCTTCATGTGTACAGTAGGAAACATCCTATGCACATTCCTAATAGACACAGGCACAAAGATAAATATACTTTCATATGTGCACAATTAGGTATTGACTACCTAACCGACATACCACATCTTGGAGGGACCATGCTAGGTGGCGCTCATCTAGACTTCACTTCAACTATAAAACTACTCATAAACATCATAAATAATCTATTCCCACCCACGACTTTCTATGCAGTCAAAGACTGGACCCTTGAATGTGATGGCATTTTAGGACTAGAATTCTTAGCCAATCACAATATTACAATATATACAAACCCTGCTAGGCTCAAGACGAGTAACATCGAGATTCCCCCATCACCTAACCCAACGCTTTTAGGCGTCTTGATTAGCACACTCAGTACCCACCCCCAACCCCCACTTCACCCTACCGGAGTTTCACAACATCTTGCTTACAACCAGGTTTGCCCACCTCAACATCAGCTGAAATCAACACCGAACAGGATGCTGTTGTAAGCCCCTGAGTCAACATCAGGCGATACCTCCTACATTACGACACCTTTCCTCACTCACGCAGGATTGCCAAATCAGACAACACCGCTTTACCATCCCCCTACCCTCCCTCAACCCACGGCTTCTCACCAACACCAAATTGACGATCTTACCTGGCAAAAGCAGTTATAACTACAAACATACTTGATGCATTCCCAGACCAAAACATAATAGCTTCACCAGATACACGTAGGAGACAAAATTATCCATATACCTGCTGTATGGGATAGAGTTAGGCAAGGTAAAGTAGCACTAATTTTACTAGAGAACGTTTCACACACCCCAGTCAATCTGAAGAAACATACATATAGGTATGGCTCAACTATACATAAACCTCATTGAGGCAACACATACCACACCTATCAATACCATCGCCACCATGGCAAAATCACCAATTATCCCCTTGAAGGTATCCCGGTTATAGACTTCCAGGAAACCAAAAAACAGGCTGAGGAATCTTGTACAGTCCCATCGCGAGGCAATTGCCTTAAACGGCGAACCCTTGGGAAAGACGTCACTGGTTAAACACCATATCCACAAACCCCCTCCCACACATCTACACCCCAGCCTATAGGAGTCCCCAAAGCAGAAAGCTTCTCGCCCCAAACCACATAGATGATATGCTAGAACAAGGAGTCATTAGATGTTCTCATTCCCTTTGGAACTCCCTACTTTTCCTAATTCCCAAAAGAGACGGGTCTTTCAGGCCCGCCATCGATTTCCGTTAGGTCAACACACATACTACACCCGACCGCATGCCAATGCCCGTTATGGGACATGTTCTCTAGTCCCTAGGAAAAGAAAGCACATTATTCACAAACATAGACCTCAAATCTGCCTATTAGTAAATAGAACTCAAGGAAGAGTCAAAAGAGGTTGTCATTATACTATTCCCATTATCTCGTGACCCATAACGTGTTGTTTGCCGTGTTGTCACGTACTGAATCAAAACATTCAGCATAGGCCGGAAGATATCCACTACCCCGAGTATGTTAACGTGGAATATTCTAAATTCACATTGATTTTTTCATTAAATGGTAGGTGATATGAGAAATTGTTATATATGTAAAGAAAAGAAGAGACTCGTTAAAAGATGTGGCATCTCAAGTCAGGCGACGTTCCCCCGGCTCCCAACCTAGGGATTTCCGTGAGATTAGGATTGTGTGGTCGCTGAGTCACAGGTGCGCGGGTCACTCATTCAACCTTTGTCAGTCATTTTAGTTATACCAGTCATACATGCAAATATATATCTCTCTCATTAAACCAACAAAGTTATGTAGTATGGTTAAATACCACCCAAGCAGACATAATAGATACACTGCAATTCTCCACGCCCAAACTCCCATCAATCGCTATATCCCTCAGTTTCCTTGCCTTACTAATCCTGTTCCTCCTCATTGGTAGACTAGTATATGTCTGCGCGATCCAACGCGCTGGATAAGACCATAACACCTACATAAACACATGTAATACGAGACAAAGAAACATTCATTACATATATATTTCCTAGCTACATAGAATATCCTAGGATTAAGTCACATCAATATATGTTCATGGTGACCCTTGTTTAGAATTCAATAAAATATAATATTTATGTGTATTATTGTATGCGAGATGTAATACACATGTAAATCTAGGGAACACATCTCACCGAGAGATGTTACAATCTTTCCCCCCTTTTTACCTCGTTACCACTCCAATAGTGACTCACAGAAAAAGAGTCCCTTTCCACCAGTGACAGTGGAGAAAGTACAACTCACAGACAGGAGTCTAATTCCATCACATTAAAACTAACTGACACAATACTTCAGACGATTTCCCAGAAAAGAGAGAAGTGAAAATAAAAGGAACCAATTGTGAATTGATTTTAAAGAAACCTGGAGTTGGACACCCCGTTTTAGAAACTACCATTCCTTGGTAAACAAATGAGCACGCCATGATCCCTACTTGACTACACCTCATCAATTTATGACTATCTAACCCACCCTTCAACTCCTACTAAGGTTCACAGCAGATATCGTGCCATACTCCCAATATATATGAATATATATAAATTTTGGGCAACCCCCTCACCGCTCATCATTCCAAGTAACAGGAGTCACCTCTCGCGGGGAAGGAAGTACTATGTAACCATTACCTATAACCTTACACATTGTAACATTGCCCATGGAAAACTACATTACAACACGCATACGAACGAACACCCATCCACGCCCTAAGGCGAGCGATCATAAAATGATCAGTGCGTGATAATGGCTAAGCAGCCAAAAACACACCTACAAACACATATACATCACATCCCCAAATAAACCTGAACACAGATTAAATCACAAGAAATAGAAACAGAATATATCTAATTCTATTATAATATGACATATATGTTTAAACCTTTCATTTGTAATAAATAATAGGATTGAAATTGTGAATCTGTTAATTCCGCTCTCCGGATGCTGACCTTAGCATCTCAACTGTATAAAAACCAAGACCGGACCCGGGAGTGGCAGTTACAGGTAAAAGTAGATTCCAGATGAATCTACGCCGTGTGCTCAAAGTGCCAAATATAGTTAAGAAAAAGAAATCTGCGAGTTTCATTGGAAACACACGTCACCTGTGGATTTACTTCTTCTTCTTCTTCTTCTTCTTCTTCTTCTTCTTCTTCTTCTTCTTCTTCTTCTTCTTCTTCTTCTTCATCATCTTCTTCATCTTCTTCTTCTTTCTTCTTTTTCTTCTTCTTCTTCTTCTTCTTCTTCTTCTTCTTCTTCTTCTTCTTCTTCTTCTTCTTCTTCTTCTTCTTCTTCTTCTTCTTCTTCTTTTTCTTCTTCTTCTTCTTTTTCTTCTTCCTCTTCTTTTTCTTCTTCCTCTTCTTTTTCTACATATTGAAATTCATATACATTTACATATACATATACATATACATATACATATACATATACATATACATATACATATACAAATACATATGCATATATATAGATACATACAAATACAAATACGTGAGAAATTAGCTAGTGGACAGCGACATCAGTCATATCATTTTTATGAGTCACGTGTAGGAGTCGAACCTACCGCTTCCCCGACAGTGAGACAACGTGGGGGTGTCTTTAACCTTTCGACAACTGATATTGCAACAGTCTCGGAACTTGAAATCTCCTTGATTCCCAAGATTAGGAAAGATCACTCTCTGCGATACTAATTAATTTTTTGCCCGAGACCCGAGTCCACCCATGGGAAGGGGTAAGGACCGGAACAAATCCCTTTCACGCTTCGCCATTGAAACTACCTGAGAAATTCGCTAGTGATCAGCGACATTAATCAGATAATTTTATGAGAGTCGTGCGCAAGACTCGAACCTAACGCTCCGCCGCCAATGAGACTACTGGGTGGTGTCTTTAACCTCTCGACCACTGAGACTACAAAAGTTTCGGAACTTGAAACTACTTGATTTCCAAGATTAGGAAAGATCACTCTCTGCGATCCTAATTAGTTTACCACCCAAGACCCAAGTCCACCTATGGGTGAGAAATTCCCTAGTGGACATCGACATCAATCAGATAATTCTTATGATAGCCGCTCCGCTGCCAGTGGTCAAGAGGTTAAAGACACCGCGCAGTTATCTCACTGGCGGCGCAGCTGTAGGTTTGAGTCCTGAGCGCGATTGTCATAAAAATTATCTGATTGATATCGCTGTCCAGTACCGAATTTCTCAGTTACAATATCGAAGCGTGAAAGGTTTATGTTCCGGTTCTTATCCCCACCCAGGGATGGACTCGGGTCTCGGGTGAAAAATTAATTAGGATCGCAGAAAGTGATCTTTCCTAATCTTGGGAATCAGGGAGATTTCAAGTTCCGAGAATTTTGTCATCTCAGTAGTCGAGAGTTCAAAGACACTGCCCAGTTGTCTCACTGGCGCCGAAGCGTTGGGGAGTTCAGGAAGGTATACGATAGAAGGATGAAGGTATATATATATATATATATATATATATATATATATATATATATATATATATGCACACACACACACACACACACACACACACACACACACACACACACACACACACACACACACACACACACACACACACACACACACACACACACACACACACACACACACACATCGTGGCGCAGTGGTGAGAGTTCTTGC
>NC_134785.1:37174602-37177102 GCF_046742065.1 Oratosquilla oratoria
TCGACTATCTAATATCAGCATTAGTAAGGTAGAAGTAGTCAAGCAGATTGAAAGACTTAAAGCTACAAAATCCCTGGGTCTAGACAAAAAAAATCCAAATGTGCTTTGAGAGTGTAAATTTGAAATCTGCGTCCAATTAACAGGTATGTCGGTAAACACTGGCTTTGTGCATATTGCTTGGGAGCAGGCGAACGCTGTTCCTGTTTTCAAAAAGGGAGATAAATCATCGACATGCAACTACCCAATCAATTTGACATGTATTATAAATAAAATGCTTGAATCAATAATAGTTAATAGAATCAGAGATCATATCGAGAGACATAGTTTGATTCGTGACACACATCATGGTTTCCCCAGGAGTAAGTTATATGTGACTAATCTTCTATCTTATTACACTAAAGTATATAAGGCGTCAGATAACAATGATATTTACGATGTTATTTACCTTGACCAAAGCGTTCGACAAGATGTTCCAACAGAGACTATTAAATAAAATCAAAGCCTATGGCATAGGAGGAAAAGTGCTAGAATGGATTAGAGCTTGGATCAGTGACAGAAAACAGAGGGGCACCATAAATGGTGTAAAATCCAAAAGGGGGGAGTGTTTCTAGAGGTGTTCCCCAGTGCTCGGTATTGGGTACTTCATTCTTCATTATGTACATAAACGACTTGGACAATGGGATTCATAGTGATGTTATTAAGTTTGCGGACGACACTCAAATAGTACGCCTATTTAGGTCAGGAGACGACGCCGAGATTGTACAGGATAATCTTAACAAATTATTCATGTGGTTGGGGAAATGACAAGTGGACTTCAAAATCTCAAAGTGCAGCGTGTTAAACGTAGAGCTACACAACCCCGAAAATAGATAGAGCTTAAAAAACACATTTTCAGAGAAAACTGAGTGCGAAAGAGACTTGGAAGCTCTAGTGAGTCCTGACCTTAAATCCAGTAAACAGTGCATCAGCGCCAGGAATAAAGCTAACAGAACATATATAAATATATAAATAAATATATATATATATATATATATATATATAAATATATATATACATATATATATATATGTATGAAAATATACAAAAGTAAATATATATATCTATATATATATATATATATGTGTGTGTGTGTATGTGTGTGTGTGTGTGTGTGTGTGTGTGTGTGTGTGTGTGTGTGTGTGTGTGTGTGTGTGTGTGTGTGTGTGTGTGTGTGTGTGTGTGTGTGTGTGTGTGTGTGTGTGTGTGTGTGTGTGTGTGTGTGTGTGTGTGTGTGTGTGTGTGTGTGTGTGTACACACATATATATATATATATATATATATATACATGCATTTATATAAATATATACATATTTGTATTTACGCTTACATATATATATATATATATATATATATATATATATGTATATATTTAAATCTACTACGTTACTGCCATTCCTGTAAACAAGATTTCTAACTTTCAAGCATATACGAGTATACAAATACTTTTTAATCAGACAAATTAGAGCATCATACGGTGACAAAACAATAGCATATACAGAATACAGCAACAACAAAACGGATAGTATAACTACATGTATGGCTCGTTAGTTTAGAGTTTCATTTGCTGCAGCTGATTCCTCGTGTGGGACTAACGAGAGGTTATATGACCTCTTGCTTTTGAAGAAGCCACTGAGTACGCAGAGACATGTAAATATATGAGTATATGGCTATATACACATGTGTATGGTATGTATGTATGTATGTATGTATGTATGTATGTATGTATGTATGTATGTATGTATGTATGTATGTATGTATGCATGTATATTCCTATCTATCTATCTATATATCTATCTATACATATATATATATATATGTATATATATTTACATTTGTATATACGTATCTACATATGTATTTATATGTATATATGTATTTATATATATACATACATGCGTATATATATACATATATATATATATATATATATATATATATGTGTGTACATGTACATATATATATATATATATATACATATACACACACAATGTATATATGTATATATATATATATATATGTATGTATGTATGTATACATATATATACATTTATATATATGTATATATAAATACATGTAGGTATGTATATATATATACATATATAGATATATATGTGTATATATATATATATATATATATATATATATATATATATATGTATATATACATACACATATCAAGGATTACTATTACACAGGACGTGCGCACCCAGATTCCTGGCTCCACTAGCGGAGGCCATTGCTTTCTTTGTAACCTAACATTTTATATTGGACAAATATATAAAAACTAGAAACCTAACATTGTATATAGGACAAATATATCAACTATTGACTTATTCAATGCAGTATAAGTTAATATAAACTTTTATAGTGAAATGAGAAACTATTTTTAAGGCACTGTTATGCTTTGAAATGCCAATTTTAGCCTGACATAACAGGTATTATTGTATGAAGTTAGTGGACA
>NC_134785.1:37182102-37184602 GCF_046742065.1 Oratosquilla oratoria
TCAAGGAAAAAATGTGCGGTTGTGTGTATACACCTCCATTGATCTACACAGTAAATGAACCGCCGCGGTTCAAACCGCTGTATGAAGAGGGCCTAAAATTAGTTTAGGGTGTGTGGTCCAACTTTTTGGAATGTGGATTACAAGGGTTTTATGGACAACAGGTTAAAGACGATTACATTAAATTAGAGAATATGTGCATTAAGACAGAAATAGAAATAGTTTAAGTGCAACGAATATGTAAGCACTGTATGTACTTTTTATACAAAAGTTGTCTTCATATTCAGTCAAAAGGGCAGGACCTGTATTATCTGCATATCATAACAAAGAGACGAAATAGTTATAAGAATAATTATGTTTTCTAGACACTGCATATCTGAGCATGAAATATAACTGGAAGTCAGACCACATATAAATCCCGAGGAAATAGATGACTAATGATTGAAGAATAGAACATGTCAATTTCTAATAAACACATGAGAAAACGATAGACGCCTTATTCTTTATTATGAGAGAGGAAGCAACAATTCCAAACGAAAAAAAAAAGTCCAAAATCTGATATTTTTCTGTGATCATCTATATTTTCCAGTAGCTCTATTGAAATACTTAAACTCATTTAATATTCTTATTGTGGTGAAATTAGCTTATAAGGTTCATTTGCTAAGTATATTTGATATGATCATTACTTAAGAGTGAGGGAAAAAGTTATATCGTAATTTTGTATTTTTCCTGAATGGAATATGTTTGTGATTATTACGGTATGTACTAATCATAAGGTAACAGCGATTCAATCATAACACGTTTTTATTGATTCTACGAAATATACATAATCATATTTTAATGTCCTCGTAAGTACAATTCTGCTTTTGATCGTGAATTGGCAGACATACACAGAGACAGCTAAACAGTTTGGCAGATAAACAGAAAGAAATGCAGGCATATAAGATTTATCTGGAGGAAAACAATAAAATATAGACAGATAGATATTCGGACAGGTAATCATCCTGACAGTTGACTTGATATTCAATAATACAAGCAGTAGACGGACAGATGTGCAGTCAGGCAGAAAATTAGAGACAGGCAGAAAAGGAAGAAATGAGGAGAGATTTGAAGAAACAGCCAGACAGCAGACAGGCAGAGAGATGAATAGACTGGCAGGTAGAGAGGCAGACAAATAGACATACAGACAGGCAGATAGGTAGACAGACAGAGGGACAGACAGACAGACAGATATCTTTACCTCGTCATCCTTTTACACAGACCTTAGTCACACACCCTATAGTTTAACTATACTTAAATGACGACAAATAAACTTAAAACTGTCATACCTGGAAAGACATGTTTCTCGAGCTGAAAGTATAATACATATGAAAGATGGATATTCTTAATTGCAAGTGACACACTCATTTCTCAGAAAGATGAGGTATTAATCTATGTTTCAGCTATGTATATACATACACAGAGAGCGATTTTCTAATCTTTTAATGGCTGCGAGGGATTACTAAGCTACTAGCAACTGGATCTATTTCTAGACCGGCATTAGCCTTCCTTATCACATTCGCATTTCGTTACTCTATGGGGATTTTCATTTGTTAAAAAAAAAATATATATTCTTAATCATAACTTTAGCGCCTCTGATAGTGATGCATTAAAAAAAATGTACAACATGCGTTCTTCTACCAATATCTATTCTAATATCTAATATCTAATATCTAATATCTAATATCTGATATCTAATATCTAATATCTAATATCTAATATCTAATATCTAATATCTAATATCTAATATCTAATATCTAATATCTAATATCTAATATCTAATATCTAATATCTAATATCTGATATTTATTCAAACCAATATCTTACACTTCAACGTTCTAATTTATCTTTAATTATTCCCAGGCTGAACCTATATAAACTCTCCACCTACATCCCTCTTCTTTGTGTATCCAATAATTATTTCATTCCGAACCATCATTACGTAATTTTCATAATATATTCTTTTACTTCAGTTAAATTTCCTTTATGCATCGATGTTTCCCCGACTATCATTTCTTTGTATCTCATTTTTTGTGACTCAGATAGATATGACTTCAATATGTTATTCCTTAGCTTTAATCAACGAGAAAGTTTTGTAAAGCGAGTACTACTTTTGGACATTCAAATGGTCAATTCTTTTATATGAGATGAAATTGAATCCTCTAAGTATCGATATATAAAAACAATTGTACATGGAAGCTAATTGCTTTGATGTTTATTGTTTACTTGAAATCATTTGACCAATAATCCGTGTTCATGTCGAGTGATTTATACGGAAGTAGGTCATGGAATAAGTAAAAATAATAGATTTAGGCTTATACGCCAGACGGTGCGTAGTTGTGTGGACGTATTATTGAGGAAGGTAATAGTCACTGCTGGGCACTGGAGAGGAATGCATACGTATAAGTGGGTGATAGTCTAGCCTCTAGCTATCATCAAGAAATAAGATTTTATATTATATGGG
>NC_134785.1:37202102-37214602 GCF_046742065.1 Oratosquilla oratoria
TGTATTATATCTATTAGCCTTGAATAGAAACATATTAAATTGGTGACGCATGATCGTCCTTGTCTGAATCCAAATTGCCTTGGATTTAGTACGTTTTTTTTTTCTTCTAAATACTTTACCCATCTAATTTTGATAATTCTTTCACAAAATTTTGCTATTGTACTTGTTAGAGAGACTGGTCTATAGTTGGTAGGGTCTTCTTTATTTCCCCCTTTATATATAGGTACTATATTTGCTTTTTTCCAACCTTCTGGAACTTTTCAAGGAACTGTTTATTATGCTTTGTATTTTGTCCGCCAGTTCATTCCTGCATTCTTTCAAAATCCAGTTTGCTATTTCATCTGGTCCATGCGATTTTCTGACATCAAGATTATTCAAGTGTTTCATTATTTCATTCTTTGTTACTTCTATTTCTTTCATAGGGGGGACTTTCTCTTCCCATTCGATCTCTCCAGGTTGTATGTTCTCCCTTGTAAACACTGATTTAAAATGCTTGTTCATAATTTCTGCCATTTCTATTTCCTCTGTGCATTCAACTCCTCCTTGTCTTAATTTCTTTAATTCTTGTTTGTTTTTCAGTTTGCTGTTTACAAATCTGTAAAATAGTTTTGGTTGATCTTTACATTTTTCTATGACATCTTTTTCATATTTTCTCTTTTCCTCTCTGCACACTTGTACATGTTCATTTCTATAAAAAGTATATATTTTCCATTTTTCAGGTCTTTTGTATTTCTTCCATTTGGTCCAAGTTTTATCTTTTTTGTCTTTTAACTCCCTACAACTTTTGTTGTACCAGCACTTTACATATTCTTTTTCTTGTTTTTGTCTTGGGACATACTTTTCTACTCCTTTTTTATATATATATTTTTTGTCAAAATATTCCATTTCTCTTCCACTGTTGTTTCTTCTTTGTATATTCTTTCCCAGTTTTCTTTTTGAAAGAATTCTCTTATTTTATAAAAGAAAAAAAAATCGTACATCATTCTTCCTTTTCTATATTGTTCATTTCTTTTCTTGTATTTTTCCTCATTTAGTTCCAGTTCAATCAATATGTGGTCACTTTTACTTATTGGTGTTTTATATTCAATCTTTTCCACTATTCTAGGTTCTGATGTGATTATTAGGTCTAGTCTCGATGGTTCTTCTTCATTTCTATACCTAGTGTTCTCTTGAATCCATTGTGTCATTGTATGGTCAATAATCATCTCGAGTAGAACATTTCCCCATGAGTCGTCTCCACCCTTTACTGTCATCTCTTCCCAGCAGACTTCTTTGCAATTAAAGTCGCCCATCATAACTATTCTTCCTCCATCTTCCATTATCTTATTTAATGTTATCCTTGTGTCTTCTAACATACTTTTATGTTCACTCTCTTCCCACGAGGCTGTTTTTGGAGGCACATAATTTATCACAAACTTTCTGCTCTTCTTATCTCTGTCTTCCACTTCGATCATAATCATCTCTACTGTATTCTTTCCATATGTAACACACCTCACATTTATATCCTTCTTAGTCAGGAACATAACTCCACCCCCTTGTTTTGTCTCTCTGTTTCTAATCCTATAATTATATGCATTGTGTTCTACCCTGTTGGGTGGTAGTGGACCTTTTAATTTTGTCTCTACAATTCCCATTATGTCCGGTTCTTTTTTCTTTCAGGTAATCATTCATTTCATTCAATCCTGTTATTAATCCATCTATATTTGTGTAAGACACTCTTAATTTTCTGCTACTTCCATTGTATTTTCTGTTTCCCGGTATATATACTCGTGGGCCAGTTACCTGTGGTGCGTAATTAGATAATTATGCTGGGTTCGGTCGGGTCAAGCGCGCTACCTGTGGTGCGTAATTAGATAATTACGCTGGGTTCGGTGGTCAAGCATTGTCGCACAGGCAGAAGCGTCAGGTCGTGTGCGTCATTCACGTTTCCTGCCACGTGGCTGTACAAGTGGATGAGGGCGTTTACGAAACCGCATTTTTTTTTTTTTTGCTATGCTGTACCATTGCCGTTTCTGCGCGGTTCAAACCGAATATGAATATGAATATGAATATGAATATGAATATGAATATGAATATGAATATGAATATGAATATGAATATGAATATGAATATGAATATGAATATGAATATGAATATGCATATGAATATGCATATGAACATGAACATGAACATGAACATGAACATGAACATGAACATGAACATGAACATGAACATGAACATGAACATGAATATGAATATGAAATAACTGGGAATAGGAATGGGAACGGGTTTAGGTTTACAATCACGAATAGGATTAGGATAAGGATTAATAATAGGATTAGAATTAGAACTAGGATTGGGCTTAATGTCTGGTCTATAAGTGAGATTACGATTAGGATTAAATCAAGCATAGAAATAGGCGGGTACGGACAGTTGCTCACTGGATAATTGCTCACCGGATAGTTGCTCACCGGATAATTGCTCACCGGACAATCGCTCACCGGAGAAGTGACAAATAGGACACTTGCTCACCAAAGATTTTTTTTTTACTTTTCTTGAACTTGATAACAAACAATATATAGGATTTTTTAGTTATATTTAGGTTTATTACAGCAATAATACACAAACAATATCCAAACTTTCATATTTTAGTTTTTAATAATTATAAAATTCAATACAAATTTCTCCCATCAATATATAGTAATGATCTTTTACCGGTCCAGTCTAATGGTGTGGCCAACTGCATTTAGAAAGTCAGGAAGACACTGACTTCCTGCAGCATACCCCTGGCACAGATTCCGAAGGCGGTTCTGCATCTGCTAAGTCACCCTCTTCACCCGCTTCTTTGGTGGTATGCTGCAGGAAGTCAGTGTCTTCCTGACTTTCTAAATGCAGTTGGCCACACCATTAGACTGGACCGGTAAAAGATCATTACTATATATTGATGGGAGAAATTTGTATTGAATTTCATGATTATTAAAAACTAAAATATGAAAGTTTGGATATTGTTTGTGTATTATTGCTGTAATAAACCTAAATATAACTAAAAAAAAATCCTGTATATTGTTTGTTATCAAGTTCAAGAAAAGTAAAACAAAATCTTTGGTGAGCAAGTGTCCTATTTGTCACTTCTCCGGTGAGCGATTGTCCGGTGAGCAATTATCCGGTGAGCAACTATCCGGTGAGCAACTATCCAGTGAGCAACTGTCCTACACCCAGAAATAGGAATGAATATTAGATTTTGGTTTGGGAGAAGTGGTAAGATTAGGATTAAGATAAGTAATAAGATTAAGATTAAGATTAGAATTAGAATTATGCTGAAATTTATGCTTTGGATTAACATTAGCATTAAGACTACCACTAATATTATCAATACTATTGATATTACCTTTAATAAAATAAAATTATCATTATGTGTCATAGGAGGAGGAGGGGTAGGAGGAGGAGGAAGAGGAGGAGGCGAAGAAGGAGGAGGAGGAGGAGGAGCAGGAGATGTGGAAGAGAAGAAAAGGGAAAGGGTTGAATAAAGACAGTGTTTCAGCACCATCAGGACGTTCATCTTCAAGTAATGTTATTTCGTGTCACCCTCCCCTCAAACCCTCCATCTCCTTCAGGGTCTTCTTCTCCTCTATAGATCATGTCTAAACGCAATTTCGCATACAGCAATGTATGGAAATGCACGAAAATAAATTAGAAAATACCGTACAGTGTATTGTATGGTCACAGATACAGGAGAGAAATAATACATTATCTAAGGTGGTTAGGAGCCTACCCCGTCATCTTTGCCAGATTATATCCACTTAGAGAGTTGGTCAGGTTGCAGTGGTTGCTAGGAATCGGATAGAAGTGCGGGATTCGAACACGCACCTTGGAAAATACGATTTTTGCATGCTTTTGATTGCAACGCCATCACAGAATGCAGAATAAACCACCAAGATGTGATAAATTGTTTCCTATGTAGCTATAAAACTTACATATCCCTTCCCGTTTTTTTTTTCGTTTTATTTTTTTTTACTTTGTTTTCTTGCTAGTTTTTCAGTTTGTAGTCATGTTTGTGATTTTTCATTTCATTTCTTCTTCTTCTTCTCTTCTTTCTCCTCTTCCTCCTCCTCCTCCCCTTCTTCCTCCCTCTTCTTATTCTGCTTCTTCTTCGTCTTCTTCTTCTTCTTCTTCTTCATATTTTTTCTCCTTTTTCTTCTTCGTATTCTTTGACTTCGTATTCTTCTTCGTATTCTTTTTCTTCTCCTTCCTCTTCTACTTCTTCATCATTTTCATTTTTTTCCAATATTTTTTTCTTCCTCCTCCCCCGTTCTTTTTTCTTCCCATCTTCTTATTGTTTTTCTTTATCTTTATCTCTCCTTTTTTCCTGTTTTCTCCTTTTCTTGAATTTCTACTTCATCTCATCCCTCTTTTTTTTCTTCTTCTTTCCCCTCTTTTTAATGTTTGCTTTTTCATATAACCTTCGCATTGATACATATTCTCTCTTAATCTATATTTAGATGAATCCTCACACTATGATTGAGTCTGTTACCTTCGTCTGGTCTTTCTTGGCTTCATACTTCACGTCTCGATGCCGCGGTTCTATGTCGCGCTTCAGAGAACTTGATACAGACCGTACTGAAAGCGACTCAGACCATTTAAAACCGTCTTTGTAACCTGCTCGTCTCTACATTTCTGTTTTCAAAAGATAGTTGTGAAGGAGTTTTTATTGAGTTAGCAGCGTCTCCTCCAACCATGTCCCATGAACCCCCACACCTCCAGCCAAGATTTTTTTTATTGTTTTCTTTTCAAAATAAAAAGTATCATTTGAATGTTGTGGATCTGTTTCACTCCAGGTAAAGTGACACAGAAAAGAACTTTATGTAACAGTTTTTTTAATATACGAGTTAGATTAAATCTAACAGCAAAAACACAGAAATAACTGCTCCGATTTAATCCATTTACAAGTATTTCTAAAAATGTGTATCGAGATTGAAGGTTGCATGACCCCTTTTTTCAATCTTACAAAAAATTGACAATACATTAGTGGATGGGAGGTAGAAAAACTTTGCCACCGTATTACTATATGTCTCGTAGAAGGTAACTAAACGAGATGGAATAAGGGGAACAGAGATACACGAAATGTTAAGGCATAAGAGGTTCTGGAAGGTGATGAGTAGTATGTTACTGAGGATCTCATCTATTTCTTCCGAATGACATCGTTTTTCTTCCTTTCATTTTATGTATACGTATTCCTCCGTACAAGACCGGCGTGAGGTTATTCATAATAATAAAAGTGCTGGTAAACAAAGGTTCATAGTAACGACAGCCTTCTTCTCCGATAATTGATCTCTCGTTTAACCGTGCTCTTCTCTAATACCGCCACCAACGTCGACGGCGGGTGAAATACTTAGAAGATGAGTTTCATCTTAGGAGCTGACTCAGCTGCTAGTCCCCTTGGAGTTTCCGTTCCATATGTCCATAAGTTATGAAACTTCATTTCAAAGAAGCTCATCCCAACTTAACCCCTTTAACATGGTGACTTACTTCAGAGATCTTGCTCCAAACGAAACCAGATGACTTGGTTGAGCTGAGAAAGGAACCCGTTGAATGCACACGTCCCGGTCGATCGAAACATTTCGCACGAATTTGCTCTTCAATTAAACAAACTTGTCTTTTTTGGGGGGGCCATCAGATAAGTCTTTTAAACAGGACACTGAATTTAATAGGTTAAAATGAATATCTTAGTCATAGACCTGTCTATTCTCATTAAACTCCGGGACCTGATGATGTCTTGTTTGATTTCTTTTTTCTTTTTCTGCTGATGGCAGGTGTATATGTTATGTGTCTGTCATGTCTTCACAATTACCAGATGATATCACTCAGCTCTGAATTAAACTAATCTTTACAGCAATCACCAAATTCTTTATCTGCTGACACAGAATTTTATTTAGCTACATAAAGGAGACTTAATGCGGGCGAGATAAACTCCAAAACCGGAGTTTCTTTTATTTTATTACAAAGTAATTTGGTTTGATATTAAAAAACTATATATGGGCCCTGTGGGCAAAATAAAGTAAAGAGCCGGGCCTTGACCTCGGGCACACCTGGCTGGCAGGCTCTTGACCTGCTCAGCTCTCCTCTTGGTTACATTTTCGTCAGTTAATATAGGGGGCTAGTGGGTTGCCGTAGGTAAAGGTGTTAGTCATGTTATTCTATGCATTGTGGTAGTTTCTATATATGGGGGTTAGTCGTATGATTAATAAGTACGGTTAGGTATGTTACATATATGTTAGCTTATGGGTAATATAATAGGGATACGTATAATAAAGGGGTTTAATGGGTTTCTCTGGTGACATTGGGCATCTATATCTTGTTTGTCTGATTTCTGCTGCGTTAGATGTTTTCTGTATCAAGGTGGTTGTTCTGGGAAAGCAAGGTCAGCTAGAGGGGGAGGTAGTGCCATGTTGCAAGCATGTGGATCACGTGCGTGGTAGGTGATGGTTAGTAATGGTTACAGGAGCAAATCCAAGAACAATCAAAATATTTGCTTTATATTACCAATACTAAGCGACCCTTTTAAGGTGAATGAAATCTTACGCAATAATATCTCTATATATATATATATATATATATATATATATATATATATATATATATACAAAACTTGCCAGTCAGAAAAAAATGTATTTGTTTAAATTCTAAAAGAAATTCATGCCGTACAAATTAAGAAAAAATAATGCTTTATTTCTTTCCCCAAGACAATATTTTCATGAAATCAAATTACATTAATCATAATAAGAGGTAAAATCTGAAACACAACAATTTATCGAAAATATATGATTCTTTATAAGGATAGTCTTTGTATGACAAATGATAGGAAGGCAGCGAGAAGATCGTGGCCCCAATTTGCGTAATGGATCAAGTCCCTTGGCTCTCCCATTCCTCTCTTTAAACTTCCAAAGTTACTTTCTCATACTCTTTCTCTAAGTTAATTCTTTGGTATACGTCTCCTTTGTTCACCGACTATTTAGTATTTTCCTTCCATAGCGTTTTCATACTCATCCTTTTTCCATACCCGCATCATATTTCATATATGTGTTCCAACATCATCACTTTGGTCTAGACCATATATGTTAATATTGATATTTGCAAAATAAACTTATGGAAAAGCAAAAAGATGACCCTATAGGAAAATTGAGTGCAATAAAAGTCAAAATGTATTTTGAAATGAGAGTTCGATCCTTGTTCAGAAAAGGTTAACCATGCTCCCGTTCATGAGTGCTCGTTCTTTTCTGCACCAAAATCTGTACGGAGTGCGTTCGTACCGTAGAGGTTAATAAAAATCAAATCACACAAAATGGATATAGAGTTTCACAATTTCAACACATGAATCAATTATCAGATCCTCACCTTTGTTGAGAATAGAGAGCAATTTCTATTTGTCTGAAGTTACTCCAGAGCTTCTGAATACGCCTTTGCTTTAGCTTGAAGGCACTGATCTCCATAGTCGTGATTCAGATGTTTCACAAGACGCGTTTCATCAGTATTAACTTCAAAGTTTTCAAAGTACAGAAGGAAAAAGCCTCAAGCCTCTGGATAGTGATAGTTCCTTTAGGGAGAGCTCTTGCTGGTTTAGGTATTTATTTGGCCCAGCGAGCTAGATTACCTATCCTCTTCGTGTTATCCACTTCCACCTCCTATTTCTACTCCCATTCCTTACCCAATTTTTCATGCAATGTATGTTTTACATTTTCTAACCATACGGTTGACCGCTTCAGTTGCTAGTCACCTAACGAAAATAGAGGTGTTATGGATACCCGGTCCTCTGGCACCCGAGTAAAAATTATTCAAAAGATTGTTAAAAATTAAATGTGATGGTCAACCCATGTGGGTGTACGACACTGTTTCAGGCAGACTAGCATACATGCAAGCAAAGAGAAATATAGCCAGCATATAAGTAAACATCCATATCTATAGTCAGAGAGATCTGCTTGTGTCTACTGTCATGAATGTGTGTTTATATATACATATATATATATATATATATATATATATACATATATATATTTATATATACATACACACACACACACACACACTATATTATGACAAATAAGACTGAAGGTGGAAGAACTAGACGAGGATTAATGGGAGAATTTCACGCTTTAACGTTTCGACCCACAGGGTGATCAAGACCCTGTGGGTCGAAACGTTAAAGCGTGAAATTCTCCCATTACTCCTCGTCTACTTCTTCCACCTTCAGTCTTATATATATATATATATATATATATATACACACATATATATATAGTGTGTGTGTGTGTGTGTGTGTGTGTGTGTGTGTGTGAGAGGAGAGAGAGAGAGAGAGAGAGAGAGAGAGAGAGAGAGAGAGAGAGAGAGAGAGAGAGAGAGAGAGAGAGAGAGAGAGAGTTTTGTTGGTAAATCTTGAATAACTCTCTTTGCATATATATGGATGGTTGGACACCTTTTAAAATCTTATAACATGTAGCCTGTTTTTAGAGTGAATATGGTTTGACCTTTTCAGCAAGAACCAATAAACACGATAGAGTTATGGCAATTCACAAATGTTTCGCTAACTTGTTGATTATTGGGAAGTAGAAGCAAGAACTGGTGATGACAGGATGATGGCAGTTTACATTGTTCGTATTATCTTAAAGATCTAACTGAACGACCCTTCATTGTTGTTATAGCGCTATCTATGATCTTATACCTATACTTTCCATGAAAGCAAACTATTCATTTCTTCTATTCTCAGTCTTTCCCTTAAGGCTGTTCCAGTTATGTGTTTTCACCTCATATGGTTCCCAGTGATTCTGTTTGGGCTAAACAGTATTACCTGATATTACCATTAATAATGGTGTAGATTAAAACATGCAACCAGAGGGTTTACGAATATCAATTTTATCAATTTGATCGATAAATTGGGATCAATAGAATTATTTGGCATTAGTCAAAATCAGGTCGTAAATGCAACAAAAATTAATAACAATCTTTGTCTATAAACGTGTGGCCATGTTGTTGATACTCATACATGCCCCTTAAGACATAATCATACAACTAAGTAAAACAAAAACCTGAGAGCCACTCGTACAGTTATTTGTATATTTCCTCATCCCGCATATTATAAAAGTTTTCTCTTATGAAAATTCCAACATGTTTTTTTTTTTAGTGCGGATAAGCCTTAAGATACTAAATCACACTTCCAAATAATGCGAGTACAAAAGCAATCAAATATTTGGAAGCGGAAATAATATTCCCTGTGAGGGAGAACTTTACCACCACACGATCTCATCGTTTTTCTCCCTTTTTCCTCTGTTTCCCGAAGAGTGTGTCTCTGTGGGTTATTACAACTGTCTCGGAGAAATTCTATCTTTCAGCATCGTTCTTTGCTCTACCACTCCTTTCATCTTTTTATCAATATTTTCTATATCGTTACGTTCTATTGTGTACTTGAATATCAGCCTTATTTTCATCTTATATTGATTATCTATATTTTGTGTGTGTGTGTGTGTATATATATTGCTGTATGCTTACCAATACCGATTTATTCCTGTTTATTGTTAAAGTTCCCTTCTGGTATATCTTGTCAAATCTATTATTTTTTAAAATTTCATTCACAAAGCTACACATGGAATAGATACATGAGCTTTGTTCATTCCTTAACCAGAAAATTTTTCAGGCTATTTATATGTTACCAAATTTACCTGCCTTCACAAGACTCGTTCTCTTCCCTCTTGCACCAGACGCCCTAGCGTAGCGCACGAATTCCCATCCTCTGTAATCTTCATGCTTCACCACTTTGCAAATAGCATTATATATTACTCCCGCTTATTCCCAACAGGTTTTGGGCTCTGACGACCTTCGTACCTCCAGAGTATTATATCTCTACTCCCACTTTCTCCACTATCTTTTATATTCTTATTATATGGAGTTTGGAGATTGTTACGTACTTACCTACGTCAGAGGACAAGCAATTCCATCTATTGGCTGTTATGTAAACAAAGAAAAGACCAAGCACACTTCAAGCAAAAAATAAGCTAACAAGCAAAAAATTATATATATAAAATAAATAGAAATAAGATAAAATAAGTAAATAAATAAAAAATTAACACCAACAAGTAGAACAAACCGATAAAAAAGTAACCGACCAACCAAACAAATAAACAAATAAGCATGTAGACAAGCAGGCCAAGAAACAAATAGACAACCGCATAAACAAGCAAGTCTACAAGTGTTTGTTTGTTTGTTTGTTTCTGTGTGTGTGTGTATGTGTGTGTGTGTGTGTGTGTGTGTGTGTGTGTGTGTGTGTGTGTGTGTGTGTGTGTGTGTGTGTGTGTGTGTGTGTGTGTGTGTGTGTGTGTGTGTGTGTGTGTGTGTTTGAATGTGTCATTCATCATAGTCTTGGATCACGTGTTGAACTCATGATCGACAGTTATTTCCCTTCCGGAAGAGAGCTCAGAGTTCATATTTAACCGATCTATGGGTAATGCTGTGACCTTACACGCACAAACACACCCAAATCCCCGCCCACGAGATTTGGAGTAAAGACTCACAGCCAACCGATACTGAAATTATTTCAGCCTTGGGCGGGATTCGAGCCCGTACGAGTCGCGCGCGCGCGCGCGCGCGTGTGTGTGTGTGTGTGTGCGTGCGTGTGTGTGTGTGTGTGTGTGTGTGTGTGTGTGTGTGTGTGTGTGTGTGTGTGTGTGTGTGTGTGTGTGTGTGTGTGTGTGTGTGTGTGTGTGTGTGTGCGTGTGTCTGTGTATGTGTGTGTATGCGTGTGCGCATGCGTGCGTGTGAGTGTGTGTGTGTGTGTGTGTGTGTGTGTGTGTGTGTGTGTGTGTGTGTGTGTGTGTGTGTGTGTGTGTGTGTGTGTGTGTGTGTGTGTGTGTGTGTGTGTGTGTGTGTCTACATGAGGGTGTCTTGTGTGTGTACCCTTATTTATTTCTATAAAGCTGAGCATTTGATATGGAAGGCTTCCCTCATACAAATGCATCCTTTGGAAGTAAGTAAAAGTTCTATGCTTATACTACGCATGGCAGAATTCAATATTTTAACAACGCAAACACGAGAGTTGAATGCTGCTTTTCAATCAAGACTTCTTTTTAAATAGATTTGTTTAAACAATGTATATCATGATTGCTCTTTAGGTGCATCTATGAACATTCTACTAATATTTCTTTTTGGAATATATGTAAAGATAGGGTAGAGCACGTGCATTAATGAGGGAATGAAAAATAGATGGGTGAAATATCCTGGAAGGAGTGAAAATAAATTAAGAGTGCGGCGTTTAACAAACATTTTCTCTCGGTTTTTACTAAGGAGAAGTTGGATAAGGTACCTGACTGCGATCCGATTTGCACTAGGGAAGAAGAAAGTAGACTATCTAATATCAGCATTAGTAAGGTAGAAATAGTCGAACAGATCAAAAGACTTAAAGCTACAAAATCCCCGGGTCCAGACGAAAATTTTCCGAGCAGTGCTTAAAGAGTATAGATTTGAAATTTACGACCAGTTAGCAGAAATATTGAATACTCGTAAGTCGATAGACACTGGTTTTGTGCCTATTGCTTGGGGGCAGGCAAACGTTGTTCTTGCTTTCAAAAAGGGAGATAAATCGTCTATATGCAACTACAGGCCAATCAATTTGACATCAGTTATAGGAAAAATGCTTGAATCAATAACACATCGAGAGACATAATTTGATTTGTGACACACAACACTGTTTCTCCAAGGGTTAGTCATGTGTGACTAATCTTCTATCTTTTTACAATAAAGTATGTAAGGTGTCAGGTAACAATAATAGCTACGATGTTATATACCTTGACTTTAGCAAAACGTTTGACAAGGTACCCCAACAGAGACTATTGAATAATATCAAAACCCACGGCATAGGAGGAAAAGTGTTAGAATGGATTAGAGCTTGGATTAGTGACAGGAAACAGCGGGTTACCATAAAGGGTTTAAAATCAAGGTGGGGAAGTGTTTCTAGTGGGGTCCCCTAGGGCTCAGTTTTGGGCCCCTTATGTTTTTAAACGACTTGGACGATGGGATTAGTAGTAATGTTAGTAATTAGGTCAGGAGACGACTCCGAGATTCTGCAAGATAGTCTTAACAAATTGTTCACATGGTCGGTGAAAGGGCAAATGAAGCTCAATATCTCAATGTGCAGCTTATTAAACGTAGGACTATACGACCCCGAAAATAGATATAGCTTAGATAACACGTTTTTAGATCAAACTGAGTGCGAGAGAGACTTGAGAGTTCTAGTGAGTCCTGAAATGAAATCCAGGAAACAGTGCATTAGCGCCAAGAATAAAGCTAACAGAGCATTAGATATCATTGCTATAACGGTTACGAATAGAAGTGCAGAGGTAATTATCAAACTATATCTAGCGTTAGTTAGACCCATCATTGACTATGGGGTACAGTTTTGGTCTCCATCTTATAGAATGGACAATTCACCAGAATCGGTACAGAGGAGAATGACCAAAACTATACCTGGGCTCAGAAGTTTA
>NC_134785.1:37229602-37234602 GCF_046742065.1 Oratosquilla oratoria
ATTCATCTTACTTAACATTTTCAATACATCTGTGAAGTTATTCTGAATGTCATCAGGAGAAACTCTTTGGCCAAGCGAAAGCACCTGCGCATAGGAATGGTTTAAGTAAGGTTTAAGAATAGACTCTCTTCCTCTCTTTTCACCAAATGACCCACAATCTTATACAGTTTGCTCTTTCATTCTCTAATCTTGCTACATCGTGCCACGCACCAACCACTTTATTTCTTTGTATTTTATTGGTGCCTAGAACATCTCTGTTACATATTTCCACTATTGTTGCCTTTACGTTTACTTTTATTTTATTTTCGATTTTATCTTTTCATTAACTTTCTTCCGCACTTCGATATACTTGTTATGTCTTTGTCTTCCCCGGCTCCTTTCCAGTCTCACATTCTTAATCTTTATTTATAAATCTACCTCTCTCTAGATTTCCTCCGCTTCCTTATCCTTTTTCTTTACCTCCTTCTCTTCATTCATTTATGTGCTCTATACTTGCCTCATTTTCCTATCCGTCTTTCTTCTCTTAGTCTTATTGTTTCCTTTGCCTTTCAAACACTGCTCTGGTCATACGCCTCAAATCCTGTTTCCCTCTTATTATCTTTCTCTCATCTCACCAGTTACTCCTATTTCTCCCCTCCCTCCTTTTTGTCCTCCACCGTTCCTTTTTTATCCTATCTACTATCTACTCCTTCGTTTCCTTCCTTTAACTTCTCCAGTAGTACCAACATCTCTTATTCTGAATTCCTACCTATGCTGTTTATCTTTTCCTCCAAGAATCTTTGCATCTTCGTCGCCTTCAGGCCCAAGACTACGATTCCAGAAGGTCTGAACCTCCTCTGTTCCCTACTGCCTCCAATCACCGTCCCCACTTCTTCCCTCATAACCTTGGCTCTATTACCTCTTTACCGTCTTCTTCCAGTCCTCCATTACGTTGTTCCCTTTTTCTTCTTCTTCTTCCTCTGAGTTCTTCATCGAACACGGAACGCAAACCACCCAGAAGTCAAGATGAGAAAACTGAGTCCACAATTACTGGGAATTGCTGAAGAGTTGCGAATGTCCACAGTATCTTACCCATCTAGGGTATTTGCTGCATGTGATTATGGAGTTAGAAGCTGCTAAGTAGCATGCAGCTGATACTTTAGGGCCTATATGGGGCGCCCCTACGGACCAGATCACACATCATTTTGTTTGTGGTAAAGGAAATCTCTTTCAAAGAGAAATTATGACATTTTATTATGCTGCGACTGTCCCGCCGTTATGCTGTCCCCCCCCCACTCTTGTTACTGTCCTGTACCATTTCTCTGAATATTCATTTTCTCATTTCCCCGAACCCTGTGACGGGGGGAAAAGAATACTGCCACCAAGCCTTTCCACTTGAGTCGTATCAGGCGGCGAAAACGGGACAGGGATAGGAATAGTCATCTTTCTCCCTGTAGCCCCAAAGGGTACATTTCTCTCTCTCTCTCTCTCTCTCTCTCTCTATATATATATATATATATATATATATATATATATATCTATCTATATATATATCTATCTATATATATATATATATATATATATATATATATATATATATAACATATGAGAGGGGTGGGAGAAATTTTCTAACCAGTACCCTTAGGTTTGTGTCTTTTAATTTGCGTGGATGTGGTACAGTTGGGAGTAAATGGGAAGAGATAGGCAGTATGTTTGTGAGAAGAAAATTGGATGTGTTGTTATTGAGTGAAACTAAATTAAAAGGTTTGGGTATTTTAATGTGCGTGAATGTGGTATAGATGAGAGTAAAAGGAAAGAGATAGGCAGTATATTTGTGAGAAGAAAGATGGATGTGTTGGCATTGAGTTAAACTAAGTTGAAAGGGATGGCGAGGGTGAGTTTGGGAGTGAAGATGTGAGGATCTCAGGAATGAAGAGAGGACGAGGGAGAGAAGTGCTGGTTTTACTAGTAAGGAAAGAGATAGGTATGCGTGTGGTGGTGTGGAAGGAGGTTTCTTCAAGATTAATGTGGATGAAGGTGAAACTGGGAAGGGAGATGCGGGTTTCTGTAATTGCATATGGGCTTGGTAGCGAGAAGAGTGTAGAGGAAAGGAAGGCTTTTGGATAGATTTAAACGAGTGCATAGATGGTTTAGGAAGAAATGACAATGTAGTTGTATTGGGAGACCTTAATGCTAGCGTAGTAAATGAAGGAAAAAATCGTAGTGGAGAGTTGATGGTGGAGATGTGTCCAGAAAGAGAGTTGATAATAGCAAATACAGTGTTTAGGAAGAAAATGAAGAATATGTACACATGGAAGAGGGTGGTGGATGGTAAGGTGGTAGATAGAGCGTTAATGGACTATATAGTGGTATCCAGGAGAATAGTTGGAATAGTTAAGGGTGTACATGTTCTAAGGGGAGAAAGTGGCGTAATATCAAATATATTTTTAGTGGAAGTAAGTTGAGAGTAGAGAATAGAAGGAGAAAGAAAAAAGAAGGGGTACAAGAAGAAGCTGAGAGAGGAGTGGGAGGCAGTGAAGGATAGAGTAGAACTAGGAGTGGAGGAGGAGAGGGAATGTTTAAGGTAGGGAGTCAAAAGGTGTGCAAAGATGGTGTGTGGAACAAGGAGGACGGGAGTGAAGGATAGAGTAGAACTAGGAGTGGAGGAGGAAAGGGGATGTTTCAGGTAGGGAGTCACATCGTGTGGAAAGATGGTGTGTGGAACAAGGAGGACGGGAGATAAGCCACTTGTTGTTTGCTGACGACACTGTCCTTATAGCAGGATCACAGGAGGAATTGAGGAAGTTAGTGACAGTGTTTGGGAATGTGTGTGAGAGAAGGAAGTTGAAGATAAATGTGGGTAAAAATAAGGTGATGAGGTGTACAAGGAGAGAAAGTGCCAGCAGACTAGAAGTGAGTATTAAGGGAGAAAGACTGGAGGAAATGGATAGTTTTAGATACTTGGGTGCGAATGCGGAGGGAAAGGGACAAATGGAGGCGGAGTTAGAATGTAGATTGAGAGAAGCAAGTAAATGTCTTGGGGGACTAAAAGTGTGATGAGAAATAGACATTTAGGGATGGATGCTAAGAGACGATTATATAAGGGAGTGATTGTGCCGACAGCACTGTATGGGGCGGAGAAATGAGACATAAGAGAGGAATAGAAGAGGAGTTTGAATGTGTTTGAGATGAGGTGCCTCAAAAGTATAGTAATGGTTACTAGACCGGATACAGTGAGAAACGAGTAGGTGAGGAGAACGGAAGCGGAAAGGGAGCTGGGAGATAGTGTTGATGAAAGAGTATTGGGATGGTTTGAACACATGGAAAGATTGAGTGAAGAAAGATAAGTAAAAGAAGTGTGGAAGGTAGAGGTAGCAGGAGTGAACATGAGGGGGCGACAAAGGAGGAGATGGATGGATGGGGTAAAAGGGTCACTGGGAAAGAAGGGAATATCTATTGAGGAAGGACGGGAGAAGACGGAAGATAGGAGTTAATGTAGAATGGTTTAATATTGATGATGCTGCGATGCATGAAGGGGAGTGGTGAAGGGATGGGGAGGGGGTGAACAAGTATGTATGAAAAATAAATTAACGTAGGCCGAAGGTCTTTCTCCCTGTCTTCTCCATTTCTCCATGAGAGGAATGAGATTGGAGGTCGCCGATTTATTGGAGCGGCCTTCCGGTGAATGTACTGAGTCTGTGACACTGCTTCTGACCCAGGTTAATGGGCGAAATACAGGAATGAGCCATCATCCAGGAGGACCCATGACAAGAGAGAGGGACGGGGGTGGATGGGAGTGAAGTAGATGAAGATAGAACATATGGGAGTGGATCTTATGCCTTTGTTTTTTGTCTACTTCCCTTAAAAGCTTTTGGTATATACATGTATATATGTACGAGTATGTATGTATGTATGTATGTATATATTTTGACTTTACCATTTCCACCACCTTTCTCTATCTATCTATCTATCTCTCCTCTCTCTCTTTATATATATATATATATATATTTATATATATACATATACACAATATATATATATATATATATATATATATGTGTGTATATATATATATATGTATATATACATATATATATATATTGTATGTATATATATATTGTATATATATAGATATAATATGTATATATATATATACAATATATATATATATATGTATATATATTCTCTTGTAAACATACGAGGTTGAAGGCTAAAGAGGATTCACTGTTGATTATCTTATTGCGTGTAGCTTCGATACAGCGCACAATCTTTTTATCTTCAGACTTGACGTATCTTAGTAGTTGTCCTATTGTAGCCGACGTTTCGGAACTTCCTGGTTCCATCTTCTGGGCGATCTGATGTGCAATGTCTGTGGATGTCGTATTTATACAATGGAGTTGGGATCATAAGGATTTCTGCAGGAAGGGGTCTCCTCTGATTGGTTGCCTAGGACCAATAGGGGATCCGGGTTACTGGAGTTCTGAGAGACCTTTCCCAGTGCGTGTAGTGGTTCTGTCTGTGTTCAGTCTCTTCATGGATGGTAAGACGCGCAGGTCTTTGGTCTGGATGTTGATGTTAGGATGGTTATCTTGTATGTATATGGCTTCCAGGAACAGTAGCCGTCGGGGATCCGATTCCCTGTCTATGATTGTCGTGTTATTGTCTAGGTCTTTTCTTGTTAGTGCTTTTTTGTGGGAAGAGGTATAGTGTGACTTGATTTATCCGTTGGACAGGTGGCATGTTAGGCGTCGTGTTAATTGTATTGTTGTCATACCAATGTAAATGTGAGATCCACACGCCTCACTATTGCATTTATATTGGTATACAACGTGGTCTTGTTGTAATGGTGTTTTTGTGGTGGTGGGTTGGTTACGGATAATCATTTGGGCTGTTTTCTTAGTATCGTAATAGATGATGAGTTAGATTTGTTTTTCGGGGTCTGTTGGCTGTATGTTCTTGTTTATGATTTATTTTAATATCTTTTCAACTGTTTTGTATTCTGTTGACATGTGATTCTTATA
>NC_134785.1:37247102-37249602 GCF_046742065.1 Oratosquilla oratoria
AAACGCGAAGAAAAACGCAAAGAAGAACGCGAGGAAGAAGAAGAAGAAGAAGAAGAAGAAGAAGAAGAAGAAGAAGAAGAAGAAGAAGAAGAAGAAGAAGAAGAAGAAGAAGAAGAAGAAGAAGAAGAAGAAGAAGAAGAAGAAGAAGAAGAAGAAGAAGAAGAAGAAGAAGAGGAAGAAGAAGAAGAAGAAGAAGAAGAAGAAGAAGAGGAAGAAGAAGAAGAAGAAGAAGAAGAAGAAGAAGAAGAAGAAGAAGAAGAAGAAGAAGACAATATCTTATACGCCCATTCTTCAAAATGTCGGGAAACATAGTACCTCGATCAATTCTGTTGGCTCGGCCAAAAACTGACAAAAGTTCCAAATTGAGTGAAGTTTATTTCTAATTATATATAAATTCAAACCGGGTTGTAAAATTTTATTCTAAAATGTTCATATAAAGGTAAAACAAACCTGCTTTCAATTTTTTTTTTCTTTGTTGACACGTCTGTAAGAAAATGGTTTGTAGATCTTCGAATGAAATGTTATTAATTAATGCTTTTCGGCTTTATTTTATACAAAGTATTTTTGAAAAAGGGCAAGTTTGATCGAATAATTTTCTCTGTTCCTTGAATAATAAATGAGATCAAGGTTACACTGGGGACCCTATTTATTTGCCACTGTAGAAGGATTTCGTGTTTGTAACTTTTTTTTTATACTTAGGTTTAGAACACACAGAGAAGACTAAAAATCAGATTATATTTTTATTTTTATCATTATGTTAAATATATATGATTGTAAAGAGCAAAACAAGGAAATAGGTTCTTTCGACCTATCAAGGAATATACATAATACAAGGAACTAGCTTCGGTTAATCCAGTAGTTGCTCAAAACATCTGCCGGGGTGTAATAGTAGTACGAGAAAATCTATCGGGATATTGAACAAATACAAACAAACAAATAGCTAAATAAATAAACAAATAGATAAATAAATAAATAAATGAATAAATAAATAAACAAAAAACAAACAAACAAACAAGCAAACAAACAAACAAACAAACAAACAAACAAACAACAAACAAACAAACAAACAAATAATAAATAAATAGATAAATAAATAAATGAATAAATAAATAAATAAATAAATAAATAAATAAATAAATAAATAAATAAATAAATAAATAAATAAATAAATAAATGAATGAATGAATGAATGAATGAATGAATAAATAAATAAATAAATAAATAAATAAATAAGTAAATAAATAAGTAAATAAATAAATAAATAAATAAATAAATAAATAAATAAACAATTAATAAATAAGTAAATAAGTAAATAAGTAAATAAATAAATAGATAAATAAATAAATGAATAAATAAATAAATAAATGAATAAATAGACGGCGGAAGCAGGTAGTCAAGAAGACGTGTAGAATGCGACTGGAATAAGGCGTGTCCAGCGGTTCACAGAAGTGCCGATGGGGTGTTCACTGATCGTCTTCTGCTTCGTTCTGCCTCTCGAGGGCGGGGGGGGGGGGTTATTTGTGCCCAGAATATGCCAGCGTGGCTACTGTCGTTTGCAAAGCTCCACATGTCATAGCGTCAGGTAAAGGAGGGTGATAGCAGGACATTTGGTCACAGAAGGACATTCGCTATTACCGTGCAGCCTAGTTGTGTAGCTGCAAAGAAGTAAATGTAGTCTGTATATTGATGATAGGGGTTTATTTTGTGATGCATTTTTTCAAATATGTAGTTTCCAGTGGTTGTTAATTGTTTGAGTATTTTTGTGTTGTTGACTAGATCTTGCCTGGTAGGAGTTTTATTGTGTGCTTGTGTCATGTGTTTGCCTATGCAACCTTCACGAGTATGCATTGTGATTCCCCTGCTCACAGAGGTAGTGGAATGAGGCATTGGGGAGAAGTTTACAACCTTCTTCTAATGAGATTGTTGCCTTTAGTTAAGTTGTTTCTCATGATAAGGCTGGAGACTTTTGTATTTTTGTAGTATATAATAAGAGCCAATTTGTCGTGTGAGTTGGTGCATGTAACGTTGCGTGCAATGATTTCTTTCGGAATGCGTTCGTCTGTTTTGTATGCTGGTGTAATTTGATTTTTTGAAGAAAAAAAATTGTGTGTGCAGAAGGTGTGTTGTTTTGTTCGTGTTGTGCGAGTGAAGAGTCTCGTCTCTTTGTCAATGATGGAGTTGGAAAAGCTGTATCTGTTTGACGCGCGACACTTTAAGGTGGAAAAACTTCCAAGAGGAACAATTCCTGTATGCACGTCGAAGGTATGCCCGGATGACACTAAGTTTGTACCTTTGGAGGCACTCACTTGCTGCATTCATGCATCTTCCAGTATCATTCTTCTTCCTATAAACAGCGGTCTTGTATGTGTTGTTTTGAGAGTGGATGAGGACATAAAGGAAAAGGGATCTTGTTGTGTATGTTGAGTTCATAGGTGAAGAATAATACGGAGTCTTTTAAGTTGCTTGCCAAGTCCATATGTAAGAGTAGATATTTGTGAGA
>NC_134785.1:37257102-37262102 GCF_046742065.1 Oratosquilla oratoria
CTGACCCGACCTCGTGTCAGCCTCAGGTCAACTAGGGTTGGGGCAGTGATGTTCCTTATCTTCTCATGTTCCCTTTCTTTTGTAAGAGGTTGCTACTTAAGATAGTCTCCTCCCTGCCACTTTGTACTACTGAAGAGGATTGCAGGTAGCAATCGAAATATATAGTTCCGCTTACGCAACTTTTTCTTTCGTCCGACTGTGGTGTTAGTTGTGATATATGTATATATATACAGTATGCATATATATATATATATATATATATATATATATATATATATATATATATATATATATATATATATATATATATATTCATATATACCCACGCACACGCACACACACACACACACACACACTCACACACACACACACACACACACACACACACACACACACACACACACATACACACACACACACACACACACACACACACATATATATATATATATATATATATATTTATATAATTATATGCATATATATATATATATATATATATATATATATATATATATACTGTATATATGTATATTTATGTATATATATATATATATATATATATATATATATATACACCCCGTGTTATTTTAAGTACCGTTTTGAAATATAAATTAAACAAGTAGGCTTTTCGTAACTATTTTATTTTTTACATAAAAGTCTCTACTATAATCTACTTTTCAACATAATTACGGAATTATCTGACCGTGTTTAAGTTTGTTTGTGAGTATTTGAAATGCCTCCTTCGATTGAGAATGCCGCCAACTATGAAATACGCGCTGTGATTCGTTTTCTTACTGCTAAAGACGTGAGAATGGATGAAAATCATCGTCAGATCAGTGAAGTGTATAGAGAAAATATCATGAGTGATGGGATGGTGCGGAAATGGGTGAGAGCTTTTAAAGATGGCCGTACAAATGTGCATGATGAGGAACGAAGTGGACGACCTTCCCTTATTACTGATGGTTTGGTGCAGAAAGTTGATGAAAAAGTGAAAGAAAACAGACGCTTCACGGTTTCTTCGTTACACCAGAATTAAAGCAGCAATCCATGGAATGGTGGCATTCGTCATCACCCAGCGTGTACTTCACAGTCGGCGACATTCTCAATCTGAGGAGGCATTTTAAATACTCACAAACAAACTTAAGCACGGTCAGATGATTCCGTAAGCACGGTCAGATGATTCCTCCCTCCTCTCCTACTTATATCCTTTTATACTCTCCTCCTCTCCTCCACTACTTCTCCCCCCCTCCTGTCCTCCACTCCTCCTCCCTTTTTCCTTTTGTCTTCCTCTCCTTCTCAACTTCATTGTATGTGTATGTATATATATATATATATATATATATATATATATATATGTATATATATATATATGTATATATATATATATACATATATATACATACATATATATATATATACATATATATACATATATATACATCTAGATACATATATATATACATACATATATATATACATATATATACATATAGATATATATATATATATATATATATATATATATATATATATATAAGGGTTGGACAAAATAATATTAACACCACGCAAAATAGTACATCTTGATGCATGTTGGCAACACTGCTTCAGGGTAAATAATGCAGGTCTCATAGGTTATCTTTCAATGTCTTACACGCTTTAGTCTCCGTCGGTTACAACAAGCGACCGGTGTAATGTTTGATCTCTCGGACTTTGAAAGAGGACAAATCGTTGGTGCTCAGTTAGCGGGAGCGTCGGTGACGATCACAGATGAACTGTTGAAAGTTTCTCGAAGGACAGTATCCACGGTAATGACAGCACACACAAAACATGGGAAAACATCGTCGGCGAAGAGCAATAGTGGGTGAAACCCAAAGATATCCGATAAAGACCGAGAAACATAGATGATTGTGGCCAGACAACATAAAACCACAGTGGCAAAAGTGACAGCAGGATTCAACACACACCTGAAGAATCCTGTGTCGACGAAAACAGTACGCCGGGAGCTCCACAAAGCTAACATTCATGGTAGGGCTGCAATTGCGAAATCCCTTATAACGGATACCAACGCTAAGCTGCGAAAGAAGTGGTGCCACGAACTTAAAACCTGGACACGTGATGATTGGAAGAATGCGGTATGGTCCGATGAATCAACGTTCACGTTATTCCCTACGAACGGCAGGGTTTGTGTATTAAGAACCCCAAAAGAGACCTAAGATCCGGACTGCCTACTTCCTACAGTCAAGCATGAGGGCGGTTCCGTTATGACTTGGGCGGCTATATCGTGGTATTCAATTGGTTCTCTTATTCACATCACAATCCGGATGATTGTGAATGAATATCTGGACATCCTCAGTGATGAAGTTCTTACTGTGGTGGCTAGTTGTGCGCTTACTGTTTTCTTAAGAGTATTTTCCATATGTCTTACTATGGGTTTGTTTTCCTTTGAAATGAGGTTTATGACTTCAACATAGGTAGTCGTTATAGCTAGATTGCTATATTGGGCACAAAACCCTTCTTTAGTAGCCTGGGATATTTTCTACTTTGTGGTTAGGGAAGAATGTTGTTAGAACGGAGTGATAATATTCTATTTTATATGTTTGTATTCACAATTGTTCTTAACCAGGCGAGGTCACCGGATAACTAGGAGAGGTTGCAATGTAACTGGGAGAGGCTGCCGGTGTTTGGGTAGTGGCGGGTTATCGTATGCATGGGAGAACCTCCGACTTCGGGTTGTGACGAAATGTCACGTACTTGGTTTTGTGGCGTATTGTCCCAAACCGAGTTTATGGTGTTTTGTCCTATACTTAGGTTTATCGCGGTTTGTTGCATGCTTAGGTTAGTGGCGGTTATTTGCATGCTTGGGAGATCCTTCAGATCCTCTGCTGGTACATAAATATAAAATTGAGCCCAATTCTGATTACAAAGGATTACAAAGGCGGCGCATGCCAACAGGAGACCTTTTGGTCCATATCTAGGTCGGATGCGAAAAAAATCATATTAATAACAAAATAAAAAATAAAAAATATAACAATGTAAATAACAAATAAAATACATAAATAAATGCATAGGTATAGTTAAATGATAAACAAACAGGTAAATAGTAAATAATAATAAATTGACATATAACTAATAATAGATGAAAATCAGACAGACAAATGATAACAAAACAAAAACAAATAATATAAAATAAATTATCATCATTACAGCATCTTGCTTAGGTGTTTATCTAAATGATTCTTAAAGCTTCGAACTGAACTACATTGCGCTAACTGTGCAGGAAGTTTATTCCATTCATTAACTACACGGTTGGCAAAGTAGTTTCTACCTACTTCCAAATTTATTCTATTTCCGGACAGTTTGAAACCATTGTTTCTTGTCTGATTCTCATTCAATGTGAAAATTTTGTCACTTTTGATGTTGTCAATTACCTTCAAAATCTTAAAGACCTGTATCAAGTCGCCTCTGAGTCTACGTTTTTTTAGGGAAAACAGATTCATATGTTTTAGTTGATTTTCGTATGATTTATTTTTGATATTTGGAATCAGTTTTGTGGCTCGCCGTTGTACTTTTTCCAGTCTGTCAATGTCTTTAATGAGATTCGGTGACCATACGGAAACAGCATATTTAATGCCTCTCTAATTGTGAGGCATTTATTTTTTGTACACATATAAAAAACTCTGTATTTTCTTTTTGCAAGTTTCTTATGAGGGTTATGCCATGTTCAGTTCTTAGGTGGTCTTTAGGGGCTCCTGATGTAAAGTGGAAAGAAAGGTGACGGGATAACCTCATTGCCGTCATACCAATATAGGTGGAGGGGAGGGCTTCACAATTTCCTAGAGTACCTTTGAACCTATAAACGATATGTGATTTCTAAAGTTCATTTCTCTCTCTCTCTTTTTTTTTCTTTTTTTCTTTTTTGTCTCATGATAAATAACTAATTTTATTTTTTTCCCTGGGTTGACTTGTTTTATTTTTCATATAACTTGTTCCATTATGCGTTCTTCTTGTTTGTAAGCTTTGTAAATGTGGATTTATAATAAATGTTAATTTTCTCCTTGTTATGGTTATTGTCATTACTTTGTACCAGCCGTCCATTATATTCTTGGTCTTGTGGTTAATGTCTTTCTAACTAAAGCCGTTATTGATAAGTATTTGGGTAGAGCACTCAATTTAATTATGTACTTGTTCTCTTAGGATGTAGGCGCCGATGGTAGAGTCTTTATACCTCTGAGGGCACCCACTTAAACCATTTAAGTAGTGTCCAAGGTTGGTGGGTCTGGTGTATACTTCTGTGTTAAAAGAATATTTAGTTTGTTTTACGAGTAGGTCGAGGAAGGGCAAAGCTCCTTCAACGCTGTCTTCCATAGTGAAGGTGAGCTCAGAGATTTCTTGTAATATGAGCCGAAGTTTTTTCAGCGGCTGCATTGTTTTTTGTTTTTATAATGCAACCGCCACTAGCCATCATCAACCACGTACGTGATCCACACACATGCAACATGGTACTCGTCTTTTTCAAGACCTCCAATTTTGTAGACATCAACGATTTTCAAATATCAAAACACCTGACTAATGCAACGTAAGATAACAGGACGCCCCTACAGTGTCACCACACGATATGCCTAATGACACCTTATTAATTTATTCTCATTATTTTCTTTTACTCTGTACACCACACTTCGACTAATGCTTTAATCGTATTATTTACTTTTTTCTTTCAGATCATATTTCTGTCCATTTTCTTAAAGTTTTCCTTCATTGTCTAATTCTCCACTTCTCATTTATTCTAATTGTTAGACTAGTTTTCTTCATTCTTTGCTCTCACCCATCTTTCATTTTGGACTCCCCTTGTACCGGGTGGCTACAAGAAATGAAAGTCAAAATATGAGAAGTATACTGTAATCTCTGATACCACTGACAACTAATGCGTGTGTATACAAAGAGAGCTGGCTCTCAACTGACGCCACGCCGCCAATTTGGCGCGAACAGACATGCATCGC
>NC_134785.1:37264602-37267102 GCF_046742065.1 Oratosquilla oratoria
TCATCATCATCATCATCATCATCATCATCATCATCAAAATCATCATCATCATCATCAAAATCATCATCATCATCATCATCATCATCATCATCATCATCATCATCATCATCATCATCATCATCATCATCATCATCATCATCATCATCATCATCATCATCATCATCATCATCATCTTTTTTGTCTTTTCTTTCTCTTTTGCCTTGATATTCTATAAATTTCTCCTCTTTGCCTCTTCTACTTCCTCGACCTCCTTATCCTCCCCCTTCGTTGCCCAAAGGCAAACGAGGACACCAACTAGAGTTTTTACTTTGCACTTTTATGTATACATTTTTTCTTTTGCTAAGTTCACCAAACTCTGATATTATTTTGACAGAGCGAGGCCCCCCTGTGATTACCCCCAACCCCCTCGGCATCCCGACCCTTGATCAGGGTAAAAGAGGGAGAGAGGATGGAAAAGGAAAGAAAGAGAAAGAGAGACTGGTGGGGGCACGATGGATGGGTATATAAGAAGAGCGAAATTAGAGTGGGTGATGGAGAGAGAGAAAAAAAGAAAGAAAAAAAGAAAAAAATGGTGGAAAGGAAGGAAGAGGAAGAGGAGATTGTAGATGGAGGCAGGGAGGGGAAGGGAGATGAAAATTGCAAGGCGAGTGGAGTATCTTTCTAATTGAGAAGAAAGTGATGTGAATGTTGCAAAGCAAGAGGAGGAGGAGGAGGAAGGAAGAGGTGGAGGAGGGTCGAGAATAAAAAAAGAAATAGAGAACAAAGCAGTTAAGGAGAAAAATTAAAATTACTCTGCGATGACTGCAATCATCTGTGTATCTGTGTGTATTTTTCTGCGCCTCTGCCTGCGCATCTTTCTATGTGTTTGTCTATATGTCCATCTGCGTACATTCGTATTTCCGCTCTGCAATTCTGAGGATATCTCCATAAATTCAACATCTACGTATAGTATGATCATCTTTCTATTGAATCAAATGATTCATTATGTAATACAGTGACAAAAGTACGCCGAAATTGTAGCCTAAAAAAAAGATATCTTTTTGTGTTTTATATCTTTGCGACCGTAAACGATAGCAACACAAAAACAATGTTTGTTGATAGAACACTTCATTGCGTTCGATTGCGTATAAAATTTAAAAGGTAAGTACTAAGACCTGGTACAACTTTGCATTTTCTCTTTTGTAATATTATTTCTTTTCACGAGAATTATGTTTGAAACATATACCTTATCTCAAAAGTACTGTTTGAGAAAATTTTGATGAAAATATTCATCGACTGCATTTTTCTTAATACAGCAAACTATGCCATCTCTTGGTATTAGTTCCTATGACGTCATGAGCTGTGTACCAACAGACGAAATTCAGTGATATTGAGAGTTTTTATCGCCTTTTGAGAGTAGTTTCGACTCCTCAATATTCCTGACAACGGCCAAGATATGCCAATAGATAGTTATGGGCTATCAAAACCGCAATATCTCTGTAGAGATTTTTATTTTTTGGTGCATCATTGGTTCATTTTGTTCTGTGTTCATCTTGGTTCTGCAATGCTGTCTTTGAGCACTCAAAAAACAAAAGTAGTATACATGAAGCATTTAATGTTCTTAGATTGTGCCCCTACACAAAATACTACATTTATTCCATATTTCGCCCGCCTTTTGGATGCCACAAGCTTTGTAAACAATATTTTATACAAAGTAATAGATATTTTTCCATCAAAATACTACGTTAGTTCCATAATGATGCCTCCTGAATGCCACAAGCTAGACACATTAGTTTAGATTGTTTAAAAATTGTATAAAAAAACAAAAGCTTTACTACAAGTATTGCTAAGAACATACCAATCCATATAACAAGTGATCATTTTTTTCATTTATTCCTATACTGCACGCTCTTATTTAGCCAGCTACTAAAATATATCAATAGTAAACATATACCAGTTCAGGTGTAATAAAAAATGATATCTGTATCATATATTGTTTAGTCAGTATTGTTTCTCTGAGTTCAAAAGAAAAAATCTGCAGTTTAAAGTATTGGAAAGTTAAACTGTGTCTGTCTGTACAAGGATGCGGTTTTATATTACTTGAATTGCATGATGACCAGTGATGCCAATGATGTTGATAACTCCGTTGATGCATCGGCCCCGTTCCAACACCCTGTCTTCCTAATGGCTTCCTGTCTTCCTAATGTCTTCCTAATTGTTTGCCTTATTTTGTTTTATTTCCCCTTACGTTTTATTTATTCTCTCTGTATAAGTTTTCGTTATTCACTAATAATTTCTCCTGGTTTTATTTTTCGTATATATATTCACTTGATAGATTTAATAGAAAATTCTGAAAACAATATATTTTATGATTTGTTTTGCCTTTGCTTTGAAAATGCTATTTAGTACTATTGTAAGAGAATCTAGCCCCATCATTTAGCTCTCTGTGTATGTTCTGAACGTGAATAATATAATTGTTGCTGAGTTTTATATGTTATCCATATCTTTTTATTCTGCAGCT
>NC_134785.1:37274602-37279602 GCF_046742065.1 Oratosquilla oratoria
TTCGATAGGTATTTATATTTATGATATCTTTTTTTGAGATATTGATCAAAACACTATTATCTCAAAGGTAATTCTTTTAAACACGGAGGGTTATATAACTAATTTTGTCTTCCTTAACCCAGTGATTTGATTCAAGATTTGAGATAAGATAAGATCCTGGTCTATGGAGAAATTAATATCTCCTGACTATGATCATTCAGGTGATGAAAAATTACTTGGCGTTAAAATCAAAGCCTGTGAGGGAAACTACTTCGATGAAGTTGATGTGTTTAGTTACCACATCATGGTAAAATGGGAAGTCATTCATAAGATAATGATTAATTAAACTCCATATCTCTTTGGAATAGTTATTGGATTTCCCGTCCGACATGACATAAATTATATACAATAAATATTTTATTACTTTGTACAAGTTATGCAATAATGTTACATATAGATACTTTTTACAACATAAGGGTCATCCTAGTATGTGCCAACGATATTTACTATATACAATTTTGATTATAATGAACACATAAAGGTTTGACCAAGATTAGGAATTTGATTATACAACAATGCTATATGCGTTAAGAGGAAACTACAGTAGAGGCGTGTTGCCACAATGTATTAGTATGTTGTCGGTGATAACACAGAACCAAATTTTTTTTTTTTACTGGAGATGTGTAAAGTGATTTAGACTAATTTGGGTACGCTGATTTCAAAAATCATAACCGTTTTGCTGTATCACGTCAGGATTTTTAGTGACAGAAATATTCCCATTGCCTAGAAGTCAGGATTTCAATGACATTTACAAAAATTCATTTATTCATTTATTTCATCATGAATGCTTCAAAATTATAGAAATTACAAAAAAAAATCCACTAGAATGTAATTAAAAATGCTTTAGGCATTTGGCTTTGCGTTTGTGCTGCTCTGTGTCAGTTTCACGATGCAGGAACCAGCAGAAGTCGCCCATCATGTTCGGGTTGTGCCGCCCTTGGTAACGCGTCTCCATGAGTGAAATCTCTTGGTGGAATCGCTCGCCGTGCTCGTCCGAGACAGCTCCCAAGTTGTCAGGGAAGAAGTTCAGGTGCTGGTGTAGGAAATGGATTTTCAGGGACATCCTGGAGCCAAGTTTCCTGAAGGACTCCAGCAGCTGCTGCACTATTTCTTCATAGTTGTCCGCGCGCTCGTTCCCCAAGAAGTTGTCCGTCACAGCTTTGAAGCTCCTCCACGCTGCCAGCTCTTTGGGGTTTAGAGTTGTCGGAAAAGTTTCGTCCTTCATAATCTGTCGGATTTGCGGTCCAACAAAGACACCAGCCTTGATCTTGGCCTCCGACAAGGTGTTGCCAAACTTCTCCTTGAGGTATAAAAACCCACGCCCATTCAGATCCATTGCCCGTACAAAACTTTTCATCAAGCCGAGCTTTATGTGGAGTGGTGGAAGGAAAATCTTGGCTGGGTCGACAAGGGCGACATGCTTCACGTTGTGTCGACCAGGTACATGCTCCTTTCGCTCTTCCCAATCTTTCTTCGTCCAGTGATTCTTGTCGTCTCTGCTATACCAGAGACAAAGGAAGCACATGTATTTCGTGTAGCCTGACTGCATCCCTAACAACAGCGCCACCACTTTCAAGTCTCCGCAGATGTGCCAGTTGAAGTCATTGTACTTGATGGAATCAAGCAGCTGCCGCATAGTCTCATAGGTCTCTGTCATGCCGAACGCGTGAGCCAGTGGGACTGATGGTTTCTCGTTGCCATTGTGGAGCAAAACAGCCTTCAAGCTGTTCTTCCCCGAGTCGATGAAGAGGCGCCAGTCTGCAGGATCGTGATCACACCCAAGTTCTTCCAACAGACCGTTGATGTCACTGCAGAATGTCATCGTGTCTTCCATCTCAAAGAACTCAGCCATGTCTCTGTGACGTGCTCTGAACAAGGATATCTTGGTGTTAGGTTCAAGTAGATTCCACTGCTGCAGCCTTGATCCAAGCAGCTCTGCCTTCGCCTTTGACAGCGAGAGATCTCTTACAAGATCATTTAAGTCTCCCTGGTTCAGAAGGTGTGGTTCTTGAGTGTCGGGTTCAAAAGGTTCATCATCACCATCCTCTTCACCACTGCTTACAGCTATGTTCTGATCAGCTGGAGGTGTTGGAACGGGATTCTCGTCATCACGAGGCACAGGTTTACGAGCAGAGACGCAGTCAGCGTACTTGATGTGGCCTTTATTCTTCTTGTTGAAGCCGGCGATGCTTGTGCAGCAGAAATAACAATCATCATGATGATTCTGCGGCTCACGCCATATCATGGGCACCGCAAATGGCATGCTCGCACGCTTGCCCACCAACCACTGAGTCAAGGCTGTGTGGCAGCTTGTGCAGCAGATGTGTGGTGCCCGGCTCTGTTCTTGGTCCCCCACCTTACACCCGAAGTAGTGAAAGTAAGCGGCCTTCATTTTCACTGCTGTAGATATACTACGCCGTTGATCTTTTTTGGTATACCGACAACAGACATAACACAAGTTGTCAGGATGATTGGAACAGGAACGCCTACTCATCTTTATCTGAAAGAAAGAAATATAACACAAGTTAACAACAATTGTACGAAATAGACATGTTAAAGACATATGCAAATTTCATTGAAATCCTGACTTCTAGGCAATGGGAATATTTCTGTCACTGAAAATCCTGACGTGATACAGCAAAACGGTTATGATTTTTGAAATCAGCGTACCCAAATTAGTCTAAATCACTTTACACATCTCCAGTAATTTTTTTTTTTTTTAATTTGTTGTTCAGTGTAATTAGCGTTTCTATCCTTGGGGGCGATATGACGCCGAGCATGTAGAATCATGGAGACGATAAAAGAGGAGACTTAAGAAGAGCATTAGAAAAGAGGAATAGCAGAACTAAATGATCACTTTATTTTAAGAGAGAGAGAGAGAGAGAGAGAGAGAGAGAGAGAGAGAGAGAGAGAGAGAGAGAGAGAGAGAGAGAGAGAGAGAGAGAGAGAGAGAGAATGAGAGAGAGAGAGAGAGAGAGAGAGAGAGAGAGAGAGAGAGAGAATGAGAGAGAATGAGAGAGAGAGAGAGAGAGAGAGAGAGAGAGAGAGAGAGAGAGAGAGAGAGAGAGAGAGAGAGAGAGAGAGAGAGAGAGAGAGAGAGAGAGAGAGAGAGAGAGAGAGAGAGAGAGAGAGAGAGAGAGAGAGAGAGAGAGAGAGAGAGAGAGAGAGAGAGAGAATAGATTAACATCAAAATCCAAAGTGAATGCTACGCGACTTTGGCCCCTAGAGATGTCACTGAATTCACTAAAATATGAGCTGGATAACGATAAAACACTGGATAATGATGAAGTTCGAGAAAGTTTACTAAATATAGTGCTACCTTGGACAATACCTTGCCGCTCTTTTGTCCAATGCAACCTGGGGCTAGCTAAGAAATAGAAGAAATTATATTTCTAAGGTTTCAAAAGATTTCATTACTGTATTATAAAACAAACAACCCGCAGGTTAATTGTTACCACCAGAGAAGTAATCTTTATGATGAGTCTATGAATTCTGTGGCTATGGTGGTCCAGTCATTAGTGTGACTTGCCTGTTGTCATGACTTTTGTGGGCTACTGTCCTCCCTATTACGTTTTAACATGTGAAATGAAATTATTCTCTTTTATATATTATACAAAAAGCATCAGAGTAATTGTAATTGCTGCAGAGCCTTGTGGTGTATTATTTTAGCGTTTAGGTTTGTGCATTCTACAAAAAGCATCAGAGTTATTGTAATTGCTGCAGAGACTTGAGGTGTATTATTTTAGTGTTTAATTTGTATATTCTACAAAAAGCATCAAACTAATTGTAATTATTACAAGGCCATGAGGAGCTGTATCTAAGTATTTTGTTGATAATATCCGTCATTTTTATCCCAGGAAACAAACTCGCACCAAAGAGGTGGAATGATAGAGAGATATAGATAAGGTAGTAATTTGATAGTAGAAGTTCCGGGTTGCAGAAGCAAAATGTAATCAGCATTATTTGAATGGGAATCGGTTGCCAGTCATAAAAGATTTTTGCGTGACTTTGGAAGGACGCAACCAAAGTTCATTGAATATTGACTATTAAACTCAATATGGAGATGATTGTAAATGAGATAAGCAATTAAGGAAAAGTTACGCAGGTGAATAAAGCACAGAAATCTCATGAAAAATGCACTTTTTACAATTACTACCATTAGACTGCCCTTACGATCATCAAGAGTCTCTTAGTTATGGATGATTTTTAGTGATCTTTTTTTAGTTTTGCTTAAATGTGCATTTTGGGTAACTTTAGAAAATAAATAAATAAATAAATGGATAGATAAGTTAACATATAAATGAATAAATAAACATAAAATAAGCTGTGCCATAAATATTTAAAAGAAACTATTTTCCATTCTGGTGCGAAGTCCCACGAAGATGATAAATAGATATACATACATACATACATATACCAAGGCTTTTTCCCCCTTTCAAGGGAGGTAGCCAAAAAGAAAAAGGCATAAAATCATTCCCACCCATTCCATCCTTAAATTCACTCCACTCCGCTCCACCCTCTCTCTTATCTTAGCACCTCGTGGATGACGGGTTATCCCTGCACCTTGTCCACTGCCCTGGGTCAGAGGCAGTGTCGCAAACAGATATAATAGAAATAAAGTCTCCTTTGTTACAGAAGTTGTTTATATAGTCTATAACCCCTCCAATACTGCTTGAATAGACTGTTGGCATTTAGGTTAAAATGAGGAACCAACGTCAGGATGCGCGGAGCTGCTACCGAAGCCATCACCTTTGTCCTATGCGCTAGCACTGTCGGGGCAGGAAATAGTGACTGCTAGGAATCGGAGAGGAGTACGGGATTCAAACCCACGGCCAAGCGAATGCGAGACTATCACGCTTCCGAAGGCACCACGAGTGCATAAAGAAAAGAGATAATTGGTGTAAAAAGTCTTAATTTCTCTTATCTACTTGGACACTAAACCTCTAAAGAGATCATTTATC
>NC_134785.1:37284602-37292102 GCF_046742065.1 Oratosquilla oratoria
TTCTAGAGTAAGAAGTCTTTTTTTTCCCGTGGCAATCTCAGGACAGAGGATGAGGGATGTCGTATCCAGAAACCAAATCAAGGAAAGAAAGAACAAAGACAGCGAAGACATTTTACTTCGATGAAACGTCATGAGAAATCAGAAAAAGAATCTATGAGCATAAGAACGAAGTGCGAACACCGCGGAACATCACTCATTAGTACTACATGGTACGAACCACAGCCATTTACATAATTGGAATTATGTTGAGGGACTACATACTGGTAGGGAAAAGATGACAAGGAAAACCATAGAAACACCTTACATCAATTCAAAAGAATCAACCAATCATAGAGAGCGGTTTGTGAACCTGGCACGCGCCTCGAGCGGATATGTGTTTTGCAGGGGCACATAAGGACTAATCAAAGAGATCTATTCCAAGACAACCAGCCAGATGGGTCGCTAGAGATGTATATAAGCAGCTTATGTCAATTTGCCTGTATCATCTTCTTTCTGAAGAAGACTATCGAAAAGATAGAGAATAAAGTGTATTTGCTCCATCCAGGAGTTGTCCTACACCACTTTCTCCAACTATTTGTCTTTCCCCTTGTCGAAATATGTATGTATATAAATATATAGGTATTTAGCGTCACATGAGGTAGGTCATGGAGTAGGGGTTAGAGTTGAATTATGGAGGAAGTCAAATGAATGTCATATGGATTCAAAAAGGCCATGAGAAATAGTTATATCGGAGTGAACACAAGTAGAAAACTGTACGAAGGAATGATTGTGCCCGCAACACTGTATGGAGGAAAGACTTGCAATTCAAAGAGACAAAAAGGAAGGACCTAAACGTGTTTACGATGAAGTGTCTAAGAAGTCTGGTAGCAAATATGATGATGGATAGAATGAGAAATGTGCAAGGGAGGCAGAGAGAAAGAATGAAAAGAGAGTTGATAGATAGGTTTCATAGGATTCTGGGATATTTTTGGTATATGAAAAAAATGGGTGAAGAAAGAAGAGCAAAAAGAGCGTGAAAGACGGGGGTTGGGTGGAATAAAGTCGAAAGGAAGACCAAAAATAGTGTGGATGGACGGGAAGAAAGGGGCAGTGAATGCAAGAGCAGTGAAGGGAGAGGGGATGAGATGTGTGTAAGTTGAGAATGGTTGTAAATGGATGAGGAAATGAAGCGGCCCGAAAGGATTTCTTCTTGTCTGTTGTGTAATTTCTCGAGAAAATGAAGGTGGAGGTCGCTGTGTAATGAAACGGTGTGGGATAGACCAGCTTCAGCTGACGGGTCCTGCTTTGGAGGTGATGACCTCTGAACCGAGCGCGCGGGGGAGGGGGGGTTGTAAGACACGATCATACTTCTACAAGAACCTTAGGTGGTAGAGGGGCCAACTAGTAGGTTTTCTAATACTTGTGAGACGGTTGAGGTGAGTGTGTATGCTTTGACTCATTCATCCACTTTATACGAGGGAATGGTGTCTTTTAGTACTGTATATGTATGTATGCGTATATGTGTTGGATTAACTCTTCACTTAAAGACTTATGTGTTTGTTCCAGTGACTACCAGACAATTTGACATAGTTGAGGGAAATCCAATTAAAAGTAAATGGGCTAACTTAAGAGATTTATCTATGGTAGCTGAAAGTAAAAACTGAAATGGCTTGTTTACGACTGTTTTACTTCCAAAATGTTTACTAATAATGGAGTGATGTATTGAAAGGATTCTTTGTCTATCTTATAAGCTGATTTTCTAAAGCTTATCACATTTTTATAGAACTCTCTAATTAGAATGGGTACTTTCAAATGGATGAATTTTGTCTGGTGTTAGTCATAACATAATAAATGACATGTGGTAGACTTTTCAAAGTTGTCATTCTAATAATCACGAAGAACCCACAGTCGGAATAAAAGGAAACTTAAAATAAAGTATAACTTCTATATTTCGGCTAATGGAATATAATATAGAAGTTATACTTTCTTCTAAGTTTCCTTTTATTCCGACTGTGGGTTCTTCGTGATTATTATCTACAAATGTGCCACTACATTTTGTCTAAGTGGTTGTCATTTTATGTTTATTTTAAATTAGTTGATAGAGATAATTATAAATTTTGTACCGATAATTACATGCAATAGATTATGGATATTTCGACAATGATGTTTATTCTATAAACCTAATAAGTATATGCTACTTTGTTTTGGCTTTTAGCTTCACAGGCCTTCTTGTTTGATAATCATAAGTATGTCTGCCATATATATATATATATATATATATATATAATATATATATATATAATATATATATATATATTTTTTTTTTTTTTTTTTTTTTTTAGCATATTGGCTTCAGGCGATTTTTCCCCATGGTCCTTGTATCCAATGTAGCCTTGCGATGCGTTTTGTCTTCAAATTGTATTGTAAATATGATTATAGATTAAGACCAGGGTTACCTATAGCTCCCGCTTAGCCTGTCTGCTCGAACATACAAGAAAAAATGAAAGCGTTTGCCAAGGCTGTGCACACCTTATTTTTTTTTCTAACTACTTTTCCTTCCCCATAAGAGAGATCAAAGTCTCTTATATTTTTTAGATAATCCTTTTTTATTTTCTATTTACTTTTTATTTCTTATTTTTATACATGTGCCCTGAACGACCAAACTTTGGCTTAGATAAAGAGGTTTTGTTTTCGAGAATACCGCCAGATATGGTATATTCTTCCAAGCGTTTTCCTATTTTTCTGTATACGTTAATGATTCTCCCGCTGGACTTGTTTTTCAGAAGAAAAAAAGAAGAAGAAAAAAAAAAAAAAAAGAGGTGAGCTCTCCACCACAGAAAACGAAGAAATGCATTCATTGTTTATGGATGGCTGAAGAGATATTTTTACTTTTTCATATTCTAATACGTAATTTTCGTTTTTTAGATTGAATAATAATGTAGAGAAAAATGCACATTAATATAGAATACCTTTCCTAGTATCCGTCAGGAATTAAGCTTAACCGAATGTCCAGCCGGCACGCAACAATTATAGCAGGGTAATATATTGTTGATTATGTGTAGATGGTAAGATAATTTTCATTGCGATGTTTCAATTCTTAAATTGATGGAGAACAGCTTTTTCCGCATATAAACGGAATCGCCTTTTGCACATACAAATAGAGGCATAAGTAAGTTATCGATCCCTGCACATCAAACATCTAAATAGTCATTTGACTGAATTCAGAGACGTATCTAATTGATTGTTCTTCAGGCAAACTAAACGATTTTGGGAAGCGAAGGGAAGGAGATCACGTGACTACGAAAGTGATACTATTGAATTCATAACACTTCACTCGACCGGTTTCGACTCATGTCATTCTCAAGAAATGGTGTCATGAGCTGTGACTTGACCAGCCAACAGCAGGTTATAACACCAACTCTTGAGAAAGACACCACTCGAGCGAAAGGTTATAATCTCAATTAAGGTACTTCCAAAGTCCCGTGTTTCCCTTTCCTTGTCCTTCCATACCTGTCTATACAAATTGTAAACTTACTTGATTAAACTTAGGGTCAGATTTGAGACTAAACGAAGTCCTGAGTTACTGACTGGAGTAGCAGTGTAAACCTGAAAGAAAACCAGATGGCCACAATCTCAAGTTGAAGGTTCTCGCGATCGTAGGATCATCTGACTCATTTTCACTATAATTATAGGTTCCACTTGTTCGACCTTATGGCAGTCCGTCTGCATAGACGACAACGTCTCCACTTCAAATGGAAATTAAGAGGCCTGCTCTATGAGTTGCGGTGGAAAGGCGCCTTCTTGACCACCTGAGCCTTGGATCCGGTGGCATGGAAGCTCCTAAGATGTCTAGGGGATACAGAGGCCTACTAGAGCATCCGTCAATCGACGACCTCCTAGCATGGAGTCCCTTCATGGGTTTCGTAGGTTTTCCTTTCTTTTTGGTAGAGTTACTCACGGCTGCACGGTCTTTGAAGATGTTTCATACAAACGCAAATCCAAACAGGAAGGAAAACTTATCTGACTACAAATCTAAAGTAGGTTCTCATTTAATAAGGAATACCACAAGCATAAAAGGGGGTTGGTTACTAGACGTAAAAATTGGTAGCTGCATTTATTACTGTTATATTGTAATATAAGTTTTATTCTTTTTTATGTATTATTTATCAACTTCTTAGTAACAGTAACCCCAGACTATCTCAATGAAGAAGAAACGTTAAAATACATGAATGGAGAATTTGATCGCACTTATCCTTAAAAAAAAAAAATCTTAAAGATATGATACAAAAGGAAAAAAACCATTGTTACCATGATATAGATATATATTGCAATTTTTTATTCAAAAGACACACGCACACACACACACACACACACACACACACACACACACACACACACACACACACACACACACACACACACACACACACACACACACACACACACACACACACACACACACACACACACACACACACACACACACACACACACACACAGTTACACACACACACACAGTAAACCCAGTATTGTCTGTAATGCATATATATATATATATATATATATATATATATATATATATATATATATATATATTTAATGAAGCGGCCTTGCTGTGGATATGCTGTATCTTGCGATACTGCCTCTGACCCAGGGCAGTGGACAAGGTGCAGGGATGACCCGTCATCCACGAGGTGCTAAAATAAGAGGGAGGTTGGAGGGGTGTGGAGTGTATTCAGGGATGGAATGGGTGGGAATGATTTTATGCCTTTTCCTTTTTGGCTACCTCCCTTGTAAGGGGGAAAAAGCCTTGGTATATGTATGTATGTATGTATGTATGTATGTATGTATGTATGTATGTATGTATGTATGTATGTATGTATGTATGTATGTATGTATGTATGTATGTATGTATGTATGTATGTATGTATGTATGTATGTATGTATGTATGTATATATATATATATACATATACATATATATATATATATATATATATATATATATGCATGTATATATATATATATATATATATATATATATATATATATTAATGTACAATTCCCATATGGTGCTATATACATACTCCTGATACTTATCTGCATTCAAAATTTTACAAAAAGAACTTGAACACAATGTTTCTTCTCCCTCAAAAAGAGTTATTGTTTTACAACCGACAATGTTACAATTATCATCATTATCAAGTTCTACCCTAGTCCTTTTTAAAACATCTACATGTCTAACTGACACTTCCCTAGTTTCTAAGTGTAAGAGCTTGTATTTATTTGCACCTGCAAAACCAATTATTATATTTGGACCTAAGGATCTTGGTGAAAGTTTATTGCTAATTTATGTATTTTGGCCAAGACCAAATCTCCTTTTTGTATTTCTATTTTCTGTGCTATTTTATGTTGTTGTTTTTTCATCTCTTGTGTATAATCCTTCATGCATTCCCTAACTCTTTGGTGTATGGATTTAATATATGTATCCTCTTTGAGATGTAATCATCTACAAGTATATTTTACACTGGCTTTGGTTCTGCAATCAATATTTCATATGGGAGAATTTTGTCTCCCCCAAAGGTGATGAAATGAGGTGCTTTAGCTGTAGATGTATTAATTTGGTTATTATACTATGTGGAGGAGGATTCATCTGGATAATAACTTTGTTTATCTTGAATAACCTATATAATTCTTCCATGATTTTTTTTTCATTAACTTCAGTACCATTGTCTGAAACTAAGATCTTAAGGAAAGTGACATTACAGATTATCTGTTCATAGATTACTGAAGCAATTGTTTCAGCTCTCTTATTTGGTATGGGTTTTAGAATACAAAATCTTGAAAGGTAATCAATGGCAACATATACACATTTATATTCATTTTCAGACATAGGTAACTCCTGTGTATCTAAGTGAACTCTCTCCCAGGGTTTCTGAGGAATGGGATATGAAAGTATAGGAGGTTTAGGTGTATTTTCTTTTATCTTAGCGCATTTCAAGCAATTTTCTATATAAGCATAAATGTATTTCTTTATACCTGGTCAACATTTTTTAAGTTGTGCTTGTCTATAATATTATTTCTTCATGGATTAGAACTACAATCACTTTCATGAAGTAATTTCATTACTTCTGGTACAAGAGTTTGTGGAATTACCAACTGATACAATGGGCCCCTAGAAATATCCTTCCCAATTACAACTGTTTTTCTATACAAAAGCCCATTGGTCAAATGAAATTCCTCTATCTTGTACCCTTATGATAGTTTTGGAGGAATACCCCATGGGTTCCTTAAATTCTGGGCTAATTTTTTCCAAGTTTGATCTCTTCTTTGATCCCATATTATCATTTCCTCATCTAATGTTACTAGTTCATTAATACCGCAGATGAAATTGATCAAACCTGATATTGGTTGGCTAATATTTCTAGATAATATATGCTGTAACGTTCTTCCTACCTGGAATATACTCAAACTTAACCTCGTAACACTAAAGTGTAGTAAACCACTTGGCTAACCTGCCCCTAAGAGTTCTATATTTGAAAAAGCTCTGGAAACCTGTATGATCAGTCCACATTCTGATTGGATATTCCACTATCATATGCCTAAAATTTTGCAATGAATATATCACTGTTAATGTTTCTGTTTCTGTAATGGGGTAGTCTCTCTCTGCACTATTATGAAATTTCGATGCATAACCTATCGGCTTCAATTTTCCATATCTCTCTTCCATCAGTATACCCACTAACCCTATGTCAGACGCATCAGTACAAAGAATGATCTCATCATAATCAGGAAATATGAAAAATGAAGAACTAGTAAGTTTATTTTTCAATTTGTCAAAAGTTTGTTGTTGTGTAGGTCCCCAAATGAATTTTGAATATTTCCTCAACAAGGAACTTAATGGATTAGCTATGTGTGCATAACTCTTAATGAACTTTCTATAATACCCTGTCAACCCCAAGAAACTTCTAAATTTTTCTACCTTGTCCATAACTGGATAGTTCTTTACTGCTTCTACCTTTGAATTCACTACACTAAGTCCATGTCTGTCTATCTTATGTCCCAAACAAATGACACTGTCCTGCAAAAAACTTGCATTTTTCTAGTTTCAATTTGAATCTTGCTTTAATTGGTCTTCAGAATACCAAATCTAATTTCTTAAAGTGTTCAGGTGCTGTTTGGAAAAATATTGAAATATTATCTAGAAATACACTGGCAGTGTTTCATAACAATCCATGTAGAACTGTATCCATTAATCTCATATAAGTTAATGGACTATTACATAAACCAAATGGCATTCGTTTGAATGCATAGTGCCCCGTTGTTGTAGGAAATGCTGTACAATCCCTTGAATTTTTATGCAACATGATCTGCCAGAACGGATATTTGATATCTATGCGTAGTGCTAAAATACCTATTATCTGTTCCAAAACTACAAAGGATATCTACTATTACCTGTAACAGTAATCTAGCAGGTATTGTTTATTTATTCAATTCCCTATAATCAATAACTGGACGCATG
>NC_134785.1:37312102-37317102 GCF_046742065.1 Oratosquilla oratoria
AAGGTAATTCAAAACACTTTTTTAGTTCCTTAGTGTTATCATATGTAGTAAGGGTAACTTGAGAATAACCGGGCGAGATTTTTTTTTTTTCAATGTCCAGTAATGTGTATAAAGTGAAAACCCTAATTGGCGGTGGTAAATGCAACAACTACCTTATTGACACTCTGTCTGTCTGTCTGTCTGTCTGTCTGTCTGTCTGTCTGTCTGTCTGTCTGTCTGTCTGTCTGTCTGTCTGTCTGTCTGTCTGTCTGTCTGTCTGTCTGTCTGTCTGTCTGTCTGTCTGTCTGTCTGTCTGTCTGTCTGTCTGTCTGTCTGTCTGTCTGTCTGTCTGTCTGTCTGTCTGTCTGTCTGTCTGTCTGTCTGTCTGTCTGTCTGTCTGTCTGTCTGTCTGTCTGTCTGTCTGTCTGTCTGTCTGTCTGTCTGTCTGTCTGTCTGTCTGTCTGTCTGTCTGTCTGTCTGTCTGTCTGTCTGTCTGTCTGTCTGTCTTATTTTCTAATGTTTACCTGTTGCCCTATCTTTGTATCTTTATGTCATCCTGGCTATCTACCTTGTGTTACGGTGATGTTAATTTTTTCTTCTAGACAGTATATATTAGATGAACAGGAAATGTAAGGGTCTCCAAATCCTGACCATAGAACAGAATTGTATGCAAAGCCAGTCGTTTTATACAAGAAAGTAAGAAAAATGGGATCACCTGCAGTTTTGCATTATCGTTCGAGATCGTGAACCTTTTTTGGATCTTAGAGATTTTTACATTATAAATGACTTTGTACATGCACAAAAGTGTTGTGGCAAGTCCAAAAAAGTTAGAAATGAAATAACCGCAGGCGGTAGATCATGAGAAAAAAGAAAGGGAAATTTATCAATTTATATTCAATTGTTATCGTAGGGCTATTGACATTTCCTGTCTCAGTATTAGTCAAGTTGCTCCACTGCAATAGCTCGCGATCGAGTGACCTCGTATTGTTTACCAAAGCATTTCTCTCAGGTGAAGGCTGGCTGACAGGATCAAAATGTCCGTCACATGAAACCGTTTTCCAGTAACCACATATTCTTCACTTGAAAAAGCTGTAACAAGCGAAACGTAGTACCAATAAAGGTTTCGATCTCACAAGGTGTTTATTCTCTCGCTTTTGCCATTGTGATTCATTCTGAGACTTCTTTTAAGAAATATGAAATAGATAATGATAATCAATATGGTCCATAAATAATGAGTTACCTACCCCAGGGTCTTCATCCTGCTTCCTTAAGATTCCTGGAATGAGTGATTCTTCCTCTTCGAACAAATATATTCCTTCGTCCAATATATTTAAGTATTTTTTAGATATTTTCCTAAACATGAAATATAACAAAGTTGGATTCAAGAGAAGGTAGAGGACAAGAAATATAAGAGGTCAGTATTTTCTCTCCAATAAAATTAACTACAGTAATAACATGGAAAGACACAATAGAAGAAAATATAATGACTTTGAAGATTACACAAGTTAGTTGGTGGCAGCGGGACCTCAGAATTCTGGTAGAGCAACCTGTACGAGCAACAAAGTTTTGAGAAAAGCCTGAAGCTCATATAAATATCTAGGAAATGTTATTCATGGGAAGCTTTTACAGGCTAGCGTTGTCATGTTAAAGAGATGGGAGAAGTTGAAAAAAGAAACAAGTTATGAAAGCCTTTAATGATGTAAGTGTATACAACAGACAGCCTCTCATGGGTTCGTAGTTTTAGATATGAAAGAGTAATGACAATGATTAGGACAGTGAAATATATATATTTGTTTAGCAATTATTTATAAAAGACGAGAGAAAAAAATGAAATTGGGAATATTAAAATATGTATTTTGTATAAATTGCAAGAATAATATAAAAGGCATACATACAGTATATTTGCCCAAGGAAATGAAAAATAAAAAATAAAAATATCCAGGAGTTGTAATGTCGATGCAAAGATTTTATGTATAATCTTCTAAGTCATTAGAATGAACTAGATCAAATAATTTATAGCTTTTAGAAGACACCTTTTTCACTTAGCTAGATGCATGAGTAGATAAAAGAAAAAGAAAAAAGTTGCACGACTTTATCTATCATTGAAGTCTTCAGAGTCAATTGTAGAATAACTTCTTCCAACTTATGTCATTCTACAACTAGAAACTCTTCTATGCCTTTGCTTTACCTTCTGATAAAATGAAAATAAAAAAAAAGTCGCACGACTTTATCTATCATACAAGTGTTCAGAGTCAATTGTAGAATAACTTCTTCCAACTTATATAATTCTACAACTACAAACTCTTCTATGCCTTTGCTTTACATTCTGTTTTGTCTTCTTCCATGCTCCACATCTAGTGGTATTCAGCAGAGCACACCTACTTCATCTCCCTTGATTCTTTCTGGTCATCTTCCGTACTCAGTACCATATAAACATCTTCATCGTCTTCACAACACTTTTCACTCAAGTCCACTGTTTCACCCTCTTCTTGTCTTTCAGTGTTATTCCAATCATTTATCTCCCCATTGCTCCCTGCGCATTATTTAATCTTATATTTAATCTTATTTATATTTCTTTTGTTAATTTTCAAGTTTTATGGTTCTAAGCAAGAGCCCTACTCATTCATCTTGTTATATCGCACAAACACAACCACCTGAACAAAAAATATATTACTCAAAGATTTACAAGCTTCCACCTACACAGAACAACACATCCATTCAAAAACACATTCGAATTCAGATCACAAAGAAGCATTCCAAGACAGACCACCCAACTCTCTCTCTCATCTAATAAACACTTGAAGATTTTAGCCTAAAGAAAATCCAAAGGTATTAAGGAATCACAATAATTGAAAATAATACCAACATATAGGCCTGCCCAAAGAAACAAACTGCCTCAGGTGCAACCAGCAGAAGACAAAAGATACCTTATATTGCAATGCCCCATCCTAGCCATACCCACAAAACATAACAATATTTTTTCCTTAGGAGACTTATATCCAATTCAGTGGCTGTACACAGTTATCTGTGGGCCGTGGGTCTCCATCAAGAGAGACCTGGTGCAACGAATTATTTGATACTAATGTGGGACTGTTTCTCTGTAGTGTTACGATGAGAGAAGTAGCCACGGATCTTCAGCTCTCCTTACGTGAAATAGTGAAGAAAGTAAGGTCGAAGCTTATTTTGTATACACACACATATATATATATATATATATATATATATATATATATATATATATATATATATATACATATATATATATACATATATATATATATATACATATATATATGTATATATATATATACGTATATATATACATATATATATACATGTATGTGTATATATATATATATATATACATATATATATATATATATATATATATATATATATTGAATCAGGCTGGACGACCGATTATCATATACCTGCAGATGTAATGTTGTTGACAAACTTTGAAGACTGATGTTAGGAAGATGATACTACCTGGTATCCGTCTTATTGAACCGCCATTCATCTGTCGTTGATTCTTGGAAAATTATATTTGAGCGCAAACGGTGTCAATTTTACGTGAAGGAATTTAATTTGAAACTTCCAACCTTGAAGAACAAAGAACTAATTAACAACTTCATTTTGGTGTTCTTTTCGTGCCTTAAGAAAAAAACGCATGTTATTAATTAGGACAAAAGGATCTCTTAAGTCAGAAAGAGATGTGAAGACAATTAAAATCTCATCTGATTAAAGTCACATCACTGTTAAGTCCATTACCTTGTTAAGATATTAAGGATATGCAACCTTTTATATACTAGTTATTTTATCATGGTGACGCTTCTATGTCAAAAAAGGTAACTTAGTCATAGCCAGAATAAGATTTATTTATAGCTGTACAATAATAATATTGTTAAGATTATACAGGAAAGAAAGGCTGCCATTGAAAGGAGAATATGTTTTTCCTTGACAAGGTCTAGCGATACTACCTATATGGGCAATGTCGCAATAAAAGGATGACTCATAGAGGTGGCAAAGAAAAGATTTAAGGATGGTAGCAGATTGGAAGAACAGAAAATAAAAAGTGATTTTTTGTTTTGTCACGTTAGTTTCCAATCACAAAATAATAGGAGGTAAGGAGTATTTTATTTTCTATTTTTATTTTATTTTATTTATTATTATTATTATATATATGTTTTTTGTGGAAGTTAGTCTCCAGACATAAATGAATGCTGTTTGACTATGATCCATAAGGATGTCGCTCAATTCTTAAAAGTATTAATCATTGTAGAGTCGACATCCCATATGAGGTGAAAGAAGATGAAGCAGGAAAAAGGAGTACGTACACGATAAGAACGATTATGTTAAAACTTCCCTCAATAAATAATACAATAGAACAAAAAACCTTCATATAACATTAAAAGATATCAAGTATTATGTTCTGAGAAAAATATGAATAAAAGACATTGCTTAATTAATATCTCTAATGACAAAAAAGAGGGGGAAACTCATTGACTATATTTGTATCTGATTTTTTATCATTTACTCAAATGATTGATATCTTAGTGAAGTGTTCCCTTGGTAATTTGTTGTTTGGATGTTCCAAGTTAAAATAATACAAAATTGACATCTGCTGCAGAGAAGTTAAACAAATTTCTCATTCAATATTTATTCTAAAGCGTGATGTATTTCCTTGTATAAGATATAGAATAGAAGAAAAGCACGATGAAATATTGTGTTATAATGATGAAAACTGTAAAGTTATCAATGACTTTTGAGCATAGTTTTGAATGTGCGTTATGAACTTAATTAGCCTGCTGTGGAAAGTGAAGAGCCTTGTACCAAATAAGATGGGTAGAGAAAAAAGAAAATAAGATTGAAACACAGGCAAGAAGCGAGGTGGGAAGAGAGACAGGGAGACAGGGAGACAGGGAGACAGGGAAACAGGGAAACAGGGAAACAGGGAAACAGGGAGGCAGGGAGACAGGGAGACAGGAAGACAGGGAGACAGGGAGACAGGGAGACAGGGA
>NC_134785.1:37324602-37327102 GCF_046742065.1 Oratosquilla oratoria
GATTATGGAGTAAAAAATGTAGCAGACTTTTGTAATGATCTTAACGTCTTCTATGCAAGGTTTGATAAATATGAGTTCTCTGCTGAACGATCACACATCACAAATTTTCACCGTAACAGGGGAGACTCGTGCATTGTTGTCATGACTGATGAGGTACTCAAAGCTTTACAATCTATTAAGATTGATAAGGCTGCTGGGCTAGATAAAATTAATGGAAATGTACTGATGTTATGTAGAGAACCAATAGTGCCTTTTTGTGTAAAAATTGTCAGCAATCCTTGGATAATTCCTGTATACCTACCTTATGGAAAACACCTGTACCCAAAAAATCCTCACCAACCTGTAAAAATTATTATCGCCCATTAGCCTTTACTTTCATTATGATGAAATCTTTAGAGAAAATCGTAAAAAGAATACTTTGTGAGCAGGTCAGACATTTTACCGATCCTTTTCAATTTGCCTATACTAGAAATCGGTGTGTAGAGGACGCCACTTTGTCTCTTATTCATTTTGTACTTAAGCATATGGATAAGCCAAATACCATAAACTCCAAACATTTTGCTAAGATATTATTTGTAGATTTTTCAAGTGCCTTCAACACCATACCGCCGCACATAATGATGCAAAAGTTAAATAATATGAACGTAAATGCCAACCTGTTATTATGGATTAATGATTTTCTCATATGTAGACCACAATATGTTAAGTTTCTTGATACTAAATCAGATGTCGTTATTACAAACACAGGTGCTCCACAGGGATGTGTATTGTCACCCATATTATTCACTTTATACACTAGTTTATTGCCGTGTCAACTTTTTAAATAAGCAGATGATACTGCCCTTGCTAGCCTGTGTACTAATAATGATATCAGGTATCGAGAAGAAGTAGAGGGTGTTTCAATGAATAGTGTAATGACAACTACCTCGAACTTAATGTTAAGAAGACAACGGAAATGGATATTGATTTTAGTACCACACAAGTTGCTCAACAGTCATTAAATATAAATGGGGAAATTGTAGATACTATTAATGAATACAAATATCTTGGCACGAATATAGATAATAAGTTCAGTTTTAATAGTAATGCGGAGGTAGTGTACAAAAAAGTAAATTCCAGAATGTACTTTGTAAGGTAACTGTACAAACTTAGAATTGACACAAAAATCATGGATTTATTCTATTCTGCTGTAGTACGTTCCGTCATTTCATTCCCTATCATATGTTGGTACAACTGCATAGTAGAATTAAAAAATAAACTTACAAAAATAATAAAGAACTGTGGAAAAGTGGGTGTTCAAAATATGATTTCATTGCTGGACATATACAAAAGGAGTACAATCAAAAGATGTCATGTAATTATCAATGGTGCAACACACCCACTGAATGACAGTTACCAAATGTCACCTTCAAGAAAAAGACTGAGATCGCTGAAAAGCAGGAGAGCAAGATTTTCTAACTCCTTTGTACCAGATAGTATAAGAATCCTAAATGAGGAAAAATTAAATATATCATAGGGGAGACTCTTAGGGCTTGAAACTCAGGTGGTTATTTTTTGTATTTCTCTAGCTTTTGTATAAATGATATTTTGATAACCACTGTAAGATTGTAGTAGTTCATCTATGTATGATTGCCCTCGATTTGTTATGAAAATACACAAGATAAATTTTATGTAATTTACGTGACCAATAAAGAACTTTATTATTTATTTATTGTTATTATTCATTATCTATTATCAACATTTATGCATAAGATAAAGAAGGAAAAGAGGAGGGCAGATGTGAAATGGGGTAAGAGTATGACAGAAGGTTTTGAAAGTAATAAAGTGATGTTTTGGAGATTAAGAGAGGAAGAGGAGGTGAATCAAGTAGAGAAAAAAAAGTAAAAGATGCAGATTGAGACATGGTAATGAAAGAGAAGGTAGTAAGAGGAAGATGGGCAGAGTATTTTAGGGAGTTGCTAAATGTGAAGGAGGATAGGGAGGGAAAGGTAGTTACAGTGGGAAGCACTAAGAAAATGACCGTGATGAGTGAGGAAAATGGAGGAGAAATAAGGAAAGATGAGGTGAAGGCAGTTGTTAAGATGATGAGAGCAGGTAAGGCACCTGGGTTGGATGGATGTCACGTAGAATGTCTGAAAAAAGGAGGTACAGTGATGGTGGACTTGCTGGTCAGGTTATGTAATGTTTGCCTAACAGAGAGTAGAGTGTCGGAGGACTGGAGGAGTGCCTGTATAGTTCCACTTTATAAAGGAAAAAGGGAGAATTGTGAGAGTAGTAATTTCAGAGGGATCAGTTTGTTAAGTGTAGTTGGGAAGGCTTATGGGAGGTTCTTGATTGAGAGGATTAGGCGAGGAACAGATGGAGTAGTTGGTGAGGAACAGTATGGGTTTATGTTTAGGTAGGGGTTGCGTAGATCATATTTTTGTGGTAAGGCAGATATGTGAGAAAGCTATAGGAAAAAGTAAGGATGTTTTTTGGGACTTTTAAGGATTTGAAAAAG
>NC_134785.1:37332102-37342102 GCF_046742065.1 Oratosquilla oratoria
TTTTACGAGGGTTTTTTTAACCGTATTATCATACTTGAAAGCTACTTGTACATTAAGTTTCTTAAGTATAGGAGCTACATTAAGAAAATTGTCATATACAAGAGTCCTTGATTTGGTCTGATTTTTTTTTTTTTTTTAATCAAACTTTTTTTTAGCCGTATGATGACACTGGTTAATCATGTGGACTAGGTATTTAAGTTTCTTACCGATGCTCTGGATCATATTCAATTCTCCCTCTAAAAATTCATTGTCTGAAATTCTGTATGCTTTCAGGTACATAGATATGAAAACCGATTTATTTACATATATACTCGTATAATGACATGCAAAGTAATGGCCATAAGACAAGATATTAGACGGTTTTCTATATACATTAGTTTTAATAACATTATCCCTAACAATTTCTACATCAAAGAAGGGGAGCTTATTATTTGTTTCCATATCATGAATGAACTTAATGGAAGGAGCTAATGATTTAAGTTTAATTAGAAAATCTTTAGTGGACAAGGATTTTGGTCAAAATCACAAGATATCATCAACATATCGAAGCCACACTATATTATGTTCTTTGATAGATGTTAGTAGATGAGTTTCAAAATATTCCATATAAATATTGGCCAATACAGGGGATAGAGAATTAGTCATAGCCAAACTTAAATTTTGTGTTTAATGTTTCCCTTCAAACAGGAGTGAAGAGCTAACTACACAGCTAAATGAGCTTAATAAGTACATAACTCAGGCATTGTTTCTTATGATAAACATAACTACGGTTGACAAAAACAACACCTTAGTCATCATGGACAAAAGTGATTCTATCGGTCAATCTGGAAAAGATTTGGATACCAGGATTTCTCAACACAAATATAGCGTCAAGACGGCACAGTCAAGTAGAGATCTATTTCATCACAAATCCACTCATGACCACTCTATTGATTGGGCAGGTTCCAAAGTATTAGTCAAAGCTAAAGATTTCTTTGAAAGGAATGCCATTGAATAATGTTTAATTCCTGTCACTTATATGAAAAATGTGAACATGAGTTATGGACATTTCAAATGTGACAAAATATCAACAGATTATTAGACAATTCCCAACAGAGTAATATATATATATACATACACACGCAACGTACAAATTCATAATTTGTTAAACTAAAAAATATTTATTAGATCAGATGTACATTCACGATTGCAAACATATATATGCACGCACCCACGTACACACGTGTAGGCAATCACACACGCAATATGACCTAGATCTTATGGTGCAAAGAATGAAAACAAAATGTAACCTCACGTTTTATCATGGATACAATATTCGTTCCTCCAATTATTCTACCTCGCCCTCCTCCTCCTCCTCCTCCTCTTCTTCTTTCCCTTCCTTTTGCTTCTCCTCCTACCTATCTTCCTCATGTCATTTACCTCTTCCCTCTCCTCTTATCATCTTCCTCCTCCTCTTATCATCTTCCTCCTCCTTCTTCTTTTCTTCTTCCTTCTGTTTCTCTTCTCCGAGCCGAATGAAGACTTTTAGTAGTAGGGAATGGAGAGTCAGAGGAAGAAGAGTAAAATAATAGCACAGAAATAATAGACAAGGTAAGTTCCTGTAAAAAACAATATTTGTTCTATAATGACCACGGGAAGGATTTTAGTTAATATATGCATTTTTTTCATTAGCACAAAACACCCAGAAGATAAATTTCAACACCAGAAGTATTAGCACAATCAAACCAAGGATTTATCTGTACTTCACTTATATCTATTAGACATTTGTCTTGACATATTATCTCATTGGGAGGTGAGTTTATCTTTCAGGACATTTTACGAATATTTCTATTGTAACGATCACACATTTTGCAAATATTTCTATTGCAACGGACACTCAATTACGAGGATTTAACCAATGGTAAATGTGCTAATTAACAAAATATATGATTTTTAAAGTGAAGAATATGTATTTTATTTTTGTCTGTACCTCAAAGGGAAGTGTGGCTTTGATCTCAACTTGGAAACACAAATGTTAGGTTTTGATCCTCGACTACCACGAGTTGGTGCAAATAAAGCAAAAAATTGCTGCTTTGGCTGCTGCTAAGCTCTTCTTGCCGTAAGCCCTTTGCTTTTTTCACATATTCCTATAATTCTGAAATCAATATATAAAAACATTTTGAAATGATTCACGATATGCAGGTCCTTTCCGATGTCAAACAGATATACTGACGTAACTCACCTAACCTAACCTAACCTAACCTAACCTAACCTAGCCTAACCTGACCTAACCTAACCTAACCTAACCTAACCTAACCTAACCTAACCTAACCTAACCTAACCTAACCTAACCTAACCTAACCTAACCTAACCTAACCTAACCTAACCTAACCTAACCTAACCTAGCCTAATCTAACCTAACCTAACCTAACAAAAAAAAATTAAAACAAATTGAGACTCCTAAATTATTTCAGTACTGTTCAAGAAAATGAAAACAAATTTCTTAACAATTTCTGTTTATGATTTCATCTTGCATGAGACACTCATGATTCCATTAGATTATTAGAACAATCTTTCTTCGTCTAGAAAATAATCATGTAAAAAGATATTATGTACGCTACAGTTTGTAATATTCGGCAGGATAGATTTATGTTAATTAAACAATAAAGTAAAATCACCTCCCTAGCTAGCAAACAACTCTTATAAATATGGATAGAAAAGGTTGGGCTTTCTGTCATAAAGAAAGGGAAAAATAAGAGATGACATGACAGGACAATAAACGAAATTGACAGAGAATATTTGTTTTGACAGAAAACTTAGTCATAGACGATATATAAAAAGTATAATGCACCTGAAGGCTCTCGAGAAATATAGCTTTCAATACTGATATATCAACTACATGAATATCAACAAAAATAATAAACAAATAAATAAAATTGTTTAGAAATCAAGCCTGACAGCAAAAAGATGAGATCTCACGAATGTATCTCTTTTTTCTAAACAACAATGACTTGCATGTAATTTTTTTTCCTCCCTCCTCTCCCTCCCTTCCCCCTACCTTCGCAGATCCTCTCTCTCTCTCTCTCTCTCTCTCTCTCTCTCTCTCTCTCTCTCTCTCTCTCTCTCTCTCTCTCTCTCTCTCTCTCTCTCTCTCTCTCTCTCTCTCTCTCTCTCTCTCTCTCTCTCTCTCTCTCTCTCTCTCTCTCTCTCTCTCTCTCTCTCTCTCTCTCTCTCTCTCTCTCTCTCTCTCTCTCTATCTCTCTCTCTTTCTCTCTCTGTCTCTCTCTCTCTCTCTTCAAACTCCCCCTCTCTCTCTCTCTCTCTCTCTCTCTCTCTCTCTCTCTCTCTCTCTCTCTCTCTCTCTCTCTCCTCTCTCTCTCTCTCTCTCTCTCTCTCTCTCTCTCTCTCACCTCTCTCTCTCTCTCTCTCTCTCTCTCTCTCTCTCTCTCTCTCTCTCTCTCTCTCTCTCTCTCCTCTCTCTCTCTCTCTCTCTCTCTCTCTCTCTCTCTCTCTCTCCTCTCTCTCTCTCTCTCTCTCTCTCTCTCTCTCTCGCTCTCTCTCTCTCTCTCCTCCTCTCTCTCCTCTCTCTCTCTCTCTCTCTCACTCTCTCTCTCTCTCTCTCTCTCTCTCTCTCTCTCTCTCTCTCTCCTCTCTCTCTCTCTCACTCTCTCTCTCTCTCTCTCTCTCTCTCTCTCTCTCTCTCTCTCTCTCTCTCTCTCTCTCTCTCTCTCTATCTCCTGTCTCTCTCTCTCTCTCTCTCTCTCTCTCTCTCTCTCTCTCTCTCTCTCTCTCTCTCTCTCTCTCTCTCTCTCTCTCTCTCTCTCTCTCTCTCTCTCTCTCTCTCTCTCTCTCTCTCTCTCTCTCTCTCTCTCTCTCGTCTCTCTCCTCTTCTCTCTCTCTCTCTCTCTCACTCGTCTCTCCTCTCTCTCTCTCTCTCTCTCTCTCTCTCTCTCTCTCTCTCTCTCCCTCTCCCCCCCCCCCGGAAGGAAAACAAATATGGCGTGTGACCGGTCCTACAGTTTTGAGCTCCGTGCTCTTTGTTAGAATTCCGGCAGTGTTATTGTGTTCCAACCCTTCGTTGTGCGCTGTGAGATATTATAAGACCACCTCTACCATTTTTTGTGATCACGGTGTGTGAACATTAACTAATTTAGTCTATAGCTGTGAAAACATTATCCCTCCGACCATCCTGGTCAGGGGCGGCCAAGTCTGCGCATGTGCAGTAAGAGGTTTGTGACGAAATGAATGAATCGCTCTCCCCGCATACTGCCTCATAAATCCTGAACTCCTGTGAATAATCTTAACGGGGGGTAATCATGGACTACTCAGGGCCACAGGCTATTGCATCGTTGAAACCGATCTCGCTATGAGTGACGATGAAGATCCAATTAACATATGGCCCCCACTTACGACTTACAACCATCACGCTCAAGGAAATTCTCCTGCATCTGGCAGCTCTGCACCACAACCATTTACCCCCGCTAAACGCTCTCTAAAGGAAGTCTCCAATAATAGCAGCCCACCACCTTCTCCTGCTGCTAAATCATCGAAGAAGAATCCAATGACAGAGCCACAAGCTCATGATATCACACCATCTCCCACCCCTACCCCCCCAATCTCGTCCTATACTTCGCCGTCACAGGCTCCTGCCTTTGCTCCCAGAGAGAAATATGTCAAATTAACTTTCCCTGACAACTCAAGCTGTGACGTGAAACTTCGGTGGCTCTCCAACGTTGCCAAGTCTTTCCGTCTCGATCGTGAGCTGGCTGAGGTGAAGATGTCAGCTATCACATCTCGTTTCGTCTATGTTTCAAGACAACGACAAGACATCATTAAAAGTATCACGAGTGGGGAAATATTATCTTTACGCCTAGTCATCCAGGACTCCACGGAAAGACCACGTAAATTCCCTACATACCTCCTCACTCGATACCCTGTCAGCATCGATGCCTCTCATGCCAAGGAATATCCAGGGATACATACAGCTCGCAGATTCGTCCAAAATGGGACGCCAATCAACCGACTAGTCATCACGTGGAGCTTACTTGAACCACCGCCGCCTACCTTAGAGTTCCCCTTCCTACCTTACCTCCCTCCCTGTGAGCTTCGCAAAATGAAAGATGAAATTCCATGGTGCTATAAATGCTGGGGCTTCAAACATATCTCAAGATACTGCTCCGCTCCTGCCCTCACCGCCCACCCACTCCACCCACCACGTCCGACGACTCCGCATCTACCTCAGAACCTTCCATATCCCCACCACCAGACACATCCCGATGGAAGTGCCCCCGATGCCATAAACCAGGGGTCAACGTTTGGCATGGCTGTACTAAGCGAACACCCACGGCCACTTCCCAAAGACTTGGACCACCACCACTTCCAGCCACCTCTCTCACGACGCCCAGCACCACGGACTCTGCTGAAGTACAAGCTCTTCGCCAAGCTGTTGCATCTCTCGAATCCCGCTGTTCAGCCCTCACGAAGCGATTCGATGCCATAGATGCCCGTATCGAAAGTTTAGTTAACCAACAGGCTACCACAGCAACCACACTTGCCAGTCTAGTTGAATCTCACAAAGTTGTTATCACCTCTGTCACAGCCCTTACAGAGCGACTTGATACAGTTGCCTCCCATCTAGAGAAGCTCTCGTCGCCTTTGAACTCCTCTACCCATGCTCCGCCTGGCAGCGCCCACATTCAAACACCAACCTCATCCGGCTCTCGCAAAGCACATAGTAATAAGATTCTCTGATCTCGTATCGCTTCACGTCATCTCCTGGAATGCTTTCGGAATACGCCATAACACGAAACTCACTGCACTCAAGGCATATGTCCATCGCCATCACCCCCAGATAATATTTTTTCAAGAAGCCTTTCCCGGTGGTGCTCAGGCTTGAGACAAAGCACCTACGCTGTCTGGCTATGTCTCGTACATACATCCAGCCAGGAATGGCCTCATTTCTTACGTCCACGCATACATGCCACACAAGCTCCTTCGATGCTCCAGGGATACTACTATGACCTTTCAGTTAATTGAAGTCACTGTGGGCAATGGTAAACTTCGACTTTGCAACGTATACTCTGCCCCTGGTGTTATTAATCTTGTTGCCCTCCCAGTACCTACAAATCGTGGAATGATTTATATGGGGGATTTCAACGCTCGACATCCTGCTCTTGGTGATGCCTCCCCTGTTCCCAACCGTAGTGGAATCCCTCTACTCAACTACATACATCGGTACCGACTCACACGATGGGAAACTGGTGGAGCCACACATGCACGTGGAGGCACAGTTGACCACATCATCACGTCTGGCCTCGTGCCATCCCGTGTCGCCTGTCAATCAATTCCTTCTCTCTTCTCCGACCATATTGCTCTTAGTTTATACTACTCCATACCATCTCGGATTCCAACTCCTCATCACCGGACCCGTATATCCATTCCTCCTAAATATTGCCCTACGTATATTTCGTACATCTCTAGTCTCCTTCCCACATTTGACTTCCTATCCCCCGACGCACTATACACGTCCTTAGTGAATACCACACACGACTTCTACAGCCGCTATGTAACCAAAGCTCACCTACCACGCCGCCCTGTACCTCACTCATGGACGTTGGACCACCGTATTATCCAAGCGGAGAGAGCTACACAGACTACTGGTCATACTTTTCAGACGCAACCCACACCTGATTCTTTATATCAGTACCAAATAGCACGGGATAATATGGTCGCCCTCCAGAACTGTGCCTACACAGAGTCTTGGCAGAAATACACTGATTCCATAAATCACCAGACTAGTATCGCGACCATGTGGCGCCTTGTAAAAAGGGTCGTTAAGAAGCAACCTCCCAGCGCCCTCCATCACAGTCCAGACGCCTACGCCCAGGACCTCATTACTTTATGGTCGTCACATTCGCGGAGTAACAATCTTCCTATGCACATCCAAGAGGCACTCTCCACCCGTCGCAACACCCGTAATCTCCACCTTATGGCTGCACTTCTCTACCCAGATGAAGAAGACAACGTCCCGATTACGGAGAAGGAATTACGACCAGCCATGACTAATACAAAAACTTCTGCCCCCGGGGATGACGGCATTACATACCAAGTGCTCCGACTCCTACTGGAAGTTCCTGGCAACCCCCTCCTTCGCCTCTTCAACCTCTGCCTCCTTCGTGGACATGTACCTGCAGCCTGGACTTTAAGCACGATTGTTACGATACCGAAACCATGTACTGATAAATTCAGGTCCATTTCCCTAACTTCATGCTTCAGCAAGATGCTTGAACGTATCATCCTTGCCCGGCTCATGAATCGTCTACAAGGTCAACTCTCCCCGCAGCTGTATGGTTTCCTTCCCACGTCGAAGTACGCACCACTGCCTTACTGAGCTCTACACCCGCCTCTCTCCCACCAGCGTAGTTGCCTTCCTGGACCTCAAAAGTGCTTTCGATGTAGCCAACCATGAAATAATTCTTGACCAGCTGGTTACCTTCGGAGTGCAAGGAAACCTCCTTCGATGGATTCGAGGTTATCTGAGTAACAAGAAGTCACGTGTTCTCTTTCGAGGTGTGTGCAGTTCCTACGAGCAGTTCAAACTCGGTACCCCGCAAGGTGGCGTACTAAGTCCATTTCTTTTTAACGTCTTGATGCACCGCTTACTCTCACTTCTTCCTAACGTTCCCGGTACAACCCTTCTCTGCTACGCGGACGACATCTGCATCCATTCCAACTCGCCCGCTGACCTCCAATTCGTTCTAAATGGCTTCTACACGTCAACTACCGCTTGTGGTCTCATCATTTCCCCTGAGAAGAGCAGAATATTTTCATCTCGTACTCTCCAAGCACTACCGACGTTCAACATGGGAGGTGATGCTATCCCTCATTGCACACAGTACACATACCTTGGAGTACCAGCCCGGATCACTCCAGCCATACCGACTCGACAACGTATCCATCCCCTTGTTAATGATCTCCTTGATCGTCTGCAGGCCACAAATTCCACCGGCGCTTCATTACCAATGGTCAGAACTCTATACACCACATTTCTTCGATCACTCGTTGACTACTTATCACCTGCCCTTTGTCAACTTCCCAGGAGAGCTTTGGAACCTCTCGAAAAATTCCAAAATAGAGTAATGAGATTTATCTTAGGTTGCCCTCCTTCGACTCGCATCGTTAACATGCAAAGTGAACTTGGTCTACCCTCGCTTGTAGAGAGAATATATGCTAACATTGTCATTCTCTCTGTAAAATGCCTCCGATCACCCTATCTGTCCCCAAACTTTACTGCTACCATCAGAGCGTCGCTCGAACCTGACAGTGCACCCCGCCTCCCACTTCGACCAGGAGGCCGCAACCTCGTCACTACAGTGTGCAACACACTCAGAAACCTTGACATCCACGTCCCTGAAGAAACGGTTGAACCCGACTTGCCCCCGTGGCGAATCTCCCTCCCTAACGTCACCTTCACACCAACCTCCAAAGATGACCTTCCTGCACTTCAAAAGCAACTAGCACTAGAGACCATCGACAGCGTATCCTCAAAGATCCCCGCAGCGCATGTCATCTACGTGGATGGCTCAGTACAGGCTGATGGAAGAGCAGCGTGTGCCATGTACTCACCCACCTTACAGCCACCTGTGGAAGCTGGATGGATTGGCCGCAGGTTACCTGTCACATCAAGCTCCACGTTTTGTGAGCTGCACGGAATCCTCGACGCAGTGACATATCTTGTAGACTGTAACGTAAATGGTGTGATCGTTTGTGACTCCCAACCAGCTCTACACGCCCTCTCCTCACCCAGACCCAACTTCTATCGTGTTGTACAGGCCATACTGACCCAACTCGCCGTTGTTCATGAAGCATCTATGGCCATATCTCTCATATGGGTGCCTTCACACGTCGACCTTGCTGGCAACGACACGGTGGACCGTATTGCCAAAGCAGCTTGTGCCTTCGTCTTAGATAACGAACGCGTAGTACCCTCTCTCACATGCCTCAAAAACAGAATACACGCAGCCACTCACACCATAACAACACGCCGAAGAGATGCGGAACGAGCCACCAGTGTCTCCATTCAACACCACGACCACTTCCTACCCAGCCGCCACAAGTATCGCCGACGCGGACCCATGGTACGGAGACACAATGTTGTCAGTGCTCGGCTCAGACTCGGATATCGACCTGTGTGGCAAATTTCTCAGGCGGAAGATATGCCACATTACTCATCATGCAGGTTGTGTAACCGCCCTAACGCCAACACTCTTGAACACTACTGTCTCCAATGCCCCATTGTGACAGACAGTATTCCACAGAGACAAGACGTGATAACTGTATGTAAATATTTACTTAGTGACGACAACTTAGATACACTCCTAGCTCGCCACCCCCATTTTGGGGGATTTTGATGGTTAAATCCAATCATACCTCCTTTTGTATCTCTTTATATAATAATATGACTAATATACTATTGTTTGTCGCCCTCAAAGGCAATGAATTTATTAAACGGTGGACCATCTTACCAAGGCAGCCTATACCTACGTCATGGACGTCACGCGCAATGCTCACCCTATCATGCCTTAAAACAAGATACGAGTACACGCAGCCACTCATGCCATGTCAACACACCGAAAGATGCGGAACGGTCTACCGATATCCCCATACGACCACCTCCTACCCAACCGCCACAAGTAACGCCGACGCAAGACCATGGTACCAAGGCACAATAATGTCAGTGCTCGGTTCGGACTTGGGAGTCGACCTGAGTGACGGGGCTCCCAGACGGATGATATGCCACGGTGATCACCGTGCGGGCTGTGTAACCGTCCTAACACGAACACCCTCGATATTATTGTCTCCAGTGACCCATAGTGACAGACAATATTCCCCGGAGACGGGGCATGATGATTATATGTAAACACTTACATAGTACCACTATCCCGCCATCACCATTTCGGGGGATCCTGAATGATTATTGTATTATGTCTCCATTTAAAGAATGTGTGTAATATATGACATG
>NC_134785.1:37347102-37352102 GCF_046742065.1 Oratosquilla oratoria
TTTTCTTAGCGCTTTTTACTGCAACTATCTTTCCCTCCCTATCCTCCTCCACATTTAGCAACTCCCTAAAATACTCTTCTCATCTTCCTCTTACTGCCGTTTCTTTCATTATCATCTCTTCATCTGCACCTTTTACTTTTTATTCTCTACTTGATTCACCTCTTCTTTCTCTTTTAATTTCTTTCCAAAACATCTTTTTATTACTTTAAAAAATTCTGTTATACTCTTACTCATTTCACATCTGTTCTTCTCTTTGTCCCGTTTATCTTATGCTTTACCCCTCTTTTCTTTTCTTTGTACCTCTCACATAATTCTGTCGTCCTGTTTTGTAACCAATCTGTGAATGCTCGTTTCTTCTCTTCTATACAGCCCTCTTTGCTTTCCCATCCTACCAGTCACTTCCCATCCTTCTATTTTCTCCCTTCCTCCTTGTTCCACACACCAACTTTGCACACCCTGTGAATACCTCCTTGAACCATCCCCATTCCTCCTCAACTTCTAGTTCTATTCTATTCTTCACTTTCTCCCACTCCTATATCAGCTTCTTTTTATACTCTTCTTTTCCTTTCACATTTAAGTAGTTTACTTTAAGCACCTCCCTACCTTCTCAGGTAATAGCTTAGTTTAAAAAAAAACTCCATGTAAAGATTGCTAAGAACTGTAGAAAGTGGGTTACCCATAGCCATACCAGACATTTGCCGGAAATAATTACCGTCAAATACAAAATCTGAGTCAACAATGCATAATCTAATTAAATCAATGATAGTGGTGGGAGGTAGTGGCTATGGGTAACCCACTTTCTTCAGTTCTTAGTAATCTTTACATGGAATTTTTTTAAACTAAGTTATTACCTAAGATTCTCCCCCATTATGTCACATGGTACAGATACATTGGCCTGCAAATGATGATCCTACTTTGTTCTTAACTAAACTCAATGCCTTGGTCCCTTCCATTAAATTCACCATGGAAATAGAAGAAGATAATTATTTACCTTTCCTTGATGTAATGATTTACAGAAAAGAAAGGTCCTTCAAATTTGACGTCTATAGGAAACCCACCAATGTCCTTTCATACGTACATTTTTACTCGTCTCATCATTGTAGGACAAAGATGTCAGTGTTTTCATCAATGTTTCTCAGAGCCCATAGTATCTGCAGTCCAGAGTTTTTGGATGATGATCTCTTAAGAATATTTGACATAGCTTCAAAATTAAAATATCCTAAGCACCTCGAGAAGATTTCTTATAAATCAGCAAAAAAATCTTTCTACGAGGAAAAAGCTAGTAAAACTTTTAATGTAAAAAACCTACTTGTGCTGCCATTCAACGAGAATTTCGTCAAACTACCTCATATTCTTAAGACTTTCAACATTCAAGTGGCATTTAAGAACTCCAATACAGCTAGAAGACTTTTAATTAAAAACTCTCCTTATAAGGAAGAAGGATGTATCTATTCAATTCCATGTAAAAATTGTGACAAATGCTATATTGGTCAGACTGGAAAAGAATTAAAAATAAGGTTACATCAGTATAGCGTCAAGAGTGAGCAAATTTCTAATGCATTATCTATTCACCTAAGGGATTTTAATCATTGCATAAACTGAAAGAGTGCTAAAGAAATTGTTAGAAATAAGTCATATTTGACTAGAAGTATAATAGAATCCAGTCTGATCAAAGATACATTTGTCAATAACTTAAATTTAAGTCATGGTATGTACAAACTAGACAATTTTATTGTGAAAAAGGTAGTGGCCCAAACGTCCGCTGCCGCGAACGGGTCAGGTCGACAATAGAGCCTCACAACCTTTCCCGGTTCCCTTCCTGACCTTATACTCTGTGTATATATTCTTGTGTCCTTTTTCATTTCTATGTACCGTGAGGATGTCTGAAAAGACGAAAGCGCTTGGTTATCAGTTTCTCTTTTTCCTTGGTGGTTTTTCCGCATATTTAGAATCACGATCTTATGTGATTTCTCATGTATATATATACAGTATATATATATATATATATATATATATATATATATATATATATATATATATATATATATATGTATATTGTGACAAGTTTGAGGTAGGTGGAGGAGAAAGACACGGGTCTAGGGCCGAGTATATTCCTGACCGGTTTCACTTATAGCTTCTTCAGAGGATTGATGCTCCTGGATAACGCTGACGGTATACATAGTAGACCCGACATCACAATCCCACCAACTAAGCAGGGGACGCGGGTGGGTGGACAGAGACCAATGAAAAATTAATTCTTTGAAAATGAATAAAATAAAATAAGATGAAATAGAATAAAATGAAATAAAGTAAAATAAAATAAAATAGGATAAAATAAAATAAAATAAGATAAAATAAAACAAAATAAAATAAAATAAAATAAAACAAAATAAAATAAAATAAAATAAAATAAAATAAAATAAAATAAAATAAAATAAAATAAAATAAAATAAAATAAAATAAAATGAAATAACATAAAATAAAATAGAATAAAATAGTTTCCCAAATCATGCAATAAAGATGAGTAAAAGTGTAAAATTGAAATCTACGTGAGTGTAGATGATCTTTTGTCCGGCAGATTCCACACACTCTACACTCACGTAAGTTTTAATTTAACACTTTTACTCATCGCTTTCGTGATATATTCACATTATTAAGGAATACAGAAAAGTGAGTACAAAGAGGTTAAGATACAGAGTATAAATAGGATAAGTGAGACATTTACTCCCCTTACCGAAGCGTGTATTCTCAGGTTGGGTCTCTGGGGAGGACGTGGAAACAGAAATTTTATCCCATTAACTTTTGAAAGATGTACTATTTACATCACTGACAATATATGGATCTAATTTATATAATCCTAAATTATTATTGATAAGTTGGTCATAATTGTAATTGCATTTGATGATTCCTGACTCTATGATATTTTTTCTGTTATATTTTTACATTGCATAATTTTTGAAGCATTTTTCCAGTCAATAGGATGGTCAAAGTCACGAACATGTTTAAAAAGGGCACTAGATTCTTGGCCTTTTTTAATACCGTTCTTATGTTGTTATCAAGTGTTTGTTCCACAATCTTATGAATAGAGCGTTTTGAAATTGACCCATGACCCCTAAGTCTTATGTTGTGGAGTATGCATAATACTATGTTTTATTTCTAGGTATTTACACTGTCCACCCTTTAATTCGGGTGTAGGTCATTATATAAAAACTACATCACACGTTCACTCAGATTATTTTTATTGTCCCATTATATTCCATTCCTGCTCTAGAAGAATCCATTACAAAAGCTCGTAGGCCATTTGTTCATTAAAACGCAGCTACAATTACCTCTTTATTATAATGTGTTTATTTTCTAGATATCTAGAGGCTCTTTCCCTGAGAAATATCAAGGCATAATTCACTATTAGTTAGGTCAGAGTGATCAGATCAGTAATTTCTTCTCACTCATTTCGGAAAAAAAAAACCAATAACTTGTATAGGAATAAAACACATCATGTTCTTAACATACGCAATCTAAAGGCATATCACAGATTCCATTCTACCTTGAAGAAAATTAAGACATTCTTTGGAAAAAAGAGAGAAATTGAGAAAAAACAACCCTTTCTGTTATATGTAGCTTCAACTAACATGCAGAAAGGTTGAAGTAGACCAATTAGCTTTTTCCCGAGAAACGGATAATTTCTAACAAAAGCTGTTGAGTGTTTGGTAAGTAGCCAGGAATAATCTGCTTCATGCCCAAAGTAGGATGAAGGAAATGAACCAAAAACATGTTGAAACTACGTAAGAAAAGGAAGAAAAAGAAAAAAATATGCAGACTATGTCATATACATTACCTAATGCCGGTGTCACATTATGCAGCAGCGTCGGATGCGACCAGATTGTGGGCAAGTGAAATTAGTTTAACAAAACCACCCGGCAATAACCACAACTCTGTAGAACGACAACCATCTTTCCCTGGTTAAAATGCTATCATAACCATTTCCAATATAATGACTCATAAGAGACACATTGTTACAGCCAACAACAAGCCGCAACAGCGATAGTCGACAGTATAAGGCCTTATGCACACTGGCGACTTTTGTAGATCCACAAGTGGCTGCGTTTTGTGGCGGGGATATTTTCTCCCATAGGTTCCCATTGTTTTCAAGCTTTGCCGATCACACCCACCAAGTGTGATCGGCAAAGGGTGGTAACAATTGGAACCTATGGGGGAATATTTACCCCCCACAAATCGCCGCCCCGTGTGGCTGTACAAAAGTCGCCAGTGTGCTAGGCCTAACACTGGCTGTACCACTAGTATACCCCTTCTGGTCTTGGAAAAAGGGCCAAGAGGAGTTGCTGTAACCCTCATGTGGCACCATATGGTCCGCATATCTGAAGCGGCTTTGCAACTTGCACAGCAGAGGAGGGGAGGATAGCCTCAACGTTTACCTTTACAAATGGGATTTTGAAACAGTCCAATACTCACTCGATGGAGTCTAGTTCTCCAGCCTTTTCATTAACAACTCCATCACATCAAAGAAACCACCAACGTCATTGTAGACGCTTTGCCCTTGACATGAACTATAATTTTTGTGTTGTTACTCGACGATTCTATTCAGAGCATGCGTATGTTTTGACTCATAGGCATTCACTTCTCTGGATTAGAACCTATTATTACTCTTCTAGAACGTGCCTATTATACACTTATACACTGTACCATACTTGATTTTAACTTGTAGTTTTCAATAGCAGTATAAACAATATCACAGTTTTGGTGCACTTACCGATAGCGGTATGATGCATAAAAACCCCTGTATATCATATTGTCTTCACTCATATAGAATGTTCAAACTGTTGATTCGAGATATTTAATTTACCTAAAAATGAGTTTGCATGCAATCTTTGATGTTTTTATTTAGAGAGAGATACCAATGGTCTTTCATTTAGGGTGCGGTAGCCCAGTCGATACCGTCTTTGACTCATGAGGAGATAGTCGTGAGTCCGAGCCCCCGGACC
>NC_134785.1:37362102-37367102 GCF_046742065.1 Oratosquilla oratoria
CTACCGACTAAATGTTTTCTACTTTTCTATTTCAGTGTAATACTTGCGTAGTCAACTTTATTTATGTTATTTTATTTGTTAATAGCTGACACTGGTTACCATCGTATTCTAAGTTTGATTTTCAAAATACGATAGATGAAACCTTTCTCTTATTCCTCTTATTCAAACGCCAGTTGTTTTTCTTTTTTTTTTTCTTTTACTATTTTTTAGATGTCCAGTTCAACGCAAGTTATTCAGATATGTCAACATAATTACGTATTATCTATAGTTGTTAAAACTGCAAAGTTAGAGCCTCCGTGTGCGGTATCAGCTATTGGAGTTTTAATGTCAACAGCTATGATGTTCTTCTACATGGAATCAGTAAAGTCAGTTATGAAAATACTATGATAGAGAAAACAGACTTGTGGAGATACGTGTAGATGTGTTAGTGAATGTACCTGCACATATGGATATTGACCAGAAATATTATGAGGGAAATAAGCGAATGCTAAAAAAATGTGTACAGAAAGCAGAGCATCCAGAATGATTTAATGTATTTTTCTAACGGCAACTAATCTGGAGTCCTCATCAGATAGCTTTTAGGGTTTGCAGTAAAAACAAAGTAGGAGAAGAATAAGAATATTTAAAGGAAAATCTAGAAATAATTTTCACAATGACATGATTGAAACATAAAAAGGTTTCTGGTCTAGAACAAAGTAATGTTGACTGTTTCTCCAAATAACCTGCAGGTTCAAAAATCACGCTTAAGGAAAGACTGATCTGAAGCAACGATATTGATATTTTTCTTTTTCTTTTATTGTTTTGCCTTTCTACAATTGCATTATATATGCACTCCTCCAGGCTACTGGCACACTTCCTTTGCTTTTCACTTAAACCTATACATAATCAGACAAAATACCTACACTTGTGGATATATATATATATATATATATATATACATATACATATATATATATATATATATATATATATATATATATATATATATATATATATATATATATATATATATATATATATATGCACAGTAGACCACTTGGAAAAAAGAAACTAACGAATCAGAGCGCTTTAGGATAAAAGATCATATATATATATATATATATATATATATATATATATATATATATATATATATATATATATATTTAGAAATTGTTTTAGACAAATGAGAGAGTGATAGGTGGGGAAGGGTAAATGAAGATGGGCTTTTAGAATACGTCCTAACGTTTCGGTCACTATGACCTTCTTCAGAGGACTCGCTATGTTACATCGTGATCACAAATTTTATACTTGCAGTGGGAGGAACTCGCCAAGCTCCCACTGCAAGTATAAAATTTGTGATCACGATGTAACATAGCGAGTCCTCTGAAGAAGGCCATAGTGACCGAAACGTTAGGACGTATTCTAAAAGCCCATCTTCATTTACCCTTCCCCACCTATCACTCTCTTATATATATATATATATATATATATATATATTTATATATTATATATATATATATATACATATTTATATATGTATGTATGCATGTATATGTATACATAATTTTTTTCGGAAGAAAGTACACTCTGGACTCGTCGTTTGAAGTTTGTCCTTACGTTTCGAACCCTGTCCGGGGTTCATCTTCAGGGTAATAAAGTGGTAGCAATAGGAAATCTATATAAAAGGGGATCTCCCTCATCCACTGGGTAATGTAGCCCCGGTTATCGTCACATTTCAGATGAATACAAAAGTTACACATCGCAAAGATTGAACAAGGTATAACCCGAGAATAACTCCTGATGGACCCTATATCACATAATTCACACACCAACACCAGTATCAAAAATAGCATAGCAAATGAAATCTTTACACTTCTTACTTCAGCTCCCAGTAGTAGGCATTAGGCCTGTCAGTGGTCCCAGCATGTTCCTTCATCCGGCTCTATCATGGAAGACCCCTTCCTCCCTCAGAGTTTCGATGTTGGGCAAGTCATGTCTGCTGAGGGCTTCTTCAACATTTTCTTCCCATCTCTTTCTCGGTCTTCCTCTTGGCCTTCTTCCATCCGGCATCCACTCCCAGCATCCCCTTGCAATTCTTTCTTCATCCATTCTTTCTAAATGTCCTAATCATCTTAACTGGGCAGCATCTATTTTGCATAGCATGGAACAGACGCCAAAGCTTTTCCTCATATCTTCGTTTTTTAGTTTATCTCTCCTCGTCTCTCCAACTATGGCTCTTAATGGTCTCATTTCAGCTTTCTGAATCCTGCTTATGTCTATTTTTGTCACTACCCAACTTTCTGAACCGTATGTTACGGTAGGAGTCAAGACAGTATTGAAAATAATCATTTTCACTTCTAAAGGTACATGTTTTTCCATTATTATTGGCCAGAGAGCTCCAACATTTGCACTAAATTTATTTATTCTCTCTGAGATATCCCTCATATTTCCGCCCTCCCTAGTGACTACGCTTCCAAGATATTTGAAGATGTTGGTATTTTTTACCATCTTATTTCCTATGGTGATGCTGAATCCGTTCTTCTCTTCTGCTAACGGTCAGTATTTCTGTCTTTTCTACATTCATTTTAATACCTTTCTTTATAAAGCACTCATTCCACCTTTTTATGTCATCTTCGATCTCTTCCCTATCTGTGCTTCATTCAGCTATATCATCTGCATAAGCCATTATTCTGTCCTTATAGTTTTCTTCTTTACCTTTTTTTTAAATCATCTATTACAGTTTCCATATATGCTATAAAAAGCAGAGGGGATAAAACACTTCCTTGTTTAACCCCTGTTTCTACAGGGAACCACTTCTCTGCCCCCTTTGATGTTCTAGCACTGCATACACAGGGGTAATACAAACTTTTTATAGCTTTCTTTTGATGTCCCTTGACACCACTCCTCTCCTCCATACATCTCCATACTTTTTCGCAAGGTATTAAATCAAAAGCTTTCTGTAGATCAATGAAAGCGATGTATAGGCTTTGGTTATACTCCCATACCTTCTCTATTAGCATCCTTAGTCCAAAAGTTAAGTCCGTTACCGATCTATTACTTCTATAACCATGCTGCTCCTCTTCTAATAAAGGTTCTACTAGATCTCTTACTCTTCTCTCAATTATTCAGCATCACCTTTACCTTTTGAAAATTGGGGCTATTAGGGTTTTACCCCACTCCTCTGGTATTGTTCCTTCTCTATAGATCTTACTTATGAGCTTCAATATATTTGCTCTACTACATTTCCTCCTTCCTTGATTAGCTCTATTAATATTTTATCTACTCCTGGTGTTTTGGAATTCTTCATTTCTTTCAATGCCCATTCCATTTTTTTTCTGTGGTTTCATCATGTTCTTCTCCATCTAAATCTTTCTCCATCATTTGCCATTGTTCCTCATTTCCTACATTTAGGAGCTCTTGGAAGTATTCTGTCCATCTGTTGTCTATCTCATCCTGAGCTGTAAGAACATTCCCCTCTAAGTCTCTAATGTTATACTGTTTTGCCTTGCTTTTCCTATATGACTGCTATACCATATAATATTTTTTTTCTTTCTACAAATCCTCTGTCAATCTCTTTTCCAGATCTTTCCATGCCTCGGTCTGTGCTCGATCTTTTTCAAGATTTGTTTCTTTCCTTGCCAGTACATATTCTGCTCGGCTTTCAGGTGTTCGTCTTCTTAGCCACTTTCTTAACCTTAAAGTATTTTTTTTTACTGCCTGTATGACCTCCTCATTCCACCAAGGTGTGTGTCTTTTCCTATTTCCACCAATTCATTCTACCCCTAAAGTTTTTTTTTTTACCTCACTGATTGCTTCTTTCAAAATGTCCCATCTTTCTTTTTCCTCATCATTTTGCTTCTCCAATTTTTGTGTAAGATTAGTTTTATAATCATTCCTTTTATCTTCCTCTTACAAATTTTTTGTTTTAAATACTTTTCTTTTTCTACGTTGTCCTGAATTTACCTTACTGATCTTAAGATCAGCCACTAGTAACCTGTGGTCTGAATCTAAACTTACTCCTGTTATTACCTTTATATTGGTGAAAATTCTTCTGTCTGAACATATTATGTAATCGATAATTGATTTTTGATCAAACTGTTCCAATACGGTTTAGCTACCCGTCACCCGTAATGCGAAATGTCATTCTTCTGTTTCCTCGTACTCACTTTATGTTCTTTCTATGGCTAATGTGTTATGTATTTCGGGGGGGATGAGCTTCCTAACTTGTATATTTATCCAGGGGATATGCAGACATTGCTAATTCATTAAGTCCTTTGTTGAGGAAAAATCCAAACTTCATTTGGGGACTTGCACAGCAGCAAGCTAGTTTTCCAGTTTCCATACTTCCTGATTATGATAAGGAGTTCATTCTCTATACTGATGCGTCTGACATAAAGTTAGGAGGCATACTGATGCAAGAGAGAAATGGAACCTTTAAACAGATAGTTTACACATTGAGACTTTGTAATAGTGCAGAAAGAAACTACTCCATAACAGAAAGAGAAACTTTAGCAGTAATATATTCATTAGAAAGTTTTAGAGATATGATGCTGGGATAGCCAATCAGAGTGTGGACCGATCTCACAGCTATTCAGAACTTATTGAAGCGTAAGAATATTAGGGGCAGATTAGTCGGGTGGTTTACTACACATGAGTGTTATGAGGTTAAGATTTTTTTTTTTTTTTTTTTTTTACAACTGTTTAAAGGATATTCTATTTAAGCCATATCTGCCTACCATAAACGCGGTCCTGACTGCATAAGTGTCATGAAATAGATATTCTAGGAACTTGTATGACATTTCTTTGGAGTAGGGTCACACAGTGTTGTTCATAATTGGAAACTATCGTTCATTCCAAAGAAAACATTTCTGGTTAAGTACTTCTCTCTTACCTTTCTGCTACCCTTTTATCTCACCTATTCACCCTCTACTCCAAAGGATAGAAACACTGGGTGTTATCGACGCAATGCTAGATTACGTATGTTCGTTTTGGACTTTGAGGTATTCTAGTAAAAATCA
>NC_134785.1:37377102-37379602 GCF_046742065.1 Oratosquilla oratoria
TAACGTAACCTAACCTAAGCTAATCTAACCTAACGTAACATTTATTTCACTGTTGATATTCGGCGTATGGGGTGACAGTTCTGCAGGTGGGATCTCATGGGGTGACGATTCTTCATGTGGGCGTTCTGAGGTGACAATTCTTCATGTGCCCTTTGAATTTCAAACCACTTGGTGGCAGTTTGCTACCAGTCAGAAGAGAAACCGTTGTCTGAAGATAGACCATTGTCTGAATAGGAGAAACCGCCTGACCTCGACTCCTTACACTATCCCTCCGTAGTATGTCCGAGTAGGAGAAACCAATCGGTTACAAGACTTACCATACTACACCCCGTAGCTTGTCTGAGTAGCCATTCACCAGTTATACGACTAGAATTATCAGCCCAGCAATACAAGACTTCAATCAACTCACTGCATCATCGCATCAAACTCCAGTCAAATCACAAGAACCCCCAGTACATCGCATCGAAGCCTAGTATCAATCAAGCCCAGCACATTGGCTACAATACTTCAATCAAGCCCCGGAATCAAGGCGACTATCCACAGGACTTCAATCAACCCACACACACCTCCAATTCCACCCTCCAACCAACCACCTCCTCCCACTGGGCCACCTCCATCCGCCCGAGGTAGCGACAAGTTTCTACACACACCGCCCCTCCACACCGTTCCTCTCCAAATAATAATTGCACTTCTACCCACTCCACCCCCTCCAACCACCTCCGTCCACCCCAAAAGCCTCCCTCCACCCGAGACAGCGGTAAGTCCTAGCCCAGTCAGTCTACACACCACACCTCCACACCGTTCCCCTCTAAAAACGCGCAAGAGATCCAAGTTTAGCCCGCCGTTCCTATGACCTGCAGTTCCAGACAAGTCCATTCGACGCCGAGTCCCTACCCAGTCAGCCTCCACACCACCCCTTCCACAACCGTTCACTATGGGGTGACGACTGGTACCTCTTCCTACTCCAGCAAAACTAATCCACCCCACTTCCGTGAGTATAAAACATAACCATTTACTAATTTCCCTTAATCATTTTGGACCTTGACGTACGGAGCCTGCTAGGAACCTCGCGTCGGCCAGAGGGCGGACCTCGATTCCCACGCTATCGCGTCTGTCGACGGTAGCCGCCGTGAGTGACCAGGACATTCTACTCACCGCGACCCCCAACGCTATCGCGCCGGTCGACCGTAGCCGCCTTCAGCGGCCTCGACACTCTACTCATCTCAATCATCCACCCACACCCTCCAAGCCGTGCATCACAGCAAGGAACAACCCCAACCACCTCCGCCCACCCCACCCCCTTCATCCGCCCGTGACACAAGTCAGCAAAATCAGAACGCCACCACAAACTTCTTCATAAGCACCATCAGTCCCCAACTATCCAAAGTGCTATCCAGACTATCCAAGCAGCACAACTCTTCAACCTTCATCACGTAAAGTACTCAAAAATAATTACACATTTGTACCAGTAGGTAGATACACTAATAGATATATACAAATGTATATATCTATTAAGTACATGCACATATAAGAAAAATAATTATTAACTAATACATTAGACAAAATCCACATACTAAACCAAAAACTTGTAAATAGTTTAAAAAAAAAAATCACTACCAACGTTTCAAATCAATATAACTAAAACTATCAACAAATTCAACACTCGTACAACGTAAAGTAAACAATATACAACCAAATCTCCAGTTTACATAGTTCCATCACAATAAATGTATATATCAAAGATCTTTCAGTGCATTTTAGACACAATATACTTGCAAGATGTTTTTCAAACTCATTCTATAAAATATCAAAGACAATACACCCCCAAGTACAAATCGCAATACTAAGAAACACTATCCATAATATCAACCTTGCTATCATATACTCAAATAATTCTTATTAACCTATTATTAATTCTTATTAATTTAAACTACCTTAGACGATCACACTCAACAAAATGAACAGTTCAGCATATTCCACACACACCCAACCCCTCCCGTCCCAAGAAAGACTCACAGGCAGTCACCCAAATCCAACACATAAAAAAATAAAATAAACAAAGGAAAACACAACGACAAATCCTACAATGAACAAAACCAACACATAAAACAGAAACTATACAACACTAAATACCCCAACTAAAAGAGACAGAAGACGCCATGCGTTCCAAAAAAAGGTTAACAGGGTATTAACGATCCTTTTACTTATCAAACCTATTCCATCTATAAAGAAAAAATATACCTTCCTTTAGATCGTGACGACCCAGGAATATCAATATGTATAACATTACAATCACATTTTAATAACATCAAACTCAAAACTATAATAACCCCATTAAGTACAAACATAATACAAAATATCTCCAATATACATTAGTCTAAATCCATAGAATACATAAATTCCCATGCATTTCATATAAACATATAAAATATCCTAACCAACTCAACTCTAAAAATATATAACTCCGACAAACCCAACCAAGATACAGAAAAATCTCACA
>NC_134785.1:37392102-37397102 GCF_046742065.1 Oratosquilla oratoria
ATGCATGCATGTATGTATGTATGTATGTATGTATGTATGTATGTATGTATGTATGCATGTATGTATGTATGTATGTGTGCATGTATGTATGTATGTATGTATGTATGTATGTATGTATATATGTGTGTATGTATGTATGTATGTATGTATGTATGTATGTATGTATGTATGTATGTATGTATGTATGTATGTATGTATGTATGTATGTATGTATGTATGTATGTATGTATGTATGTGTATGTATGTATGCATGTTGGTACGTACGTATGTATGTATGTATGTATGTATGTATGTATGTATGTATGTATGTATGTATGTATGTATGTATGTATGTATGTATGTATGTATGTATGTATGTATGTATGTATGTACGTATGCATGTATGTATGCATGTATGTATGTATGTATGTATGTATGTATGTGTGCATGTGTGCATGTATGTATGTATGTATGTATGTATGTATGTATGTATGTATGTATGTATGTATGTATGTATGTATGTATGTATGTATGTATGTATGTATGTATGTATGTATGTATGTATGTATGTACGTATGTACGTATGTTCATTTCACCAAGAAAATGGGTCGCTGGTCCACTCAATAGCCCTCTCATTTGTATTGAGGACTTGAAGATTTGTAAGAGTGTGGGTTAGTAGCACAGAATGATGAGATGCGTTTAATGCAGTATCTAGCACAGGAAGCATGCCTTGCTTGCTTCTCGTTTACAGCTATTGCCGCAAGCTAACCTTGTGTTGAAAGGGGAAGCCAAATGCGTAAATCTTCCCTTCTCAGTGCACAGCCTTTCTATCACTAAGATTTCTGTTATGACTACTCGTGGCCACACACGGTAGCTAGGAGCTTACAGCCCTAGGATAAATCAGCAGGAGATTTCACAGCAGGTCAGGTCAGGGATATCCCTGCTAATGATATCATGTAACCTATTACTACCTGCCACATGGTCTGCTGCCTTGTGGTCACACTCATCTATGGGAAAGGCAGGAGTAAACCTCGATGAAAACTCAGGTGTTGGAATCCCGTGGGCAATTTGCTGTTGTATCATTATCGCTCAGGTAACCCCTGCGACAGCGCTGGTGCCAAACTGTAACATCCTTCCTGTTCCTTTGGATCCATCAACAACATGGAGAGGTGGGGAAGGGTGTCCTACATCCTGAGCGACTGCCGTCCTTCATAACGCCTCTCCTGGGTTGCATCCTGGAGAGGTACTACAGCTTTGCCTCACAATGTACATTTGTGAACGACTTCGACCGACGGAGATCATCAGCAGGTTTTTTCTGGCTGACGGAAACCTCCTGCACATTAGAAAGATTATATATCGATGAACTATTCCATTGTTGTTCATGACTTGTGCAACCATTCTAACTCTTCTTTGTTTGCTCAGTTGACTCATTGGGTTTCTGCATGTTTCTAGCCTACTCAACACCTGCAAAGGGAAGAATGTTTCAGCTTGGTCTCTATTTAATAGAGCAAAACAATTTAGAAATAAAAGAGTAAAGCCCACATTAAGCAAAAATTTAGGGCAATGAATGACTGGTCTTCAAGACACCAGCGTTCCTTAAGTCATGTCACCCTTTCTTCTTTATATGTCACCCATTTCCATTTTCCCTCTTCTTATTCTTCTTCCTTTGCCACTGCATTCCTTTCTACCGCTGACCTCCTGTATCTTCTTTAAACTCTTTCGACTTCAACATTATCATCTCTCTCATGTTCTTTCACACTTCGCTTTTCGAATTCATACCCTGATTCCATTTCCTTTTTGGTCTTTCTCCCCTTCTTCTCTCAATCTTTGATTCATACCTTCACTTTGCAAACAATATTTCTGCCTCCTCTGCACATGTCACTTTCATCTCACCAGACTTTGTTTGCATTTGTGCTTGTGCTCTCATTTCTACCTTATATTTTTGTTCATTTTCAACCCATATCTCCATTGTTCTTATAACATCTAGCCCAGCGTTTTTCACACTTTTTTTTACTACGACCCACAGCAAGAACCACAGTTTGCATCGCGACCCATAATACTTAGATGTAATTAGGTATATATATATATATATATATATATATATATGTATATATATATATATATGTATATATATATATATATACACACACAAACAGAATATATATATATGTTTATATATATATATATATATATATATGTATACACACACACACACACACACACACATATATATATATATATATATACATAGATATGTATACATATACATGTATATATATATATATATATATATATATATATATATATATATATATATATATATTATATATAAAAACATACACACACACACACACACACACACACACACACACACACACACACACACACACACACACACACACACACACACACACACACACACACACACACACACACACACACACACACACACACACACACACACACACACACACATATATATATATATATACTATATATATATATATATATATATATGTGTGTGTGTGTGTGTATACATATATATGTGTATATATATGTATAGATAGATAGATATAGTACGATATCTAAAATTGCGGAGAGTAAGTCTGAGTTCACCAAAAATTAGTAAAGACTTACAGGAATATAAAAGGTAAGCATATGATATTAGTAAAGTCAGGAAAAAAAATGTTTGGTACGGAACTGTCGATAACTAACTATTCAATCGTTACTATTCAAATATGGTTGTTCCAATAGTGGAACAACTTTATATGTGTGTATATATATATATATATATATATATATATATATATATATATATATATATATATATATATACTGTATGTATATATATATATATGTATATATGTATATATGTATATATGTATATATGTATGTATATATATATATATACAGTATATATATATATATATATATATATATATAGAGTGAGAGAGAAGGGAAAAGGAAAAGAAGGGGAAAGGGAGAGGGAAAAAGAGAAAGAAATAAGAGAGATATTTCAGGAAACGTTTATTTTTTATCATCATCAATTCCTCCTTTTCCGCCTTGCTCTCACTTGCGAATTTTTTATTTCTTTTCTTTTTTGTCGCGAACTTTATTTTTCACGCGACACACTGAAGGGTCGGTACCCATATTTTGAAAAACGCTGATCTACCCCATAATAAGTCTCATACTAATTATTTTGTATACATGTATTTTCTTATCTCTATTACTAGCACCCACACTTAGCTCTTACACGAACACAGAACAATTTACTTCATCATGTCTACATTTCATATCAATCTTTGTTCCTTTTTCTACTTAATTTCCTAAACTTCTTACTTCTATTCGTAGATATCTAGGATAGTTGCTTCGTTGCTTACACTTATTTTGTACCTACCTTTCGATATATTTATCGCCTTATAGGTTCATTACTTTTCCATAGTTGACACACAGTTTTGTCTATTCATTTAGGGCATCACTCCAATTGTTACTAGCACCTACGCTACAAAGAAAACGTGATATACTCGTATTTGCCAGTTTCCATTAACTTTTCAAGAATACACTGTCCTGCACGCACACACACACACACACACACACACATACATACATACATACATACATACATATACACATACCTCTCCCTTTGAATTTAGAATGCAAAGTTCTTGTCTGTTCAAACTTTAAGCAACAACTGAGTTATTCAAGCTTAGAGTCCTTGCTGTTATGGTTACCAGGCATCATCTTACGTGATCAGATCTTTCCTCACCTTGACTACGCACCGGTAAAAGCAAACGTTATAAAGCCGCCCTCACACTATAGAGACTTGAATGGTTTAACTGCGCTGACATTGGCGGTCCCTCGCGGCCTTGAGAAGTATCCACACTATGGAGACTTAAGACCCGTCGCGCGCAGACTTAAAGGTTGTAGCGAGGTCTTTGTCTAAGATGTCGCGCTTCGGAAGAGGTATCCACTGGACAGGAGGGCGGCGGGAAGATCGGGATAGGTCGCGGAGAGTTTCAGGAGATTTTGAGCTTGCATCAAACTCAAAAATTGAGCCGGCGGCCGATGAGGTCGGAATTTTGGACAGAACGGTAACGGGACGCTTTCGCCGTCCTGTAGCAACCATTCTGGGCCATCTGGTTGGCCTGACGGCATACAATGCTAAGTCGCCATTTGACCCCGTCCAGTCGCCGTCAGACGCCAACTGGATGGCTACGGCGCGGCGTCCAGACTACCTCTCCCCTTGATTGTTGTTGTTGGCCTCTAAGGACGCACGGGACCGCCTACGTCGGCGCGGTAGAACCCATAAGTCTCCATAGTGTGAGTGCGGCTTAAGAGATGCATGAGGTCGCTACCTTTGCGTGGTTGAGTCTTTCAGACAAGAAATAAGAAAGGATCCTGCATGAGGAAAGATTATGACAAGAAGTTTAACCTAGATAAGAAAATTTAGTTTTTATTTTCATAATGCGAGACGGGTCAGAAGAAAAGTATAACAATTATAAAGAAGGGATTATCATTGAAGAAAACCTTGAGAAAATAAGAACGAAGAGGATGAGCAGCCTACGTTGGGAGGCGCATAGCTGCGGCCGAAGCCGTCACCTTTGCAATAAGCACTTGGCTGTTGGGGCAGGTCACTGCTGGGAATCGGAGAAAAGTGCAGGATTCGAACCCACCACTAAGTAAATGCGGGAGCAGCACTCGTCCAATTACGCCATTATTGTAATAATAAAACCGAGGAAGATCAGAAACGTATTTCTTATTCAAACAATCAAAATTATGGGAGATCCAGAATCAACTCAGTTCAACTAAATCACGAGTTATTGGTTCGAGTCCTGCACTTTTTTTCTTGCTGAGGATGGTCATTAAGAAGAAGTTTCTCTCAGTTTACTCTCTAAAGTATAACAGCCGCTGCTGGGAACCAGAGAAAAGTGCGGGACTCGTACCCACAACCAAGCGAATGCGAGGCCAGCACATGGTCGGTCACGTCACCAGCACAACCGAAAGAGAATGATTAACTCTTT
>NC_134785.1:37404602-37409602 GCF_046742065.1 Oratosquilla oratoria
GGAAAGAATGAGTGAAGAAAGACTAGTAAAAGAGGTATGGAAGGCAGATGTGGAGGGAGTGAACATGAGGGAACGTCCTAGGATGAGGTGGATGGATGGGGTGAAGGAGGCTTTGGGGAAGAGGGGAATATCTGTTGAAGAAGGACGGGAAAGGACAGAAGACAGGGGTGAATGGAGAATGGTTGTATATGGATGATATTGTGATGCATGAGGTGGAATGGGCTGGGGGATGGGGGGTGAGGTAGTATGTGTGAGCAAAATTTGACGCAGCCCGAAGGGATTTCTCTCCGTCTTCTCCTTTTATGCATGGGGGGACGGAGAGGGGGGGTCGCCGATTAAATGAAGCGGCCTTGCTGTGGATGTACTGTGTTTTACAACACTGCTTCTGACCCAGGACAGTGGACAAGGTGCAGGGGTGACCCGTCAATCAGGAGGTGCTAAGATAAGAGGGAGGGTGGAGGGGTGTGGAGTGTATACAGGGATGGAATGGGTGGGAATGATTTTATGCCTTTTCCTTTTTGGCTACCTCCCTTGTAAAGGGGAAAAAGCCTTGGTATATGTATGTATGCTATGACTTGGATAATCAATTGGTGACTGCAGCTTACTCTTGTTCATGAAACATTAAGGAGGGAGCAAAGAGCGCTGTATCAACAGTGGATTTTCTCCCGAGATATTCTTCAATCAAGTAATCAAGTAATCAAGGAAGTGTGTGTGTGTGTGTGTGTGTGTGTGTGTGTGTGTGTGTGTGTGTGTGTGTGTGTGTGTGTGTGTGTGTGTGTGTGTGTGTGTGTGTGTGTGTGTGTGTGTGTGTGTGTGTGTGTGTGTGTGTGTGTGTGTGTGTGTGTGTGTGTGGGGGGGGGGGGTGCGTGCATGTGTGTGTGTGTATATGATTCACCATGGTCTTAGATCATATGTTGGACTCGTGTGTGTGTGTTTGTGTGTGTGTGTGTGTGTGTGTGTGTGTGTGTGTGTGTGTGTGTGTGTGTGTGTGTGTGTGTGTGTGTGTGTGTGTGTGTGTGTGTTTGTGTGTGTGTGTGTGTGTGTGTGTGTGTGTGTGTTTTGAGTGTGTGTGTGTGTGTGTGTGTGTGTGTGTGTGTGTGTGTGTGTGTGTGTGTGTGTGTGTGTGTGTGTGTGTGTGTGTGTGTGTTTGTGTGAGTTTGTGTGCGTTTGTGTTTGTGTGTGTGTGTTTGTGTGTGTGTGTGTGTGTGTGTGTGTGTGTGTGTGTGTGTGTGTGTGTGTGTGTGTGTGTGTTTGTGTGTGTGTGTGTGTGTGTGTGTGTGTGTGTGTGTGTGTGTGTGTGTGTGTGTGGTGGTGTGTGTGTGTGTGTGTGTGTTGTGTGTGTGTGTGTGTGTGTGTGTGTGTGTGTGTGTGTGTGTGTGTGTGTGTGTGTGTGTGTGTGTGTGTGTGTGTGTGTGTGTGTGTGAGTGTGTGTGTGTGTGTGTGTGTGTGTGTGTGTGTGTGTGTGTGTGTGTGTGTGTGTGTAGCCTGATCTACAAAAAAATTATAAGATATAAATATTTCACATATACACCTTCACACTTGCTTGTATACCCTATACATAATACAATATTTAAAAGCTTGCGGTAATAGTTATTTAGCTTTGGTCGAAGCCACTACCTTTATTCATATCCAAGACAAGTTAAAATTACTTTCTGAACACTGAGCCACACCTTGTGACTAACCTTGCAAATAGGGTAACGGTAACTGCTAAGTTCACATCTAGGAAAATCCTACGGTAATATTTTCACATTATGCTGAAAACAAACATTATCTCCACGTTTTCGTTTTAATTGATAATTTCCCCTTAAAGATCTACCACAAAGATAAACAAAATGGCTTTACCATAGGAAAAATAATAGTAAAAGTGCCAATTGGTTTGGGATAGGATATAGCATTGTCTCTATCAGTGGTCTACCATGAGCTGCCACGGAAATGAATTTGTCAATTGGGAGCAGCCAAAATAAAAGGAATATGCCATCCAGCACGGAAGAGGTCCATTGAGATGGACTCTAAACACTTGAGTCCTGAGATAGGGGATACAAAGACGAGTAGAATAGTTGTCGGTAACCATAACTGAAGAGAAAAAGCTACTCGGTATAGATAAGGTTAATTGAAAAATGCTACAGCTTTTTTGCTTCCCAGGGTTGGGGGTGGAACATTTAATGGTGGTTGTAATAAAGTTGATATAGAGTAATAAAGAATAAATATATAAGTAAACAAAACAAAATTAATAAACAAAAAACAAAGGAAAAAAATGTATAAGAACGGACTGTCTCCTAATTTGAAAAATGAAAAGTTGCATTAGTCATAATATAATCCCTTTTTGAATAATTTACTATCCATACATTGGTCATTCAATTAACCTTTAATGTCTTTCCAGCCCTGACCCCTTCCTGGACCAATAAAGCTTAATCACCTATAGTTAGGGATGGTCGGATTCCATGATTAGCTCTCGTTAACCGAATTCCATCTCTCTACCTTTAACCCATTTGATGCGAGAAGTTTTTACATCGGCTGAATATAATCTCTGGATTAAGTGGAAAAGAATACTAGATTTGTCAAAGAAACCGATTGTTAACTCCTTTAGACCAGGGTTCAACCTTCAGTTCTATCGGAATCTGTTGAAATCTATCAGTGTATCAGAATCTGTCAAAAGCTATCGAATGTGTCAAAATCTGCCAGAATATCAAAATCTCTCAGAGTTTTCTTCAGGTGTTATCTGCACGAAAATCTGCAATAGATATCATCGAGTAAAAGGGAATATTAACAATATCCTGGTAGTGTTTTTTTTCTTCAGTTGCCGCGAGATATCTTGTTCATCGCTGTAATATTTTTTATAGTAAAGGACTACAGCTTCCTTTCGCGCTGTGAAGTATTTTTTCATTTACTCTGGCCACCCTCAAGCTTTCTTACTTATGCGCAAAGGACCCCTTTGTTATTTTTTATTATATCGTATGTCAACAGCCTTAGTCTGATCTTTTGATTCACGTAATGCAATATTAATTTCAATTGCGTAGAGTATTACCACACACGTTCGACTTGCTAGATTCATTTGATATTCGTATCATATTTTACTTTTTTACAACTGATTGGCTTGGACTGCCTGTGTGACTATAGCCGTCTATCTGTTTGTATGAATGTTACTCTACCAGTCTGTCTACTTGTCTGTCGATCTGATTGTTTTCTGTCTATCCCGCTGTCTGTCTCTTTAAATATTTATCTACTTACTACCTCTCTCTCTCTCTCTCTCTCTCTATCTATCTATCTATCTATATATATATATATATATATATATATATATATATATATATATATATATATATATGTCTGTCTGTGTGTCTGTGTCTTTGTTTGTCTGTCTCCCTGTCAGCCTGTCTGTCTGTCTGTCTGTCTGTCTGTCTGTCTGTCTGTCTGTATGTCTGTCTGTCTGTCTGTCTGTCTGTCTGTCTGTCTGTATGTATATATGTATGTATGTATGTATGTATGTATGTATGTATGTATGTATGTATGTATGTATGTATGTATGTATGTATGTATGTATGTATGTATGTATGTATGTATGTATGCATACATGCATGTATGTATGTATGTACTGTATGTATGTATGTATGTATGTATGTATGTATGTATGTATGTATGTATGTATGTATGTATGTATGTATGTATGTATGTATGTATGTATGTATGTATGTATGTATGTATGTATGTACGTATGTATGTATGTATGTATGTATGTATATATTTCTCATCTCTCTCTCTCTCTCTCTCTCTCTCTCTCTCTCTCTCTCTCTCTCTCTCTCTATCTATCTATCTATCTATCTATAAGTTGAAAGGGAAGGGTGAGTGTATGTTTGGGAGTGTAAGTGGGAGGTTATCAGGAGTGAAGAGAGGGCGAGGGAGGGAAGGGGTGGCTATTCTAGTAAGTGAGGAGATAGGTAAAGGGGTAGTGGAGTGGAAGGAGGTTTCCTCAAGGATAATGTGGATGAAGGTGAAACTGGGAAAGGAGATGTGGGTCTTTGTAAGTGCATATGGGCCGGGCAGTGAGAAGAGCATGGAAGAAAGGGAGGCCTTTTGGATAGATTTAAATGAGTGCATAGAGGGTTTAGGAAGAAATGTCAATGTAATAGTACTGGGAGACCTTAATGCTAGAGTGGGAAATGGTCCAATCGATGGAGTGGTTGGGAAGTGTGGAGTTCCAGGAAAGAATCGTAGTGGAGAGTTGATGGTGGAAATGTGTCTAGAAAGAGAGTTGATGATAGCAAATACAGTGTTTCGGAAGAAAGTCAAGCATAAGTACACAGGGGAGAGGGTGGTGGAGGGAAGGGTGGTAGATAGAGCGCTAATGGATTATGTAGTGGTAAATAGGATTATGATAGGAAGAGTTAAGGATGTACATGTGCTAAGGGGAGAGGGTGGGGGAATATCAGATCATTTTTTGGTGGAAGGTAAGTTGAGAGTGGAGGATAGATGGAGAAGGAGGAAAGGGACAAAAGGTAGGGAGGTTCTTAGAGTGAACTCCTTGAATGAAAAGGAAAAGGAGAAGGAGTACGAAAAGAAGCTGAAGGAGGAGTGGGAGGGAGTAAAGGATAGAGCAGAGATGGATGTGGAGGAGGAATGGGGATGGTTCAAGGAGGGAGTCTTAAAGTGTGCAAGGATGGTGTGTGGAACAAGAAGGACAGGGGGAAATAGAAGAAAGGGTAGTGAATGGTGGGATGAGGAAACAAAGAAGGTTGTAGAAGAGAAGAAGCGAGCATTCACAGATTGGTTACAAAAGAGGACAGGGGAGTCATATGAGAGGTACAAAGAAAAGAATAGAGAAGTAAAGCAAAAGGTAAAGGAGGCAAAGAGGAGAGCAGATGTGAAATGGGGTAGGAGTATGACAGAAAATTTTGAAAGTAATAAAAAGATGTTTTGGAAAGAAATTAAGAGAGGAAGAGGAGGCGAATCAAGTAGAGAAGAAAAGGTAAAAGGTACAGATGGAGAGTTGATAATGGAAGAGA
>NC_134785.1:37422102-37429602 GCF_046742065.1 Oratosquilla oratoria
TATATATCCCTGCTACTCAATTTGTTAGCTAACCTAATCTGGTACTGAGATCCCTCAACAATACTACACTCATACATCTGTAAATGCTAATTAAGATAAATAAAAAAAATCTTTCCTTTTTCGTTTTTTCATTCCATGAGGAATATGCATTTATCAAAACCCATATCTTCCACGCTAGCCTCACCTTCACCCACCTCTTCCATTATACTTCTCCCAGCCTCATCAGTTATTTTGTTAGGGAGTGAGAGGTAAGTGCAGTTCATTGAAGATTTATTTCTTATGAAAATAATAACGTTCCTCCGCTGAGAGAAAACTAATGTAGCGAACGATTATGTTCACGGATGACCTAATATACACATTTTATTTGATACATTAATTTTCATTCAGCTCTATAATGGTCACCATTAGAGAAGGTTTATATAAATCAACAAATATGAAATTCTAAATCTTGAAATGTAAACGATGCTAACATATCAGGGCGAAATGAAGTTAAGCATGTGGCTCACACGGGTACATGACGGTCCATATTTAGAAGACGTTGGTAAATGGTATAACATATTCGAAAAATACACGGGATTTGTCAAAGCCTCACTCCGTCGGAGAAGTGAAAGCTAGCAGAATAGTACAAAAAACAGACCCCCTTGCCAGATTCTTATTCTTTTTCCTTATGATCTCTCCGTCTTATACATGCTTCCTGTTGATATTTTTTATCTTTATTTTTCTATATGTCCGTTTATCCCCCAGTCTATTTGTCTTTCCATCCGTGTGTCTCTGTGTCTGTCTGTGTTTCTCTCTTTATCTGTCAGTCGGTCTGTCTTTTTGCCTGTCTGTGAATATATAAATAAGAATAAACAAATACATAAAGAGATAAATATATGACAGATAATTATATAAATAGATAAATATACAAATGAATGAATGAATAAATAGATAAGGAAATTAATAAACATATTGATAAATTAATTAGTAACTAAATAAATTCATTGATATGTAAATAATCAAATAAATAAATATATAGATAAATTAATAACTAACTAAATAAATAATTAGATAAATAAATAAAAAGTCAAATAAATTAATGAATGATAAATAGATTGATAAATTTATATACAGATATATATATATATATATATATATACATATATATATGTATATATACATATATATATATATTTATATACATATATATATATATATATATATGTATATGTATATATACATATAGATATATGAATATATATGTATATACATATATATATACACACATATATATATATATATATATATATATATATATATATATATATATATATATATATATATATATATCCCGTCTGGGGTATTGGCTGAATGTTATTGTGGCAAAGTAGCATACAGTTGATACTTTAGGGTCTATATGGGGCGCCCCTACGGACCAGAATCACACATATTTTTTTATGTGATAGAGGAAGTCTCTATTCATAAAGAAATAATGACACTTTTATTATACTGCAACTGTCCCTCCATTATGTTGTCCCGCCACCCCTTGTTACTGTCCTGTATCATTTCATTGAATATTCATTTACTTTTTTCGCCTACCATGTGATGGGGAAAAAGAATGCTATCACCAAGTCTTTCCACTTGAGTCGTAGGAGGCGACAAAAAACGGGATTCCTAAAGAAAAAAAAAAAAAAAAAAGGCATAACATGGCCTAGGAGGTTTCTAACCAATACCCTAAGGTTTGGGTATTTTAATGTGCGTGGAAATAGTACAGATGAGAGTAAAAGAAAAGAGATAGGCAGTATATTTGTGAGAAGAAAGATGGATGTGTTGGCATTGAGTGAAACTAAGTTGAAATGGAGGGGCGAGTGTGAATTTGGGAGTGTAGTTGGGAGGTTCTCAGGAGTGAAGAGAAGACAAAGGAGAGAAGGGGTGGCTATACTAATAAGTGAAGAGGTAGGTAAGCATGTAGTGAAGCGGAAGGAGGTTTCATCAAGGTTAATGTGGATGAAGGTGAAGCTGGGAAAGATGTGGGTTTTTGTAAGTGCATATGGGTCTGGTAGTGAGAAGAGCATAGAGGAAATGGAGGCTATTTGAGTGGATTTAAATGAGTGCATAGATGGATTAAGGAGAAATGTCTATGTAGTGGTTTTGGGAGACCATAATACTAGGGTAGGAAATGAACCAATAGACGGAGTGACTGAGAAGCATGGAGTTCGAGAAAAGAAAATAATGGTGAGTTGATGGTGGAGATGTGCCTTGAAGGAGAGTTGATGATAGCAAATACAGTGTTTAATAAGAAAGTCAAACATAAGTACACATGGGAAAGGGTGGTGGATGGAAGGGTGGTAGATACAGCATTAATGGACTATGTAGTAGTAATCAAGAGTATAGTAGAAAGAGTTAAGGATGTACATGTTCTAAGAGGAGAGAGTGGGGGAATATCAGATCATTTCTTGGTGAAAGGTAAGTTGAGAGTGGAAAATAGGTGGAGAAAAAGGAAAAGAGCAGAAGATAGGGAGGTACTTAGAGTGAACTGTTTAAATGAGAAAGAAAAGGTGAAGGAGTATAAGAAGAAGCTGAGAGAGGAGTGGGAGGGAGTGTAGGATAGAGTAGAACTAGGAGTGGAGGAGGAATGGGGATGGTTCAAGGACGGAGTCTTAAGGTGTGCAACGATGGTGTGTGGAATAAGGAGGATGAAAGGAAATAAAAGGAATGGTAGTAAGTGGTGGGATGAGGAAGCAAAGAATAGTGTAGAAAAAAAGAGGCAGGCTTTCATAGATTGGTTACAAATTAGGACAAGGGAATCACATGAGAGGTACAAAGTAAAGAGAAGAGAAGTAAAGTATAAGATAAGGGAGGCAAAGAGGAGAACAGGTGTGAAATGGGGTAAGATTGTGACAGAAAATTTTATAAGAAATAAAAAGTGTTTTGGAAAGAAATAAAAAGAAGAAGAGGACGCGAATCAAGTAGAGAAGAAAAAGTAAAAGGTGCAGATGGAGAGATGATAATGGAAGAGAAGGCAGCGAGAAGAAGGAGGGCAGAGTATTTTAGGGAGATGCTAAATGTGAAGGAGAATAGGGAGGGAAACGTAGTTGCAGTGGGAAGCACTAAGAAAATGAGAGTGATGAGTGAGGAAAATGAAGGAGAAATGAGGAAATATGAAGTGAAGGCAGCTGAGATGATGAGAACAAGTAAGGCACCTGAGTTGGACGGATGTCATGAAGAATGTCTGAAAAAAAGGATGTACAGTTGTGGTGGACTGGCTGGTGATGTTATTTGATGTTTGTTTAGGAGAAGGTAGAGTGCTGGAGGACTGGAGGAGTTCCTGTATAGTTCCACTTTACAAGGGAAAAGGGAACAAGTGTGAGTGTAGTAGTTTCAGAGGGATCAGCTTGTTAAGTGTAATTGGAAAGGTTTATGGAAGAGTCTTGATTGAGCGGATTAGGAGAGAAACAGAGGGGCTAATTGGTGAAGAACAGTGTGAGTGTAGGACACGTATGGATTGTGTAGATCAGATTTTTGTGGTAGGACAGATATGTGAGAAATATATGGGAAAATGTAAGGATGTTTTTTGGGCTTTTATGGATCTGGAAAAGGCTTATGACAGGATAGACAGGAAGGCACTGTAGGAGGTATTGCAGATATATAGGATAGAAAGAAAGCTGTTAAGAGCAGTCAAGAGTTTTTACGAGAGTTGGAGAGCTTGTGTTAGGATTAGAAATGGAGAGAGTGAATGGATTGAGTTAAGGTGGGACTTCGTCAGGGATATGTTATGTCGCCCTGGCTGTTCAACTTATACATGGATGGGGTGGTGCGAGACGTAAATGCAGGGATAGTGGGTCAGGGATTGGAGATGGTTAAAGAAAATGGAGAAAAGTGGGAGATAAGCCAGTTGATATTTGCTGACGACACTGCGCTTGAAACAGGGTCAGAGGAGGGATTGAGGAGGATATTGACAGAATTTGGGTAAGTGTGCGAAAGAAGAAAGTTGAAGATAAATGTAGGCAAAAGTAAGGTGATGAGATGTACAAGGAGAGAAAGTGGCAGCAAATTGGAAGTGAATATTAAGAGAGAGAGACTGGAGAAATTAGATAGTTTTAGATACTTGGGTGCGACTATGGCAGAAAAGGGAGGAGCGGTGGTGGAGGTAGAATGTAGATAGAGAGAAGCGAGTAAATGCCTTGGGAGATTAACAAATGTAATGAGAAATAGACATTTGGGAATGGATGCTAAGAGGAGATTGTATAAAGGAGTGATTGTGCTGACGGCACTGTATGGGGCAGAAACATGAAACATAAAAGAGGAAGAGAGAATGAGTTTGAATGTGTTTGAGATGAAATGCCTGAGAAGTATATGATAGGGGTTACTAGGCTAGACAGAGTGAGAAATGAGGAGGTGAGGAGGAGAGCAGAGGTGGTAAGGGAGTTGGGAGATAGGGTGGATGAAAGAGTATTGGGATGGTTTGGACATATGGAAAGAATAAGTGAAGAAAGATTAGTACAAGAGGTGTGAAAGACAGAGGTGGAAGGAGTGAACATGAGGGGGCGACCTAGGATGAGATGGATGGATGGGGTAGAAGGGGCGTTGGGAAGGAGAGGAATGTCTGTTGAGGAAGGACGGGAGAGAACAGAAGATAGGGGTGAATGGAGGAAGGGTTGTGTATGGATGATGCTTGTGATGCATGAGGGGGTATGGGTCGGGGATGGATGTTGAGGGAGTATGTATGAGAAATAAATTGACGCAGCCCGAAGGGATTTCTCCCCGTCTTCTTTTCTGCATGAGGGGACAGAGAGGGGGATCGCCAAATTAATGAAGCGGCCTTGCTGTGGATATGCTGTATCTCGTGACACTGCTTCTGACCCAGGGCAGTGGACAAGATGCAGGGATGACCCGTCATCCATTAGGTGCAAATATACGAAGGAGGGAAGAGAGTTGAGAGGAGTGGAGTATGTAGGGGATGGAATAGGTGGATGTGGTTTCTATGCCTTTGTTTTTTGGCTACCTCCCGTGTAACGGAAAAAAAGCCTTTGGTATACGTATGTATGTATGTATGAATAAGTCGATAGATATGTAAGTAAATAAGTGAACAAAAATATTGTTTTATCCATTATATGATATTTCTGACTATTGCCTCAAGTCTACTAACTTGTTTGTACCCTTTCATTTCCATGTGTATCTATTTATGCATTCATCATTTTGTTTATCCTATTCATAGAATTATGTGTTTTTACTCAGCTGATGGAAAAATTATTAAACATTTCCATCACAATGAAATAATGAATGTACTGTAGATTTTTATGTTATGGATTACCAAAGGAATTATTGAGCTTATAAATTATTAAGGAGGGAGTCTTAAAGTGTGCAAGGATGGTGTGTGGAACAAGAAGGACAGGGGGAAATAGAAGAAAGGGTAGTGAATGGTGGGATGAGGAAACAAAGAAGGTTGTAGAAGAGAAGAAGCGAGCATTCACAGATTGGTTACAAAAGAGGACAGGGGAGTCATATGAGACGTACAAAGAAAAGAAAAGAGAAGTAAAGCAAAAGGTAAAGGAGGCAAAGAGGAGAGCAGATGTGAAATGGGGTAGGAGTATGACAGAAAATTTTGAAAGTAATAAAAAGATGTTTTGGAAAGAAATTAAGAGAGGAAGAGGAGGCGAATCAAGTAGGGAAGAAAAGGTAAAAGGTACAGATGGAGAGTTGATAATGGAAGAGATGGCAGTGAGGGGAAGATGGGCAGAATATTTTAGGGAGTTGCTGAATGTGAAGGAGGATAGGGAAGGAAAGATAGCTGCAGTGGGAAATACGAAGAAAATGAGAGTGATGAGTGAGGAGAATGGAGGAGAAATAAGGAAGGATGAGGTGAAGGCAGTTGTAAAGATGATGAAAGCAGGTAAGGCACCTGGTCTGGATGGATGTCATGCAGAATGTCTGAAAAAGGGAGGTTCAGTGATGGTGGACTGGTTGGTGAGATTATTTAATGTTTGCTGGAGAGAGGGTAGAGTACCGGAGGACTGGAGTAGTGCCTGTATAGTTCCTCTTTACAAGGGAAAAGGGGACAAGTGTGAATGTAGTAATTTCAGAGGGATTAGCCTGTTGAGTGTAGTAGGGAAGGCTTATGGGAGAATCTTAATTGAGAGGATTAGGAGAGGAACAGAAGGAGTAATTGGTGAGGAACAGTGTGGTTTTAGGACGGGTAGAGGTTGTGTAGATCAGATCTTTGTGGTAAGACAGATATGTGAGAAAGCTATAGGAAAGGGGAAGGATGTTTTTTGGGCTTTTATGGATCTGGAAAAGGCTTATGATAGGGTAGACAGAAAGGCACTGTGGGAGGTTATGCAGATTTATGGGATAGGAGGAAAGCTTTTGGGAGCTGTCAAGAGTTTTTATGTGAGTAGTAGAGCATGTGTTAGGATTGGAAATGGAGAGAGTGAGTGGTTTGAAGTAAAGGTGGGACTTCGTCAAGGATGCGTTATGTCGCCCTGGCTGTTCAACTTATACATGGATGGGGTGGTGCGAGAGGTGAATGCTAGGGTAGTGAGTCAGGGATTGGAGATGGTTAAAGAAAATGGAGAAAAGTGGGAGGTGAGCCAGCTGTTGTTTGCGGACGACACTGCGCTTGTGGCAGGGTCAGAGGAGGGATTGAGGAAGCTGGTGGCAGAGTTTGGGAGAGTATGTGATAGAAGAAAACTAAAGATAAATGTGGGTAAAAGTAAGGTGATGAGATGTACAAGGGGTGAAAGTGGCAGTAGACTGGAAGTGAGCATTAAGGGAGAGCGACTGGAGGAAGTGGATAGTTTTAGATACTTGGGTGCAAGTGTAGCAGGAAAAGGTGGAGTGAAGGTGGAGGTAGAATGTAGATTGAGAGAAGCGAGTAAATGCCTTGGTGGTTTAAAGAGTGTAATGAGAAATAGACATTTGGGAATGGATGCGAAGAGGAGACTGTATGAAGGAGTGATTGTGCCAACAGCACTGTATGGGGCAGAAACGTGGAACATAAGAGAAGAAGAGAGAAGGAGTTTGAATGTGTTTGAGATGAGGTGTCTGAGAAGTATGGCGGGGGTTACTAGGCTAGATAGAGTGAGAAATGAGGAGGTGAGGAGGAGAACAGGGGTGAAAAAGGATTTGGGAGAGAGGGTTGATGAAAGAATATTAGGATGGTTTGGACACATGGAAAGAATGAGTGAAGAAAGACTAGTAAAAGAGGTATGGAAGGCAGATGTGGAGGGAGTGAACATGAGGGGACGTCCTAGGATGAGGTGGATGGATGGGGTGAAGGGGGCTTTGGGGAAGAGGGGAATGTCTGTGGAGGAAGGAAGGGAGAGGACGGAAGACAGAGGTGAGTGGAGAATGGTTGTATATGGATGATGTTGTGATTGCATGAGGAGGAATGGGCGGGGGGGGTGCGGGGTGGGGTAGTATGTGTGAGTAAATTTTGACGCAGCCCGAAGGGATTTCTCCCCGTACTCTCCTTATATGCAAAGGGGGACGGAGAGGGGGGGTCGCCGATTAAATGAAGCG
>NC_134785.1:37437102-37439602 GCF_046742065.1 Oratosquilla oratoria
GTGGCTCGCCGTGGTAATTTTTTTTTTTTCAATCTCTCAATGTCTTTAATGAGATTCGGTAACTATACGGATACAGCATATTCCAAATGTGGACGAACTAACGATCTATATAAATTGCTAATGAGAGATGGACTTTTGAAGTCAAAATATCGCGCAATCAATCCTAGAATCTTATTTGCTTTCTCAGAGGCTGAAATACACTGCTTAGATAATTTGATATTACTGATAATTACACCGAGATCCTTTTCACTATCTACTTTTGTTAACGAACTTCCAAATAACTTGTAATCGTATTTACTGTTATTTTTTACCTATGTGCATTACCTTGCATTTAGTAGTGTTAGATTTTATTAGCCACTTTTCAGACTATTGCTGTAATCTATCTAAATATTTTTGAATATCTAATTGGTTTAAGTGATCGTTTGCCATTCCGCACAGTTTTGTATCATCAGCAAATTTGGAAACAGTAGATTTTAGTCCATGGTCTATATCATTTATATATACTATGTTTAGAAGTGGCCCAAGAACGGAACCATGAGGAACTCCACTTGTGACATTTTTCCATCCAGAAGTTTTTCCCTTTAAAACAACTCTCTGTTTTCGATCATTTAACCAATTACTAGTCCAACTTAATAGGCTACCACTTATTCCGTATGAAGCTAATTTAGTAAGTAGTCTTTCGTGGGGGACGGTATCAAAAGCTTTTACAAAGTCTAGATATATTAAATCTATATTGCTTCTTTTGTCATAATTCGATATAACTGCGTTGTAGAATTCGAGTAAGTTAGTCACGCAAGAACGTTTCCGTCTGAAACCATGCTGGCTATCGTTTATCAAACAGTTACTTTCTAAATGATGAACGATAGCATCTCTGATGATATTTTCAACCATTTTTCCAACGATTGAATTCAAACTTATTGTCCTGTAGTTATTTGTTTTTTATGTCACCTTTTTGAATATGGGAGTAACGTTAGCTAGCTTCCATTCTCTTGGGACATCTTCGGATATGATGGATCTCATTTTTCATTTCCTTTAAGATTCTTCGATACCAACCATCAGGGCCTGGTGTTTTATTAACTTTGAGTTTCTCTACACACCTTTTAATTTTTCTTTTGTTGTATTTACCGTAGTGAGTAAGTTTACCCTAGACTTTTCACAGGTTTAAATAAGAACATAAGAATAAAGAAGACTGCAAGAGACCATAAGGTCTACACTAGGCAGCTCCGTATCCATCACCACCTGTCATCCCCTTCCATAAAGTTGTCTAATCGTTTTTTAAAACAACTGATAGTTTCAGCTCTTACTACATGGTTACTAAGTCTATTCCATTCATCGTCCACCCTATTAGGAAACCAATTCTTGCCTATTTCCTTCTTAAATATAAATTTGTCCAGTTTATACTCATTACTGCGAGTCTTGCCATGTTGTTTTATTATGATGACCTTATTTGCCTCACCCTTGTTATAGCCTTTGATCCACTTCAACACTTTTATTAGATTACCCCGCATTCTGCGTCTTTCCAGAGAGTGTAAGTTTAGGTGCCTAAGCCTCTCTTCGTAAGGCAAATTTCCGAGTACATGTATCATTTTGGTCACTCTTCTCTGTACTAATTCTAGTGAATTTATGTCCATTCTGTAGGACGGAGACCAAAACTGTACCGCATAGTCAAGGATGGGTCTAACTATCGCTAGATAGAGTTTAATAATTACTTCTGTACTTCTATTCGTTACCGTCCTAGCAATGAAACCTAATGTTTTGTTAGCTTTATTTCTGGCGCTAATGCACTGCTTCTTGGCTTTAAGGTCCGGACTCACCAGAACTCCCAAGTCCCTCTCACACTCAGATTTTTCTAAAATCGTGTTATCTAAGTTGTATCTATTTTCGGGGTTGTGTAGCCCTACGTTTAACACGCTACACTTAGAGATATTGAAGTTCATTTGCCATTTCACCGACCATGTTAACAATTTATTAAGATCATCCTGCAGAATCTCTGCGTCGTCTCCTGACCTAATTAGGCGTCCTGTTTTAGTATCGTCCTCAAACTTACTAACATCACTATTTATCCCATCGTCTAAGTCGTTTATGTACATAATGAACAAAAAGGGACCCAAAACCGAGCCCTGGGGGACCCCGCTAGTAACATTACCCCACCTAGATTTTATTCCATTTATGGTGACCCGCTGTTTTCTGTTACTAATCCAAGCTCTAATTCATTCTAACACTTTTCCTCCTATGCCATGGGTAAATGACATCGTAATTTTCAGTTTGGAGTTCACTTTGAGGTGTTTCGTTTACGAATACTGAGCTAAAATATCTGTTTGAAATATCACACATTCCTTCATTTGAATATTCAAGTTGACCGTCATCAGATAATAGTGGACCAATGTGATTCCTAACAACCTTTTTATCTCTAATGTAACTATAGAATCCTTTGGGATTCTCTTTGGATTTTTCAGCGACATTTATTTCGTATTGTCGTTTTCTTTTTTTTATTGTCTTT
>NC_134785.1:37459602-37472102 GCF_046742065.1 Oratosquilla oratoria
CGACTGGGGGCGTAAACGGGGTTAACCCCCCCTCCCCACACACACACACACACTGCCATAGTTGGCTGCATGCACAACGTTGCGGTGAAAACCAGACAATTTTATTCACCTGATGGGATAAGCCAAGGACGAATAGATAATCAAACGTATTTTGATTATCAATGATTTTTTTTTATCTGGACTCCAAAATCATGCTGACATCAAGTGAATTAAATCGCCCAATGATTGTATAAACATGATCTATGAAGTAAAATAAAATATTGACCGGCCCGACTTAAGATATAATTATAATTCTTTCTTACTCTAGGTTCCTGTTTTTTTTTAATGTTGATTGGTCACACTGTCACTTGGTGCCCCGTGAAGTGTCTCTTCAGAGTTCGACCTCTGTACATCTATCTTTCATCATCCTCATCCTCTCTCCTGTTGTTTCATTTGCTTCGACTATCCCATCATTCCATCTTTTCTCTGGTCTTACCATTGTCCTTTTCCCTTTTGCTCTCCAGCTAAAATATCACAGTGGGCATTTTTCCATATTCATCCTCATCATCTCTCCACCCCATCTCAGTTGGCTTCTCTCCACAAATATTAACATTGCTTCTACACCAGGCACTATCTTCACATACGACGTGATACTCTCAATTCCATTACTTCTGTTTTGCCCTTGAGCTTTGTTATCTATGTCCATATATCTGAGCCATAGGTTAACTCGTGCCATAGCATCGTTTTGTAGGAGATAATTTTAGTCTTAGTTGGAATATTCAGTTTTTCTTTTAGTATTAAATATAGCCTTAAATCATTAATGCCGTCAGTACATCTTCTATATAGCATTTTTATAAGGTTTACTGGTAAATACTTGAACATTTGTTCTAATTTTCCTTGGACTTTTTCAGTGCTTATTTCAGTACAGCGTTTTTCTTTCTAGACACTTTAGATTCTTATCCTTGGTTATTCCTATATCCATATAACATCTTGCAATCCCACTTGTTCACTGCCTTTTAGTACAACAAGAGTATTTGTTACAATTACAATATCATCAATGAAAGCTATGTACACCATAAAAACCTTTGGTAACATTACTCCTCCATGCCCAGTTCCAGTAGAAACCTAAACCAATTATCTTTATTTTGCTGTGTTCTTTATGCACTGTTTATATTTCATCAACTTTATTGCTCTGATCAGATCTTACCCGCCTCCTGATGTGAGCTCCTCACCTTTATTTTTCCGACAAATTTGAGCTCCACCCTGTTACCAGGTATTGCTAATAGTTCCCATGTTTTTCTTCATGGTGCTTAGAGTCCTTGTCTAGATCGATAAAAATAATGTAGATATCTCTAGTCATTTCTCAGCTCTTCTCCATGGCATCCTCGTGTGAAATTCAGTTCCTGCCGTACACCTTTGTGATCTAAATCTATATCAAAAACTGGCTTACCCGCATGTCATTTGCTGTATACCAAAGCATTTGACTGGTGATGTAATCTGAAGCATACTGGCCTTGGATTCGCTTACTAGTGAATTCGAATCCCACACTTCTCTGATTCCCAGCAGTGACGTTATCTACCCCAAAAGTTCCCATAGTGCATAGGGCAAAGGTGATGGATTCAGGCGTAGCTACATCTCTCCTGACATAGACTCCTTTCCTTCACCATTCTCTAATTTTTTTCTCATCCAAGTCTCTAAATAGTTTTTTAGTTTTTTCTTACATTTTCCTGGTTTGTGTTAACAAGCTAATACATAGATGACATTTACATTCGTTTAGGCTGCTCAATAAATATCGCGCACATAAATGCCCTACACCAATCGTCAGGTGTTTAGCCTTTATACAATGTTTTATTGAGAGTTCAGTGGAGCCAATCCACTGTCTTTACTTGCTCTTAGCATTTCAGCAGATATCCCAACACAGCTGATGCCTTTTCCATTTTTCATTTTCTTTATTGCATCTCCGTTCTCAGTTCGTGTTCTGCCATCCCAATATCGCGCCTCTAGACAAAGCAATTTTATCTGGGTTCGCTTCCACAATTTCAACATCATGTAATGGGTTTAAGAGTTTACAAAACATTTTCATCTCTCGTCGATGTTATTTGCATATGCTAGCAATTTACATATTTCTTTTGCATTTGTGTTTGCAATTGATTTTACTTCTTCTTGTGTTATTTTTACTATAATTTATATGAGTTTTCTCGTACCTTCCCTATCGATTTCCAGCTCATCAATAAGCCTCGCTATCCATCCTTTTTGTCTCCCGGTTCACTCTCTCGACAATAGCTCTTGCATCTTGATAGCATATTTGATTGAATGCATGTCTTCATCAAGGTGAAGAGGAGCCTACGCCGGGAGACAGGTAACTGCAACCGAGGCTGTCACCTTTGCCCTAAGTGATAGGATAGGTAGCAGTCACTGCTGGGAATATGAGGAAAGTCAATATCTAAGTCAATGCGAGAACAGTCGAAAAATCTGTTTCACTGTAATCCTGAGTTCTTCCACCCGTCAAATCGATTCGTTGTTTCGTCATTCGTCTTTCTTGTATACTTTATTACTAGTTCTGTGCCAAAGTTCTCTCACTCATGTTCAATGATTTAAATTACTTCCTTTGACTTTGACTTTGCATCTCATTTTTTCCTGGCACTATCAATTTCTGACACTTTTAAAATGTCTACCACAATTTTTTTTTTTATGGGAGGGGTCTTTATAGTAATTTTGTCTATCACGAGATAATGATCTGATATATGTGATATCAATGGTATACGATTAGCTTAACGGAATATTTTTTCCTTGTTTGTCATAACAAAGCTTATAACTTTTTTCAGTATAATCTTGCAACCCAGTATTATATCTCCACAAACTCTTATTAAGACTATCTCGATGTTTGTAAGATGTAACTATAGTAATCAGCCTGTCTCTGACACAACAACCATATCAGACAATAGTTGCCAATGAGCTGGCAGGATTTAGCTGGGCCAAGGATTCAAATTGGAGTTTCTTCAGGGCTTTATAATTAGGTCGAAGGTCGTTCTCACCGAGATAGCTCTTGACATCTCCAATGATTCTTACATCATTCTTCTTTTTACCTCTTCTCAAGAAAGCTCTTATCCACCGTTTGAGGGTTCTGTATTGATTCAAGTCTCAGTAAGTCTGGCAACGCGAATTATCTCTATTTTTCTCTGTCTCCCGTGACAGCGGCACCAATTACACTGGTCAATAAAGAAACTGTTCCAAGGAAAACAATAGCTGTATCTTATATGTTTTTCCATGCAGAATCCAAAAATAACGTAAAAAAATTCCATCACCCACAGTTTTTGTGTTCCACGGTATATTACGTTACGTGTGTTACATGAAATAATTTTCAATCAAGTGGTTGGCAACACCGAGTTCGGCAACACTGCGTGAGATTGTTATACGTTTGGCAGTATTGTGTTTGAAATGTTGGTGTGATGTTGTGTAGTGTGCATTTGTGTGGCAATAAGTTTATGAAATTGTACAGTAGCGTTCCCGCCATTCGCCTTCTCAATGCCAAAAAAACTGTATAAACCACCCAGGTAATTTTTGCTTCGTTTGCGATGTATTGACATTCAAGTCACAAAGACGGTGTTTCACGCCATTGATTAAAAAAAATATATATGAACATTATTTTGGCTGCAAAGTGGGAGACCAGGAAAAAAGATGGGCCGCTCATGTATGTTGTTTAACTTGTGTCAGGCTTCTAACTGCATAGGCGAAAGGTTCACACCATATGCCTTTTGCCATCCCTATGGTTTGGAGAGACCCAAAAGATCATGCTTCAGATTGTTACTTCTGCACTACAAATATAAAAGATATAGCATCAACATCCAAGTATATTGTAAAATACCCCAATTTATCATCTGCTATGAGACCAGTACTTCACAGTTAAGACTTTCCTGTTCCTGACCCTCTAAAACAAATGGAACTCACTGATGATGAGTCAAGTGAGGAGGTTATGGAAAAAGAAACAGAGGACATGAACTTTCAGCCAATCTGTTCTCCAAGTGAACCGCATTTCTTGAGTCAGGGAGATATGAATGATCTTGTGCGGGATTTAAAATTGTAAAAAAAGCAATCTGAACTTCTTGCTTTCAGGTGAAATTGCAGGAATCTTCTCCAGAAATAACCCAAAGTTAGCTTTTATCGTAAACGACATTGTGATTTTGAACATTTTTTCTCACTTGAGGATGGTGTGATGTTTGCAATGACATATATTCTATTATGGAGGAACTCAACCATAAAAATGACATGGATGAGTGTAGCTTGTTTATTGACTCTTCAACAGTGAGCAAAAAAGCTGTTTTGCTCCAGAATGGAAATAACTTTCCTTCTGACCCTCTGACCCATGCAGCTAACATGAAGGAAACATATGAGCGTATGAAGCTTCTATTGCAATATATATATATATATATATATATATATATATATATATATATATATATATATATACATGTATATGAAAAACATAAATGAAATATCTGTGATGACCTAAAGGTTGTAGCAATGTTACTTGAAATGCAGCTGGGTTACACAAAGTTTTATTGCTTTTTCTGTGATTGGGACAGTCGGGATAAGAAAAAAAATCATTATGAAAAGAATGTGTGGTCGAAACGATCTATGACCCCAGGAGAGAAGAATGTTGTCAATGCTCCTCTTGTTGATTTAGAAAAAAATTATATGCATCTTTTGCATATTAAGCTAGGGTTGATGAAAACATTGTTAAAGGTATGGATAGAACTGGCAAGTGATTCACATATTTATAAAATAAGTTTCCTAGAGTAAGTGGCGCAAAAGTAAATAAATAAATAAATAAATAAATAAATAAATAAATAAATGAATAAATAAAATGTATTTTCGTTGAATCACAGATTAGGGAATTGATGAAAGACCAGAATTTTTATGAAGAGCTAAATGATCTTGAAAAGGCTGCATGGCTGTCATTTATTAAGAAAGTTTGCTTAGAGTTTTTGAGGAATCACAAAGGAAACAACTATTCTGAAATCGTAAAAGAGCTACTGACATTCTACAAGGACTTGAGTTGCAATATGAACTTAAAAATCCACTTCTTAGACTCTCACTTGGACTTTTTCCCTGCAAATTTTGTTGTCGTTAGTGATGAGCACGGTGAGAGGTTTCATCAGGCATTTTGAACATGGAAACAGGGTATCAAGGGAAGTGGATCTCTTCAATGTTGGCTGATTACTGTTGAACACTAAAAAGGGATCTCCCAGTAGCAAAATAGACAAAAAAAATCATACATTTTTACATTTTAAAGGTATTTTTTATTGAAATACCAGCTTCATTTATTAGTTGTAATTGTTTAAAATTTAATATGCTATCACAGAAGAACTATGCCTGATAGAAAAATTCTGAAAAACTATTTGAAATCAGCATAAAAAATCTATCAAGTTCACCTCCTTTTGCTTGTGGGACGGGTAATTTAATAGATTTTGTTGACCAGTGTTATCGATCTTCAGCACTCGCCAATTCATAACACAGATGCTTTCAAAATTTTATGTTTGGAGGTATCCTACAACTCTCCAATTCTCAAGAGCTCAAAGCATTCCGACTTGATTAAAGACAGTTATTACATATTCGCATTCATGTCCATTCGGGCAAATGCTCGTTCATTGAAATATTTGTTCGTGAAATGTCCGTTCGAACTAATGAACATATGTTCGACTAGTGTTCAGAATCCCATTTCTACATACTGTTAGGCTGGTGATCTCTGTCCCACGTTGGGCCGTCAAATGTTAGGCTGGTAGTTTACTCCACGTTGGGCAGCCAGTTAGGCTGATTGGAGGCAAACTCTGGTGGAAATGGAGTTGGTTTTATTTAACAATGAAATGGTGGGCGCCAGTGGAGAAGGGGAACGAGACTACGAGGGAGGTGACGACTGTGTTTCAAGTCGTGTCTACGGGATCTGCTTGCGAGGGAGTGAAAGGGTAGGAGGAGGAGGCGAGAAAGCAAGGAGCAGCGAATTAGGCTCACAGTTTTATTTATCTATTTAACATCAGTATATGCATATATACACAACCATATACACATATACAGTATATACTCGTACATACATATGTTGCTCCGAGGGTATCTGAATCTTCGGAAGTTGGTCCATCCTTTATATACACGGGCAGGTCATGACCCCTTGCTCCTAATTGGAGTGAGGTCACGTGTGCTGCGTGGGAAGATGGGGGCAAAATGTTCTACCGCCGGTGACTCACGAAGACAGAGGGTGTGCGTTCCTCAATGGATCCAATTGTTCAAGTGTCACGTGGCCGGCCAAGGTATGGTTAGTCATCTTGGGGCCTCATAGGGTCAGTCTTACGCTGGTGAGTTGAACGTGTTTCATCAAGGAAGTTCTGTGATGGTCATGCGGCTGAGGGTGCTCGAGTCGTGTCCCATTGGACCGCTTGGAGGTCAGTAAGGTCGTGGGACACCGAGAAGAGGTGAGGACGGGGGTGAGGAGTGGAGTGAGGGTTACTCCTAACACATACATACAGTATATCATATACCTACGTATCATTACATACATCTATAGATTTATCCTTTATGCTTCTTTTTTCCATTATTCTGAAACCACCTTTGTTACAGAAAGAAAAAATAGTCTCTCATTTTCCGACTCCATTATAAACCAAAGTAATTGCATATTTAATTTTTTTTCTATTCTTATTGAAAATCATTCACTGGGAAACTCTGCCTGCAGTCTCATATTCCATTAACGTGAAGAAGGAGATAGGCAGAGTTTGTTATACTTAGATGCACAAACTGAAGATATTCTTTTAAAAAATGTTTTCAGTGTTAATGTATATAAGGAGAAGTTCTATTCCAAACTACTGAATGTATATTTTTAATCGCATTATTTAAATAAAATCTTAATCATTCGTGCTCATATGATGCAATAATCATGTTCGCAAAACAATTTTATACATGTTAGCCTCGTAAGACTCCATGAGCGAATATCAAGGAAGTTTGTATTTTTGGCGTATGCAGACAAGAATCTTCAAAGTTTACATGAGAAAGTGCTAAATTATACAAAAAACAAACATACGCAAACATGCATACAAGAAAAAACTTGATGCTGAGAGATACAAAGACGGGTCACCACGAGCATTGCTCCCTTCCCGTATAATACAACTAGGTAAATACATGCACACATGTATGGGCGCTGCGCGAACGCACACGTACATATACATGCACACACACACAGGCACAGACACACACACACACACACACACACACACACACACACACACACACACACACACACACACACACACACACACACACACACACAGACGCACGCACGCACACACACACACACACACACACACACACACACACACACACACACACACACACACACACACACACACACACACACACACACACACACACACACACACACAAACGAGGTGCGGCAGTACCTGGTTCGAATCCTGCCCAGGGCCGAAATTATTTCGGTATCGCTGCGCTTCGGGTCGTTACTCCGACTCTCGTGGGCGGGGAGTTGGGTGTGTGTGTGTGTGTGTAAGGTCATAGCATTACCCATAGATCGGTCATACGAGCTCTGAGCTCTCTTCCTGGAGGGAAATAGCTGTCGATCACGAGTCCAACACGTGGTCCAAAGACCAAGGTGAATACACATACACACACATGTACACACACACACGCGCGCGCGCACACACACATGTACACACATATCATACACACACACGCACACACACACATGTAGACACACACATTATGTACTGGCTACATGGAAGAAGAAATAGTACCGCCAGTAGACATAAAATTCCGGTCAATGAATCTCATTTCTTGGGCAAGGCCCTCCTTTTTTATATTTATTTTATGGATTACAGAATTAGATATGAGCGAATCAAAATGATTACTCATAGATTTTGCATAGAATGCAACCATGGAACTCTTTTATGATTTCTTATGAATTATCAGTGACCAAATCGATTTTTTCTTTCTTTCGCCCTGTTTTTTTATTAAAAAATCCTAATTATCATGTAGCGTTGATAATTATTGATGGATTGATTTAATCAATTACATTGTGAAGCTGTCTATCTAACAATACATTCTTGTTTCAATTTAAGGCCGTATCTCAAGTATTTGTATTTACATACGGTAACATTTGGGGGATGAGGAAGTATGTATGAAGGGATTTCTGACCGTCTTCTCCTTTTCTGCATGAGGGGATGAAGAGGGGGAGGGGGTCGCGAATTAATGATACGGCCTTGCTGTGGATGTGCTGTGTCTTGCGACACTGCTTCTGACCCAGGGCAATGGACAGCTTGCAGGAATGACCCATCATCCAGGAGGTGCCAAGATGTGAGGGAGGGAAGAGGATGGAGGGGAGTGGAGTATGTAGGGATGGAATGGGTGGGAGTGGTTGCTATGCCTTTTTCTTTTTGGCTACTCCCCGTGTAAGGGGGAAAAAGCCTTTTGTATATGTATATGTAACATTTGCTTCTTAGATCGTAGTAGGATCTGTCTGGATGTTGCCTCAGATGCTGGTTAGAGTAGTAATTGTATAAAAACAGCTTGTCGATATGATCAATGGAACACAGGTGCATAACAAATAGTATTTGTTCAAACCATGTAAATATCTTTTAGTTCGATGTATCACTTTCATCTATGTGTCCGAAAACAGTAAGAAATTTTTGTTGACATGATTCATATACGAGAAGTTTTGCCTCCACATGCATGCCACATTGAATACCATTATAAAGAAAGTATAATATCACTACTTCACCTTTTACTTGTAAGGCTCTTATATGTAAACCTAGAATACATTTCAGTTCCGCTTTCGTGTAGGTTTTACTGTGTTATGTAGCGTGCGTGATGAATGAATAATACGAGTATTTACATATTTGTACGAGGGCACTTCACTTGTTAGAGCATTGTGATATCACTATTGCTGTTTTCCTAATTTTACTGTGGAATACATCCGATATCTATTTTTTTCCGCCACACTGTGTAATACTTCAGTTATTACAGTATCGAAAGAATAGACTTGATGTAATTTTCATATGAAGTGTGTGTGTGTGTGTGTGTGTGTGTGTGTGTGTGTGTGTGTGTGTGTGTGTGTGTGTGTGTGTGTGTGTGTGTGTGTGTGTGTGTGTGTGTGTGTGTGTATGTTTGTGTGTAAGTGTGTGTGTGTGTGTGTGTGTTTGTGTGTGTGTGTGTGTGTGTGTGTGTGTGTGTGTGTGTGTGTGTGTGTGTGTGTGTGTGTGTGTGTGTGTGTGTGTGTGTGTGTGTGTGTGTGTGTGTGTATTTACCTAGTTGTACCTAGTTGTATTATACGGGAAAGGAGCTATGCTCGTGGTGACCCGTCTTTGTATCTCATAGCATCAAGTTTTTTTTAAACCTTGAATAGTGTTTGCACACACTGTTTCTTTGTCTAATTTGTTCAAAGTATATATCACTCTGTGTGGGAAGCTATTTTTTCAGATCTCTTCTGTAATCATCTTTTTTTAGTTTCTTTACGTTTCCTCTTGCTTTTCCATTGTCCCATTTCAGTAAATCATTCTTATCTAAGATATCTATTCCCTTTATAATTCTATAGATAGTTAGTAGGTCTCCTCTTTCCCTTCTTTGTTCCATAGTTGGTAATTCTAATTTGGACAGTCTTTGTTCATATGTCATTTTGGAAAGAGTTGGTGCCAGTTTTGTTGTTGCTCTTTGTATTCTTTCTATTTTCTTATATTCTTTTTGGTACTGGGTGTCCATAGTGTTGCTGCTTACTCGACTTTTGGTCTTATTAGTGTAGTTATTTTCTTTTTATCCTTTCCTCGTCCAAATAGGCAAATGCCACTCTTATTGTCATCAATAAATTGAATAAGTTGTAGGTTTCTCTGGCTGTTTTATTAATATGCTCATCCGGTATCAAGTCTATGCTGATCATCACTCCAAGGTCTCTTTCCGAGTTTATTTCTTTTACCTCTTCTTCACCTATTTTATAATCTCTCGATATTCTATTTTTATTGTTTCCAAATTCTATCATACTACAGTTCTTGATATTGAATTTCACTTCCAACTTTTGAGCCCATTTCCAGATCTTGTCCAAGTCTTATTGTAATGAGCTACAATCCTCCTCAGTTTTTACTTTCTTTAGTATTTTTGCGTCGTCTGCAGATAAATTCATATAACACTACTCCTTCATCCATGTCATTTATGTATATGGCAAGCATGATCGGGGCCAGTACTGATCCCTGCGGGGCACCACTTTTCATTTCTTCCCAATTTGAGAATTTATCTCTAATTACTACTCTCATTTTCCTTCCAGTCAGGAAGTTTTTCATCCATTCCAATAATTTACCTCTGATGCTACCTATTGACTCTATCTTCCTTATTAGTTTATTATGTGGTACCTTATCAAATGCCTTTTGTAGGTTCAGAAAGACACAGTCTGCCCAACCATCTCTCTCTTGTATTATGTCTATTAATCTTGAGTAGAAGCAGATCAAGTTTGTTGTACATGATCTTCCTTGTCTGAATCCAAATTGATTTGGATTCAGTATAGTTTTTTTTTTCTCCAAATGTTTAACCCATCTATTTTTGACGACCTTTTCGCAAATTTTTGCTACTATGTTTTCTCAGGGAGACCGATCTGTAATTTGATGGATCTTCCTTGTTCCCTCCCTTATAAATCGGTACAATGTTTGCATTCTTCCAGTCCTGTGGCACTTTTCCTTCCTTAAGTGAGAATCTAATTACATTGTATATTCTATCTGTTAATTCTTCCATGCATTCTTTCAGTATCCAATTTGTAATTCCGTCTGGACCATGTGATTTTCTGACGTTAAGAGTTTTGATTTGGTTGATGATTTTCTTCTGTGTTAAAATTATTTCTTTCATTGAGTGGGATATCTCTCTCTCTATTTCCTCGCAGTTAGGTGAGTTTTCTATTGTGAATACTGATTTGAAATGGTTGTTCATAATTTCAGCCATTTCCAGTTCTTCTGTATATTCATATTTACCTTGGCGCAGCTTTTCTATTTCTTGTTTGTTCTTCAGTTTGCCATTTACATACCTGTAAAATAGTTTGGCTTCTTCCTTGCATTTTTCATTTTTTTTTCAATTTCTCTTTTCATCTCTGCGTATATTTACATAATCATTTCTTATTTTGATGTACATTAGCCATTTGCTTGTTTTCTTGGCTCTTTTCAATTTTTTCCAAGCTTTGTCTCTTTTATCCTTAGCCTCACTACACCTTTTGTTATACCAGCTTTTTATGTATGTTCTTTCCTTTTTTTTTGTGGTACGTATTTATTCACTCCCTCATTATAAATTTCTTTTAGTATATTTCATTTCTCTTCCATCCCTGTTTCTTCATTTAGGATATTTTCCCAGTTCGCGTTACGAAAGAATTTTTTGGTTTTCTCAAAATTTGCTTTCTTGTACATTTCTCTTTCTATTCTGTGTTTATCATTTCTGCTTTAATCCATTTGCTCTTTCAACTCAAATTCTATTAGTACATGGTCACTCTTTCCTATCGGAGTTTTGTAATGAATTTTATCGACAATTTCAGGCTCTGTCGTATGTATTAAATCCAGCCTTGATGGTTCTTCACTACCTCTGTATCTAGTATTTTCCTTTATCCATTGAGTCATTGTGTATTCGATGGTCATGTCGAGCAGGACGTTGCCCCAGAGTTCTCTACCCTTCACTGTCATTTCCTCCCAACATATTTCTTTTGAATTAAAGTCACCAATAATTACTGTATTTCCTCTGTCCTTCAGTGTATTGGTTAATTCATATTTCGTATCTTCTAATATTTTGGAATGATAACTCTCTGTCCAGGATTATGTTTTGGGGGGCACATACACCACCAAAACATTTCTTCTCTTCATATGTTTGCTTTCAACTTGTATCGTAATTGATTCAACATTATTTTTTCGTTCAGTTATTTTTGTTACATCTAAATCTTTATTAGTCAAAATTAATACTCCGCCACCCTGTTTACCCTTTCTATTTTTTGTCCAGCAGTTGTATAAACCTTGTCCCACAGTGTTGGGTGGTAGAGTACACTTTAATTTAGTTTCCACTATTCCTATTATGTCTGGTTTTTCTAAGGCCAGGTAATCATTTAATTCATTCATTCCTGAAGTTATTCCATCTATATTGGTGTAAGTTATTTTTAATTTCCTTTCCCCTCGTCTTTTTCTGTATTCTTTGTTTCCTTTTTCCTCATATACCACTTTCTCAGCCTCAGGTCTACCACTCTCCCAAAAAATCGTTTTTTTTCAGTTTCAGTTTTATTTTTTCGTTGTTGTTGTTTTTTCGTTCGCTTCGTTTCTAAGTTTGTTTGTTTTTCTTCTTCTTCACTCATTTCTTTTTTTATCCATATATTCTTGTAATGTTCACTATTTGCGAATTGCATTGTTCTGGATGTTACTTCCTCGGCAATTGTTTGAGATCTAAGCTTTACTTTTAGTGGCCTGTCTTGTTTTCCTTTAGAGTATTTGCCCATCCTATAGGTCTCCTCGATTTCCCTT
>NC_134785.1:37479602-37482102 GCF_046742065.1 Oratosquilla oratoria
TGTCATGTTGAGATCCGAGTAGCATTTTGTATTTTTCTGATGATTTAAGAGCACACATATGTCAATGAATTATCAGCACTCAGTCACGACAAGCTCAATTAGTTCATACCAGACAACACTCTTAGGGACAGATCAATCATATCATAGGTTTTGTTTCTCTTATACTTTGTAATTGGACTTACATCTACTTTCTCATATAGAAATATGATCATACACTCAAACTTGTGTGCAGGGCAAATAAACTCTGAAAATTAATGTATTTGAACAAAATTATAAAAGAAACCAATTCTTAAAATGGTTTCTAAGGTGAAGGCACAATGGTTTTACACGTGTGAATTTAGCCTTTGATATCAAATATCACAGCTATCTAGTAGTAATGGATTTAAATTGGACAAATTAGGTTTAAGAGGTAAATAGGCAAGAACTGGTTTACCAATAGAGTGGTGAACGAATAGAATAAACTTAGTAACTATGTTGTGAGCGCTAAAACAATAGGTTACTTTAAGAGAAGATTAAATAGATATATGGATATTGTTAATATGTGGTAAGGGACATGAAAATGCCTAGTATAGGCATTATGGTCTTTTGCAGTCTCTTCCATTCTTATGTTCTTATATTCTTATGCTCTTATCCCTCATTATTTTTATCATCATCATAACTGAATGGAATGGGTGGGAGTGGTTTCTATGCCTTTTTCTTTTTGGCTACCCCCCGTGTAGGGGGAAAAAGCCCTTAGTATATGTATGTATGTATAAATGAATTGATCAAGAGTTAGTGTGAGGTTCCACGAGTCTTTTATTGGATCCCTGACATGAGACCTTGCTTGCACAGTTTACTTAATTTAATTCATCTATATGTTTGTCTGTTCATTTGTATATTTGTTAATTTGTTTGTTTATTTATTCACTCATCTATATGCCTATCTATTTATTCATATATTCTAATAATTAAAAAATCTAATGTCATTTATTTACCTGTTACTTTTCTATTAATGTATTAACTATTGAAATACTGATTTATCTATCATTTATTATTTATTGATTGACTTATCAGTTTATCCGTATATTTATTCATTCATTTGTTTGTATATAGATTTATAGATTTCTTTATTTCTTTATTTATTCATTTATCTATTTACCTATTCAATAATTGTGTATTCATTTATCTATTTGTTCATTTATTATTTATTCATTTACTTATTTATTTATTCACCCATTAATTTATTAATTTGTTAATTTATCTATTTATTTGTTTATATATTTATTATTTTTTTCATTTATCTATTCATTCATTTATCTATTTGGTTATTTACTTATTCATTTATTGAGCTATTTGTGTTATTTAATAATTTATTTATTCTTTTATCTATTTATACACTTACCTATCTATTCTATGGGAGGATCTTGATTGAGAGGATTAGGAGAGGAACAGAGGGAGTAATTCGTGAGGAACAGTGTGGTTTTAGGACGGGTAGAGGTTGTGTAGATCAGATCTTTGTGGTAAGACAAATAACAACAACAACAAAAACAACAACAACAACAACAACAACAACAACAACAAAAACAACAACAACAACAAAACAAAAACAACAACAACAACAATAACAACAACAACAACAACAACAACAACAACAGGTCCTGGAGCTGCAGCGTCTACGTCGTGGGACCACCCCCCAACCCCAAGAGTTGGGGGCCAAACGGCAGCAACTACCCCTGGCCACCGGCTCTACGCAGGTGGCACCGATCCCCAAGAGGAGCTACGCCTACCTTGGGGAGTACCACAATCCTTTTTCCCAACATGCAATATTACGTTTTTTCTGCACCAAGGGGTGATTTTCCGGCGATCACCCCTCTTCTTCTACTTTTAGCTGGAGATGTAGAGAGCAATCCTGGGCCCACCACAAAATACACATGCCCAACATGCTCTAAACCCATTACTTCGAGCAGACAGACAAAGGGCTCAGTTCAGTGCAATATGTGCAAAAACTGGGCCCACCTCACTTGTACAACACTTGCTGACACAAACCAATACACAAACACTTGGACATGTCCTACCTGCCCTCCAGTAACTCCACTCCCACCTCCCCAACCACAGCCAGCACCCTCACCCACTCACAATTTCCCTCTGCCCTTACCCCCGATTAGTACTCCCCTTCCTTTGTCCCCGATCTCTCCTTTCCCCCCCTCTGACCCAGATCCTACACCTTCCCCACTATTATTACATCAACATATTACAACACAACATTGACGGTATTAACATGAACTTGAACACTTTCTTAAACAACACAACATACACATTGCGATTTTACAAGAAACAAAACTAAGACACTCACACAAAACACCATCATTTCATAATTACACCACCATCAGACAAGACCGGACTGACGGCTATGGCGGTGGACTCATCACCTTGATCCACTACTCCATCTGTTTTGTGGACACAAGTGCCACAACCAAAATTCTCCTCCCTACCACAGATAACACAACAGAAATCCAATCCAT
>NC_134785.1:37494602-37499602 GCF_046742065.1 Oratosquilla oratoria
ACCAGTACTCGTTATTTGGTATAAAAGTGTCACCAAATCCAAGTGTGGCCACAATCACGTCTTACCATACGCAGATGATCATTCTAATGATCGCATTTTCTAAAGAGAATAGAGATTTATCCCAGGTGCCATATGTGAACTTACAGCTAGGTATGATAATTGGATAGTAAGGGACAGGACCCCACAAGATTTGCTCCTTTTCTGTATACTACAATTAGTTAAATGCACATACACTCGCTCCCGGCTCGATGGTCTTGTTTACATGTCCTTCGTCATCGTGTCTAAGCAGTAAGGTTCCTGCTGTTGCCTATTCCTGGCTACCTCTCCATAGTAAGGGTATCTACGAGTAGTTTCTTCCTTCTGATTCAGGAGTAAGGATGGCATCTATCATCTCCCAACATTTTTCACCACCTGCATGTATCGGACAGAGTTGTCAATCATGTCATTGCGGTGCACCCTTGTATTTGCCGGTGATTCTGTATTTCTTGCAGAGCAATTAGAGATCCTGGTTGCAATCCTCAAATAGCTAGCAAGGACACTGAAATCTTAGAAAACTTCACATACCTGTTAATGTTGTGCATAATAATGGTGAGTCATGCCAGAAAATAATTTCAAGAATTGGCGTGGCCGTAGTGTTGTAGTCTAACTCATCCAAACTATATGGTGATTTCAATAGCTACGCAAGTGGGTTAGTATTCGATTGTTCAAGTCGTTTATACTCCCTGTCCTGCTGTACGATTATGATACATAGGAATTGGATAACAATTTGAAAATGTCTCTCATGTCTTTGGTACCAAGTGCCTTCAAAGAATTATCAAATATTACTAGTATGGCCTCATATGAAACCAGTTCGATGAGACTTATTCTAGTCCTGTTATCAGCTTAATTTGTAAGTGTCAATTCCAGCTATATAAACATGTAACACATTTCTCTGATGTTGACCTCACAACGTTGTTTCCACAAGGACAGCCATCGGTGGAGATGAAGTGGACGCTCACAGAAATCATGGCTGAAAACAAGTCGATCTATACTACCGAGAGCTGTTTGGAATTAGAAGGTTGGATGTATGGAGGTTACACGGGAAAGCTGAAGGAAGGCGTCAGTGTGTGAATGACTTGACACACCCCTCGGTGTATGCTCCCCATCGATAATGATAATAATTGCATGTCCAGCTTTTGTTTGTTTACATGTATTTCTGTATCTACTTATTGATCTGTTTATTATTATTTATTTGGCGTTGATATTGATCACTTGTCATACTTTTTTATTGGAAGCCTTGACTGTAATTTCCTCCTTAGTTATTCAAGATCTTGCAAATTACTGATAGAAAGATAGAAAGAAGGAAACCGCAGTAATGATTCTTTCAAAACAATGTTTTGTATACAAAGAGAGGGAGAACTGGAATGCAATAATTAGAATTTCTTGGAAAACGATAATCATGGAGACTTCCAGAGAGTAAGGGATTATGAGATAGCTTGGTCGCTTTGATCAAAGGAGAGGGAGAGAGCACCTTCTGAGTATCAGAAACGACCTTCAAATATTATCACATATAACACTTTTTATCCATTGCCCCATTTCATATTCATAATGTATTTCAATTCCTGCAATGCGGAAAGAATGATCAAAATGAACTGAGTAGTCTGGCAATAGAGAAAATAAATTTAGATTTACTACAAACTATGGAAAGCGTTAATGAGGTAGTAGCAGCCAGAATAAAAATATATATATTTTGTAGTCCCATCTACATCGTACATTCTGTATGTTTGGGTCCAAGTAAAGACAGTTGAATTTACTCACATGAGAAGCAAAACCTGACGTTAATAAACAATAAATTATCTGAGATCCTTTCCGGCCACAGACAACCTTTCAGATGCATTTTCTGCTGAGTTTGTCCCTCAACCGTTTAAAATCGTTTCGTATTTTTTCAATAAATGTGCTAAAAAGGTCGATAAGACGATATCATATTTTCAATCACACAAAGAGGTTTTATTCCACTGAATGTTGACCTTCGGCCTGAATGTATGAGTGCCTAAAGTTAAGTTGGGCGTGTTGGACTAGCACTTCTTGTTCCGTTTCTCAGTTTCTACTTTCCATTTACTCCTTCAATTTCCTCAAACTCTCCTTGTTTATCTCCCACTCCCTATGGAAAACTACCAAACATTCATTCAGGATAAACTCTCTCTGCATTCTAATCCCCAAATTTCTCATAAGCTGCTTAGTCCCTGTGGAATACTCCCCTATCTTCTATAACTTCAATAGTTATTCACTTCACAAACACCTCCCCATATTTCGTTCCCTATAGGTTACTTTCTCTTTTGTTCTGTATGATCCTTAAACATATAATACTTCTTACCAACCACCCTCTCCCTATACAATTTCCGTCTGTTATCAAAAGCTGATTAGTATGTATTCTCTTCCCCAACGTCTTATTTTCAGATTTTATCTAGAATTACGTATCAACTCTTAAATAAGGAATAAAGAAGGAAATAAAGAAACAAAGGATGAAAGAGGAAGTAAGAAAGAATGGAAAAATAAATGATTGAAATAAAGAACAAACAAATGAAAATAGAGTAAAGAATGAAAAAGAAAAAAGAAAGATATTTGGTTGAAGGCTACATAGTCCTCGTTCTTTTTATCAGCTTCTGCAAACAACGAAGAGCATTTGTCATCATCGATGTCGATGAGGAACATAACATGTCAGCCGTATATTTACATTAACTTCAGATGTGAGTGTTTAAATATATAAAATTAATTGATAAGGTTTTTCTTTTGTCCTGCATCTTTATCGTTTGTGAAGTTTAATAGATTTATAGAGCGTCACAACCAGTCAACAACAATTCCATTGCCATGTTTTCCAATGGGAGAGTTATGTATCACTTTGATACACACTTTAGTTATATAAATTAACATAAATATAATATATGCTGAGTCAGAACATATTCATTTCATACAAAAGGAGAACCCATTCAACCACTTCTCTTCACTTGGGGATGAGGGGTCACCCTGTCCTTCACCACACTTTGAGTCAAAAACAAATTGAATCGCGTTTCAGATTTGCAGAAATATAATTGTCCTTATCACTATAGTTTCTGGGTTAGCAATTTCCTATTTCTAACATGGTGGAGGAAATGGATAGAAACTGCCCAGTTCAAATTAGGTCATTACTGTGTTCCTCAGGAATTGCAAAGTCGAACTTTGTCTCAGTAAACAGTTCACGCTATCACCCGAGTCTGAGTTCCAGAACTTCAGTTTCAGCCCCTATCAAATGAGCCATGCATATGCACATGTAAACTGCATGTGTACGGGTCTATACACATATACATAAACGGATATTGATGACGTGTGTAATAGCCTTATAGAGTAACTGAACGGTGGGAAGATTTATGCTTCACAAGAAGAGGACCAGTGGTCGAATCAAACAGCTCCTGTTGTCTACTTACTACTTGCCATCGACGTCTGAACATGGAAGTCGAAGGTGATACCCTCGGTCGCAGCGAAGAGCCTTTTGGCGTGAGCTCTTCCAAGAGATTGACGGAGGTATGGTGTACATCCCTGTAAAAAAAATAATCATACACCTTTAGAGGTTACTGAAATTTAAATTGAATGAAATCGTCTAGCGTTAGCTAAACTAATTTTTTTTTTCGGAAAGGTCATCGAGGACTCAAGGTTAATATAGGGTAAAAAAAATATGAATCTTATTAACAGCGGATGTCTAATGAATTGATATCTATAATCAACCTTATCATTGTTGAAAACTGCAAATAGACATACAGCCAAAAATATATAGAGACCATAACGAATGATATCTTTGATAAGACAAATTACTCTGATGCGTAGAGTGCATAAAGTCTCCCAAACAAGAGCTTAAAATCAAGCAAGAAGAACATTAGCATAATCGTCAACAACAACTACTGTATATCAACTACGGCATCATCTAGAGTTACATCTTTAACAGTAGTACTACTACCAGTGTCGTCACGATCAGTTACATTTTCTTTGTTGGAAATAATAATAAACGCCATTGTAAACCTAGGAAGGCGACCTAAAATAAAAGTAAAGAGACTAAATAAAGATAAAAGAGAAAGCACTTGTAGGTCTACCCGATTGGCAATCAAGAAGAACAATAAAGACCAGTATAATCAGCAAATGCAAACACTTGTGCTATGATCAACAGCAGCAGGGTTCACCAATAAAATACAAGAACCCCTAAAATAAAATGTCCAAAACTTTATCATCCAAAGAATAAAAAAGGGGGGGAAAGGGAAAAGAATGTAAGAGCGGACTACTCAGAGCTCGAAAGATAGACCAAAAATTTGCAATCCAAACATGTAAACAACGTGCAGGATGTTTACTTGGCAAGGCATAGCCATCAACATTAAGATCCCAAGCGAAGCTGAACAAATATACCAACAAACCTTACGTCTCCAATTTATCTTTATTACAGGTCAACCAGACTTGCAACTCAGAGATTTTTTTTTCTTTCTGTTTATTTGTCTCTAAGTCTTTAGTCCTCTGTATATATTTCTATGTGGATGATGTGCAAACTATTTTTCTATTATCACTTTTATCACATTTCCATGCATGATCTCACTATTCTATTTTATTTTCTTTCGTGTTTTACTTGACTCATGATTACTTGTTCTTAGTAATACGCATACAAATTCAGAAAAATTCGGCTACCACAGAATTGGCTTCAGATAACCTAGCATTCATAAATTCGGCTCCACAAAAGTTCACTTTTTGGAAAAATCAGCTCCTTTATTTCTCTTTCTTCGTTTTTCTTTAAGCTAATATGATTGTCACAGGTGACACTGCGTAAGATTGGATAAATAATGTACTTATATGGATAATAATATAAAGAGGGCATAGTATCCAAGACATAAAAGAAATCGTGGTATTCCTATATTTATCAAACATTAGCTAACCAATTGTTACATTCTCATAATCTTTAGTCTGCTTTTGCAACCGGTCCAAATAATTATACTCTTCAACATCATCAA
>NC_134785.1:37504602-37512102 GCF_046742065.1 Oratosquilla oratoria
TATATATATATATATACATATATATATGTATATATATACATATATATATGTGTGTGTATATATATATGTATATATATACATATATATGTGTGTCTATATATATGTATATATATATATATATATATATGTATTATGTATGTATGACAGAATGAGTGGGAAGGGTGATGAGGTAAACGCCAAAAAACCGTAGGAGTTTTATTACTAACGTTTCGTCCTTAAAGGACTTCCTCAGAGTATACAATAAGAAAATATTTACAGCTTATATACTTCACTTCTTACCCCGTTCCTCCCCTATCTCCGTCATTCCTTCGTTCCGCTTCACCTCGAACAAAGTCGCTGGTCAACTTTGATTATTTAATGAATCCTTCTCTATGATTATTGCATGGTTTTGAAACGATTTACTCTGCTTCGATTATTTTCTTTCTTGCTTTTTTAGCTCTTTGTGGAGTACCTCTGTATTTTTCCCAGTCAAGAAGGTGACCAAAATAGTCTATATGAACCACAAGGGAATTTGATGTCCGGTGGGCTTTTACGTCATTCTTGTGTTCATATAGTCGTTTTTTTATTCCTCTGCCAGTTTCCCAAAATAACTGAGAGGACAGCTTTTACAAGGAATTTTATATATCAGGCTGTCCTCAGCACCCATATGGTACTCATTTTTGTTTTTGTTTTTAATTATGTTATATATTTTGGTCCCTGTGCCATATGCAACTCTTAATCCTGCCTTGGTGAACAACTGTCCGATTTCATCTGCGTGTTTGGAATTGGGGACGGACAAAAACCCCCGGCTGTCCCCTTTGTTCTCACATATTTGGCTTACTCTGGTTCTTTTTGTTATTTTTAAAGCTTTTTCTTTTAGCCTATGCAAGAGACTTTGTGGGTAACACAGTTTCCTAAATATATAAAAAATAACATGTTAATTCCTAGTGATTCGGCAAGACCAGAGTCCAAAGTGTACTTTTATCGAAATGTTTCGAACAGTTTTCCTTTCAATCTATGTTTCCATGACTGGTGACGTCTGCACCGAATGATCCAGTCCTTTTTTTTCACAAAGTATTACATATCGGAGCATGGCGACAGGAGACCTTTTGGTCCATAACTACGTCGCATGAGAAAAAATATAATAATGATAATTAGATAAATACAGATTTATAATAATATGAATAAGAATAAATAAAATAAATAAATAAGTACATAGATATAGTTGAATAATAAGCAAACAGGTAAATAGTAAATAGTAATAAAATGACAGATAGCTAATAATAAATGAAAATCAAGCAAATCATAAACAGACATATAATAACAAACAAATAGTATAAAATAAATGGCAGTCATTACAGCATCTTGCTTAGGTGTTTATCTAAACGAATCTTCAAGCTTCGAACTGAACTACATTGCACTGCCTCTGCAGGAAGTTTATTCCATTCACTACATTGTTGATAAAGTTGTTTCTACCCACTTCCAAATTAAATCTATTTCCTAACAGTTTGAGACCATTATTTCTTGTCGGATTCTCATTCAGCGTGAAATTTTTGTCATTTTTGATGTTTATCAATTCCCTTTAGAATCTTAAAGACATGTATCAAGTCACCTTTGAGTCTACGCTTTTTTTTATGGAAAACAGATTCATATGTTTTAGTCGATTTTGGTAGGATTTATTTTTTATATTTGGAATCAGTTTTGTGGCTTGCCGTTGTACTTTTTTTTAATCTGTCAACAGGATCTTTCGGAAAAGAATGAAAATGAAGTTCATCCTCAGCAGAATATTTCGTCGAATCACTTGCAATTTGCGGCGACACAATAAACCATTTTCGAGCTAATTATTTGATCAAACCTTGCTAACACACGAAATATGACAGATCACTGATCAAATTAATATTTTTATAAGTCTTTTTATCACACTGCGTAATAATCAAGATTTGTTTTTCCATTATTTTTTTCAAAAAGTGACTCAACCATACATCTAGCAAATATTCACCACCTCTTTGAAAACCTTCCCAATTGACCTTTAAAGTATTGTCCTAGAGATGCATTCAGATCCTTCAATGAATATATGAAAAATATATATAGAAAAGTGTTGTTCGCGTTTGACCAATGCAACAGTCGATACGTGCGCAATCCTCCAAAGCAGCAATTGTATTGGTAGAGTAGAGTAGTGCAAGTAGCACCATCAGAATGGGAAGAATCGTTTTTTCTCATTATTATTTTTCATCGGTAGTGTCCATGTTTTACGGCTTCTATCACTGCCCTGAAGGCTCTGCTGCCTTCAGAGCTGTAAAAGAATTGGAGACAAACGATAAAGAAAATATGGGGCAGAAGATTAACGAGAAGACATATAAAGAAATTGATAATGAAGATGCATTTCAGAGTTATTAAGAACTATTGTTCTCCATACAGATGAAAGAGAATTGTTGAAATATATAGAAACAAGAAAAAATCGAGGTTGACCGATGGAATGACAGAGATGGAATCTCAAAAAGAGTCATTTTTATCCCGTGTGTATGTGCGCGCGTGTATGTGTGTGTGTATGTATGTGTGTGTGTGTGTGTGTGTGTGTGTGTGTGTGTGTGTGTGTGTGTGTGTGTGTGTGTGTGTGTGTGTGTGTGTGTGTGTGTGTGTGTGTGTGTGTGTGTGTTTGCGTATGTGTGTGCGTGCATGTGTGTGTGTGCGTGCGTGCGTGTATGTGTGTGTGTGTGTGTGTGTGTGTGTGTGTGTGTGTGTGTGTGTGTGTGTGTGTGTGTGTGTGTGTGTGTGTGTGTGTATTCACCTCGGATCTGCTGCAGCCTCTGTTCGAGACAGCCAGACACCACCCTACGGCAGTGAGCTCAGAGCTCATTATTTGCCGATCTCTGTGTAGGTGTGAGACGAATCACACAACACACACCGTGTGTGTGCAAGGTCACAACTCCTTGACTAACATCCCGTACCTACTCACTGCTAGGTGAAAGGTGTGTGTGTGTGTGAGTATCTCCGCCCGGCCGGGGAATCGTGTGTGTTCTCCGGCTTGTGTGGCCAGTGCCTTGTGTGCCACCGTGCGTGTATGTGTGTGTGTGTGTGTGTGTGTGTGTGTGTGTGTGTGCGTGTGTGTGTGTGTGTGTGTGTGTGTGTGTGTGTGTGTGTGTGTGTGTGTGTGTGTGTGTGTGTGTGTGTGTGTGTGTGTGTGTGTGTGTGTGTGTGTGTGTGTGTGTGTGTGTGTGTGTGTGTGTGTGTGTGTGTGTGTGTGTGTGTGTATGTGCGTGTGTGTGTGTGTGTTTGTGTGTGTGTTAAACGTTTGATCGCGCGTGCACGCGCGTAAACATTTATGCACATACAAACACACATGAACGTTATACTTTTCTACTTGAGTTTTTATGCTACCTCTTGTCACCCTCCCTCCTTCCCTTCCTCCCACTCTCTCACTTCCTCACTTCCTCACTCCCTACCTCCCTGTCTCCCTCCCTCCCTCCCTCCCTCTTCTCTTCGACGTTTCGCTAAGTTTCCTTCCTGCCTGCTGCAAGTTGCAGGCACGGATGCCTAAGTTACTTGCAACTTATAATGAAAAAACTAACTCCTCCGATTCGATACTATTTTAGCATTTCAGAAGGGGACCAAAGAATATTTTGGCAATTTTTGCGCAAACATCTGTATTTGTAACCTGAGGCACACGAGTCTCAAGTCATGTCCCATGTACCCCATTAGATGATTATAACCCTGAAGACATATTATGTATTTAGAATGTAAGGAAAAAGGAAAATAAAAAATGAGTAGTAAATTCATTAAATTACTTGAACTATACAATCACAAGAACACAAATGTACATGCACAATTAGGTGTATGTACGCGCACACGCGCGTACACACACACACACACACACACACACACACACACACACACACACACACACACACACACACACACACACACACACACACACACACACACACACACACACACACACACACACACACACACACACACACACGACTCGGTGGCGCAGTTGGTAGAGCGCTGAGCTGCCACGAAAGTGGCCCGCAGCTATTGGTTCGAATCCTGCCCAGGGCCGAAATTATTTCGGTACTGCTGCGCTTCGGGTCGTTACTCTGACTCTCGTGGGCGGGGAGTTGGGTGTGTGTGTGTGTGAAAGGTCATAGCATTACCCATAGATCGGACCTACGAGCTCTGAGCTCTCTTCCGGGAGGGAAATAGCTGTCGATCACGAGTCCAACACGTGATCCAAAGACCAAGACCAAGTGAATACACACACACACACACACACACACACACACACACACACACACACACACACACACACACACACACACACACACACACACACACACACACACACACACACACACACACACACACACACACACACACACACACACACACACACACACACACACACACACTTGCACACACACACGCGCGCGCGCATGCACACACACAGACACACAGACACACAGACACACATGCACACACACACACACGGCTCGGTGGTGCAGTTGGTAGAACGCTGAGCTGCCACGAAAGTGGCCCGCGGCTCCTGGTTCGAATCCTGCCCAGGGCCGAAATTATTTCGGTACTGCTGCGCTTCGGGTCGTTACTCTGACTCTCGTGGGCGGGGAGTTGGGTGTGTGTGTGTGTGAAAGGTCATAGCATTACCCATAGATCGGACCTACGAGCTCTGAGCTCTCTTCCAGGAGGGAAATAGCTGTCGATCACGAGTCCAACACGTGATCCAAAAGACCAAGTGAATACACACGCACACACACACACACACAACAAGTAGTGCCTGGCTACAACTAGAACAAGTGTAGAAGTCGTCAAGAGTGAAATAAAAAGAGTTGGAGAAAGTTTGAGTAATCCATTGCAATCACGTGGGTTAAAGTGGAGTATATATCGATCATTGTTACTTAAAAGAATTAAATGAGTATATTTCAATCATTAAGTAACGCCAGACAATTTTATTTTAATGAATATAATAGAGAAAACTAGTTTCTTTATTAGAACAACTGCTCAAAAAATGAGTTTTTCTTACTATGACTAAAGAGTAGAGAGGAACGATAGACTACATAGTATAAAGAGAGCATAGTTCTCTGTTATCGATCTAAAAAGAGAGACGTAGGGAACTGCTAGTAATTAAATATTGCATGAAAGCGACGCATTTGATGTAGTCTCTTCTGAGTAAACAGAGGTAATCCTACGCAACTGAGAACGAATTCCAACATGAAAACACCGAAAACGACCAAAAAAACATTGTAATAATGAAATTTACATTTTCAGTTGCATAAAATCTTATATTCTGTCTGAGCAGCATCAACAAAGTACGTTACCGTGTTGAAGTCTTTAAAGAGACTCATCAAAAAATTGAAAGATTGATGACTTGTTGCAGCTGGAAACTACGCCATTGGGTTCAAGAATCCTTTACCAAACATTAAACAGAACAAGTTGGCTCATTCCGCATTCAACTAATTACTGTTCTTCACAAACCTAACTAATTATTTTACCATTAATCACCCTCCGTGAGCAAATGCTGAAGAAAGCTCCTAGGACTAATGCTAACTCCGATGAATTGACAAAATGCCAAACACATTGGATTTCTACAGTTAGTGTCTCAAACACAGATCATGTTACATGAACAGACACTTGGAGAAAAATCAGAATACAATATGTTTTACACATATAACTTTTCATACAATTTCCTCTTTGCATCCACTCCCAGTTGCCTATTTCTCATAACACTTTTTAGTCCCCAAAACATTTACTGGCTTTTCTTGATCCATAATTTACCTCCACCACCCTTTCTCTCTTTCCTGCCACGTACTGTATATGTATATATATATAGATAGGTATATATATATAGGTATATGTATATATATAGGTATATACATATATATATATATATATATATATATATATAATATATATATACAGGTCGACTATCACTAATCCGGCAACTTTGGGACCGAGAGAGTGCCGGATTATCCATTTTTCCGGATTAGTGATTGATTAGCCAAGAATACAGGAAACCAAGTAATTAATCACCTCATTTTAAATTTAAAATACCCCTTATATAAGCACATGTTGGTTAATAAAGAAAAGACAAATATCAAATAAATTCAAGTGAAACTTTATTGAAATAAAGTACAGTACAAGTAAAATAAAATGAATGGTTCCTTACATACAAAAAACATAAGTGGTTCACGTAGGCTACACAGGGAAATTCATCACTGCTACTTCCAAAGTAATGTTATTGATTACGTACAAAAAAATGAATTCAATTATAATATAAGTACTGTACAATTAAAATAAATGGTAATGTTACACAAGAAAGGACATCACTAGAACCGTAAGTGGTTATAACGTAGGCTACACACGGAAATCATAAGTTGGCAGCGAGAGAGAGAGTCTATCAGCTGATCAGGCCAAGAGAAAGAGAAAGAGAGAGAGAGATCGTCACTGCTATTGTTATTTGCGTAAAACTATAGAATAAATTCAAGTTTGATGAAATACAATCATATAGTAAACGTAGCCTACGTACTGAAGATCATCACTGAAACACATCATCTAGGCTGTCGGAATCTTCATCGTCATCTAGACGTAATGGCCTGGGTTGCCAGACGTAGAAGGCGCTGCTTTTTCGCTAGACACATCTGCTGTATATGACACGTCTGCTGAATGTTTTTAGCAATTTTTTGAATATATCTTGCAAACTTTGTTGCTTCATATATTTAGGCCTTTCTTTGGTCAACTTATCCTGCAACATGTAAATATTCGTTATTTCTTGCTCAGTAAACTCCGGTGCTCTAAATCTTTCAGCAGTTCACCTGTCAGCTGAATTAAATGTTCAATAGAAATTCTTTCTGTTACTTTTTCCTCATTTTCATCACTACTTTCTCCTTCACTGGTTTGTTTTTTTGGGCTTATAACCATTTCTACAAATGGTTTCATTGATTTCCTTTTAAACATCTGTTTCTTCGACTCACTGTTGGCAAAAAAGCCAAGTAACTTTTCTTTCTGTTTCTTTATATCATACACTGTTGATGATCCAATGCCATAGAATTCACACACGCTTCTCACAGACACACCTTTATCAAGTTTTTTTTTCAAAAGTTAAACCTTTTCTGATATTGACAATGATTTATGTTTACGCTTGTAAACTGGAGCCATGGTAGGGGATAGAATTTTTTTTTTTTTTTTTTTTTTTTTACCAAAAGCGTAAAAATCACGAGAGGAAAAGATTGCTGGATGCTGGTGTTTATAATTCCTGCTCAAATTTGTTTTTGTAGGACACAGCGCCACCAAATGCTAGCGGCTAGTAGCGAAAATAATCACGGATAACTGATTGTTCCGGATTAATGATTGCCGGATGAGTGATGGTCGACTTGTATATATATATATATATATATATATATATATATATATATATATATATATTATATATATGTATATATATATGAATATATATGTATGTATATTTATATTTTTATATATATATGTATATATATATGTATATAT
>NC_134785.1:37517102-37524602 GCF_046742065.1 Oratosquilla oratoria
GTAATTGGTGAGGAACAGTGTGGGTTTAGGAAAGGTATGGTTTGCGTAGATCATATTTTTGCGGTGAGGCAGATATGTGAGAGTTTTGTGAAAAGGCTTATGACAGGGTGGACAGGAAAGCACTGTGGGAGGTTTTGCAGATGTATGGGATTAGGGGAAAGCTGTTAAGAGAAGTCAAGAGTTATTACAAGAATAGTAGAGCCCGTGTTAGAATGGAAAATGGAGAGAGCGAATGGTTTGAGGTAATGGTGGGACTGCGTCAGGGTTGTGCCACGTCGCCATAGCTGTTCAATGCGTACATGAACGGGGTGGTGCGGGAGGTAAAGGCAAGGGTAATGGGCAGGGGACTGGAGAGTGTTAAAGAAAATTGAAAAAGTGGCAGGTGAGCCAGTTGTTTTTGCTGACAACACTGCGCTTGTGGCAGGGTCAGAGGATGGATTAAGAAAGTTAGTGGCGGAGTTTGGAAAGGTATGCGAAAGGAGAAAGTTGGAAGTAAATGTGAGTAAAAGCAAGGTGGTGAGATGTACAAGGGTAGAGAAAGGCAGTGAGTTGGAAGTAAGTGTAAGAGGAGGGGGTCTGGAAGAATTGAATTGCTTTAGGTATTTGGGGTCGCACGAGGCAGGAATGGGAAGAATGGAAGTAGAGGTAAATTGTAGATTGAGAGAAGCAAGTAATTGTCTTGGGGGGACTAAAAAGTGTTATGAGAAATAGGCAACAGGGAATGGATGCAAAGAGGAAATTGTATGAAGGGATGAGACATGGAATTTAAGAGGCAGAGAGGAATAGTTTAAATGTGTTTGAGATGAAATGTCTGAGAAGTATGGTAGGGGCTACTACGTTCAATAGATTGAGAAACGATGAGATGAGGAGGAAAGCGGGAGTGGAACAGGAGATAGCAGATAGGGCTGATGAAAAATTATTGGGATGGTTTGGACACATGGAAAAAAATGAGTCATGAAGAGGGAGCGAACTTGAGGGGACAACCGAGGATGAGATGGGTGGATTGAGTGAGGGGGACGTTGAGCAAGATGGAAATGTCTGTTGAGCAAGTAAGGGAGAAGGCAGTAGATAGGGATGAGTGGAGAATGTGCATGCATGGTACTATTATGCAAAGAAGGGAGGGTTGGGGGATGGGCGTTAGGGTTTGGTTATGTGTGAACGATATTTTGTCGCAGACCGAAGTGATTTCCCTCATTTTCTCTCTCTCTCTCTCTCTCTCTCTCTCTCTCTCTCTCTCTCTCTCTCTCTCTCTCTCTCTCTCTCTCTCTCTCTCTCCCTCTATCTATCTATCTATCTATCTATCTATCTATCTATCTCTCTCTCTCTCTTTCTCTTTGTGAGGGGACGGAGAGGGGGTGTCGCCGATTAAGTGAAGCAGCCTTGCTGTACATGTATTATGTTTTGCTGCATTATGTTTGACCCAGGGCACTTGGCGAATGCAGGGATGACCCGTTATCCATGAGGGGCTGAGATGGGATGATAGTCCGGTAATTATAGCCCCAAAAAATACTCAGGTTGGACAAAATTGCTTTATTTTGTTTCTCAACTGATTTCAGTAGTAAATCAGGTCTACTATTCAGAAAAAAAATAGTTTACCCTTGTCTGCTCACTGCTAGTATTATAAATTTGACCTAATCCAAAACGGCCGCCATTGTGGGTTTCGAATCCCAAAAATTGCGTATCTTCGATACTAATAGGGCTGTAATTGCAAACAGAGTGTCAAATCTTATACTTTTGGGGTCAGAGAATTCATTTACAATATTTTTTATGCGATTGAGACATGGGCGTAGCCAGATGGGGGTCAGGGGGGCTGTGTCCCCCCCCCCCAAATCAACTGAATTCCGCTGAGTTTTTGGACATATTTTCCACTTTCTCGCTGACGTGGAGACATACAAATTCTGGGCTCCCTTAATATAATTTTATAGCTACGCCCATGGACTGAGATGTGTTCAAACCATGGCTCGGACAAGAGCCCTTCATTGAATTATATAATTGAGTTAAGTGATACAAGGTCAACTACCTACACAATAATCTAGTCATCTTGAACGTGCCGTATATTTTTTTACTTGAACATGATAACAACGAGTCAATAATGAACAGTTTAATCATCTAGAAAATCTTCATTGTTCGCTCCAGCATTGGTGCATGCGATTCCCTTGCAATGACCACAAGCCATTGTGCACGACAGTCCGTTCTTGCGACAGGAGCAGGTGTTTTTGTCGCACCTACCATGGCAGTTGCATTTCACTAGTTTCAGCAAGGATGCTGGAGCTGCTTCTCTTCGCATACTTACTGGCTTGAGCTTCATATTCTGAAGAAAACATCCCCATTTGGTTGGATCAAGGATATTTCCTAACCAGGTCTGTACCTGGTGGTATACTCGGTAACTGTGATACCTGGCTGCATCACAAGTGGGTGGGAGAGATTCGGGAGGCAGATACACTGATCTGGACGCCACCTTCCTACTGAACATGGCTGCTCTTTCAAGGTCAAGGCTATTTCCAGGCTTACAACTGTACAAGACTTCTAGAGAAGCCTGACCATGCTTGGTGATTTCATCATGGCTTTGATTTGGCATCATGAATGCATCAGCATGGCCCTGGAGTAGGTGACATTTGGCCATTGCTTTGACCTTGCCGATGCTGTATGGCCTCGATGTTGTATCACATCCTGTAACGGCATGTAAGAAGAGCAGTGATGCAGTAAGGCTGGAAGGTAGGTGATCTTGTAGTGTCCGGATGTTGATGACCTTGTTGGTTGTCTGCAGGAAGACGGCATGATATCTGGAACTGAGATGGTGCAACAGCAGGACTACCAGGCCTGTGTCATCTCCTACAACAACCACAGATGTCTTCTTAGCTACAGTACATGCTGTTGACACAATGTCATAGTCGGCATCACGAGCACTGTGGTGAAGGTCAACTCCCGCTTTCTCCAGTTCACTGCCAATGAAGTACAGAAACTTTTGTTTGTTCCTGGGGTTCGCAAGAAATGCTTTCTTCGTCATGGTAAGCTGCATTTCTGGCTTGAAATCAATTTCTGCTCCGATGGTCTTTGCGCTGGAACGTCTCTGATGTGTTTCATCCTTGGTAGAGGGACCACTTCCATACCCATCAAATATAACGACAGCATGTCTGCAGTGGTAAAGAATACAGACTAGACAGGTTGGCATATGTTGTTTGGTTGGGCCATGGAAGCCGTTGCAAAAGGGCACCACCATCAAGAACATACACTACATCATCTGGATACTGAGTTACTAAACAGGATGGTACCTTGTCCACCAGGCTTGACTAGAGACTCGCTTTGTCTGGCAGACGCATCAAGAGATTTTGGTCGAACAAAGCTGTAGGGTAAGCTGATAACTCGTATGTGAACAAACTTTCTGTATCAACAGTTCTTGTTCCTGCCACAAGAAGTCGCTGGAACAACTGTTTTGGGTCAATCTCCAGGCGTTCTCCTTCAACAGCAATATAAGTTGAGGCAGCAAGTGTAGTGACGTGATCTTTCTTTGCAGAACTTGTGTTCTGCTACCGATTTGCCCTGCATAGATTTCAGGAGAGCATGACCAACAAGATCGGCTTCTTTTAAATTCACAGACTTGTTGGCAATAACTCCAGTTGATAGACTACGCAGTACCGTCGAATCCCGGGAAAAATGTTTTCGTTCACAGAAGTAGTTCAGAATGGTCTGCAAGTCCTTGGCATCATCTGGTCAACATTGTCTGCTTGGTATTGGATAAATGATTGCGCCACTTGTTCTGGGAGATTATCGCCTTGCAATACAGCAGCATTAGTTCTGTACTTATTTGCTTCTGTGTATGAGGAACAGAAGCCAAGTTTGTTGATTATATCAACCAGATCACGGTGACCATACTTGTGTTCCAGTGCCACACTGAGACCAACTTGTAGGGGTGGGAGGAATGAGCGTGGACAAGTGGACTGCATAATTAACTGGCCTATTGAGGCGATATGCAGCTTTGCGTTCCTGCTCTTGATAATGCTGCCTAGGAGAGTTCGCAATGAATGAGGTAAGTATGCAACATTTGATTCGACAGAGCCTATGTCTTCTGTTGTAGGATACTCCCCTTTATGATGCTCCATTGACTTTATCTCTGTTCTTATTAATTTCCCAACAATTTCAATGAGTTTGTCCATATCCGAGAGTTCCTTCACTTCACTTGCTCTGTCATGGGCTTCTTGAATGATGGATTTAACATTGGACGTCAGGGTTACGACATTAGGGCATTGTCTGATGGTAGTAATTGATACCCTTGTCCCATAGTGGTTCTCCAGCTCTCGTTTCAGTTGCTTGGGAGTGTAGACTTCCTCTTCGTTCATTCCACTCTCTCTGAGCAGAACTTGGTGCAAGTCTTGCAATGTAATGGTCTCGTCATCATTCTTTTCCAAAAATTCAATTGCATATTGAATAGCACCAAGTTTAGATGTGTTTCTAGGTCGACCCACTTTTCTTCTTTTGTTGGAAAAAGTGCACTCTTCAGATGCAAATTCTGGAGGAGCCTTTCCCTTCATGAACAGGTCCTTACAAATATGATGGTACAGGGCCTCCTTAGCTGGCAGATCATTTACCACTGAGAGGCGTGAATAGACCCTCAAAGCCCATTCGTCCTCTCTGATATCACAGTGGCTTAGAATGTTCTCTTGAAACTTTAGTGTCATAACACGGCTGTATCTGTAACTAGCTTTAGAAGGATTTTTCTGTGTTAGACATGTTTCCACAAACAATCCACAGAAGAGGCAGTGAGTTTTGAAATAAAAAATATTTCACTTAGCTGATCTCAGGTTTGGTTTGATCTCTTCAGATGATACACGCTTTTTGGCAGATTTGATAGTTTTTGGATTTGTATGCCTACCTCTACATACTTTGTGAACAAAGATATCATGGTTTTCATCATAAACCAAATCAGGTACATCTAAACTTCTTTGTTTGTTTGCTTTGTTAATGCCAGTACACACTTTCTCTGTCAATTGGGCATAATCATCCGGCTTGTCCAAGTTAATAAGTTCTTTACAGATAACACATGCCATGTCTGCGTAACTAATCTCCTCCACCGTAAACATACTGTTATTCCATGCACAAGCTATCTGTGAAAATGAAGAGGAAGCCATTACCAATCTAGGAAAATGTCATAACAGTAAATACATGCTGTGACTTACAAATATGACAGAATAGTGGAAAATATAACCATTATATCGGACACATTTGAGTACACATGCGATTATCTGCAAATCGGTCCCATACAGATGAAAGATACTACTGTAAATGAACTTCTTCACCTAAAACATAGGATTAATTACTTTGTTTGTACTTACAATCAAAGTAGTTTAGAAGATACGCGTTTTTTGGCAATCGGTACCCACAGCGGTGGCCATTTTGGATTTTGGCAAATTTAGGGTACTAGCAGTGAGCAAACAAGGGTAAACTATTTTTTTTCTGAATAGTAGACCTAATTTACTACCGAAATCTGTTGAGAAACAAAATAAAGCAATTTTGTCCAACCTCAGTCATTCGCTTACTGGAGTATGAGTAAAAAGGGTGGTGAAGGGGAATGAAATAGGTGCCGCTGATTTGGCTACCTCCTTTATAATTGGGAAAAACTTTTAGTGTATAGATTTAGCTATGGCGTTACTAATCATTCTCTCTCTCTCTCTCTCTCTCTCTCTCTCTCTCTCTCTCTCTCTCTCTCTCTCTCTCTCTCTCTCTCTCTCTCTCTCTCCGCTCTCTCTCTCTCTCTCTCTCTCTCTCTCTCTCTCTCTCTCTCTCTCTCTCTCTCTCTCTCTCTCTCTCTTTCTTTCTCATACATACTGGAAACACACATACACACACACACACTCACACACACACACACACACACACACACACACACACACACACACACACACACACACACACACACATACTTACACACACACACACACGCACACACACAAACACACACACACATACACACACATATAAATTTTAGAGCACAAGTCCAGCACTTAATCCAAAACCATGCGTGCACAGAAGTCATTACTCATAAATCATTGATATCCATAATTATGGGAACTATGTATAAAATGTCAGGTTCGCCAAGAGGAAAAAGTGTAGATAATTGAAGAAGTTCCAAGAGACCCGACTATGATTCATGTATTCTCATTTATCATCAAAGCTATATTTCATAGGATAACTTTTTATATTGCTATGCTACTGTCGGTCTAATATTTCATTAAGTAACCTCTGAAAAAATAAATTTTCGTAATGAAGTTCTGTGTACTGAATTTTTTCATCTAGACCTCTTCCTCACATGGTGCTTGAGACATTTTTCTTATGCAATATCACTAGCAAAGCTACTAAATTTTAATTTTTCATTGATGCATTTCTTTTCAATTTTAGATACTTTTTTGTTAATTTGTATGTATATTGGAAATTGGTATGCTATAACACATTTGTAGAAGTTCATTATAAACCCACTATCGGAGAAATAATAACGGAAGTACAAGGAAACTGTATATTTCGACTACTATCTGTAGTCCTCTTCAGCAGAAGAGGACTACAGATAGTAGTCGTAATATACAGTTTCCTTATACTTCCGTTATTATTTCTCCGATAGTGGGTTTATAATGAACTTGTATGTATATATTTTTTTCGTTCTTGTTTTGATGATTTATTTTTTCATTTACTTTTGTTTGATTACTTATCTGTTTGTCATTTATTAATTTATTTGTTTATTCATATAATGTAGCTTTATTCATATAATTTGTCTTTATTCATATATTTATTTACTTATATATTAAGCTATTCATTAGCATATTCATATACTTATTTTTCTATCTCTTGATTAATTCATTTCCTGAAATATTTTGTTTATTTATTCATTAATTCATTTACATTTTATTTATAATGTACTTCTTTATTATCTATTTATTTATTTATTTATTATTTCATCTCTCACTTATTTCTTCTCTCCTTCTCTATTTTTCTGATTCCAATTTCTTTCATAACAACGTTGTCATTTTTCTTATCAATTTGTTTGTAACAATTTCCTTATCATTTAATCGTCGTTACGCATCATTATTGACTAAATTGTCTCTTACTGAGATGGAATGAATCCTATTGCAGACAATTCTCTGCTCAATGAGTATCGTTTTCACATTCTGCAACTTTTTCTCTTCTTTATCTGACGCCTTTTGATGTTAGAAGATATGAATTTCTCATATGAATTTCTCTTGCCAATTTCTATTTCTCTTTGTTAGAAAAATTCATTATTCATTGAACGTTCGCTCTCATTGCTAGAAGCTTCTGGTGTGCGTATCACTTCCCTTTGCCAGAAGTTTCCCTCTGAAATAAAGCCTTTTTTTTTCAAAAAAATTTATGAAAATAATCTATTAGTTTTCATTAGTCTAATCATAACTTGGTATCGTCACCTCTCTCAAATTCACACACATATATGTATGTATATATATATATATGTATATATATATATACATATATATATATATA
>NC_134785.1:37532102-37534602 GCF_046742065.1 Oratosquilla oratoria
GTGTATATATGTATATATGTATATACTGTATATATATATATATGTGTGTGTATATATGCACACACATATATATACATGCATATATATATATATATATATATATATATATACTGTATATATATATGTATATATGCACACATATATATACATGCATATATATGTATATATATATATATATATATATATATATATATATATATATACGAAAAAAGCTGAAATCCGGGAATCATAATGGTGGAAACGTAAAAAACATCAGACTCAGAAGTAGGTAATTTATTCCCGACGTTTCGGGTCCTGTCTGGTACCCATCCTCAGGGATTCCAATGTAAAACAGAAATGGCATGGTATAAATATACGAGCGACCACGTCTACAGGAGGGACGCGGCAACCCGCGCCAGGCGAGAGCGCATGGTGGTAGAGGGGGGGGAGAAGGGGGGAGGACATTTATACCCCGCCGTTGTTCGTGATCTTCTTCTACCTCTCCCTCGCACCTGCATAGAAGGGATTGAGTGTTATAGACCTATTTATGCTATCTTCGTCAGTGGCCTACGCCTCCAAGAACAGTCTGCATCCTTTCCTGTTGTTATTGTAGAGTACATTTGCACCCTTCCAGTCCAATCCGTGTTGGTCCTGTTCGGTATGTTTGTACATCGCCGAAGTCTGGTCTTTTTTGTACACCCCCAGAATTCGGCGGTGTACAAGCATAATGAACAGCACCAACACGAGTTCGACTGGCAGGGTGTAAAGGCACTCTTCATTAACAACAGGAAAGGATGCAGACTGTTCATGGAGGCGTAGACCATTAACGAAAAGAGCATGAATAATTCTATAACGGTCAGTCCCAGCTATACAGGTGCGAAGGAGAGGTGGAAAAAGATCACGAACAACGGCGGGATGTAAATGCCCCCCCCCCTCTCCATCACCACGCGCTCTCGCCTGGCGCGGGTTGCAGCGTCCCTTCTGTGGACGCGGTCGCTTGTATATTTATACCATGTGATTTCTGTATTCCATTGTAACACCCGAGGACGGGTCTCAGATAGGACCCGAGACGTTGGGAATGAATTACCTATTTCTGAGTCTGGTGTTTTCTACGTTTTCACCATGTATATATACATATATATGTATATATATATATATATATATATATGTATATATATATATATATATACATATACATATATATATACTTATACATATATATACATATATATATATATATATATATATAATCACAAAGAACCTACAGTCGGAATAAAAGGAAACTTTAGAAGAAAATATAAATACAGATTACAAAAATTTGCAGACAATCACAATCGAGATGTGAGTAGAAGGGGAACACGCAGAGCTAAAACAGGATAATTCGTCACGCAGAGGAATCAGACGGATTTTCCTGTTTTAGCTATGGGTGTTCCCCTTCTACTCACATCACAATTGTACTTATGTCTCTTCAAATTCTTGTAATCTGTACTTTCCTGAAGAGGGATACAGCCTATTAGCCGAAATATAGAAGTTACACTTTTTTCTAAAGTTTTCTTTTATTCCAACTGTGGGTTCTTCGTGATTATTAATCACAAATGTGGTACAAACTTTTGTCAGAGCGATATATATACATATATCTATCTATCCGAGAGTTGACACCTTGACGTGGTGGAAAGGCTTGAAAATCTTAATGATTGCAAAAGCTATGTCGATAGAAAGGAAATCTCTGCAAGATCACCCATATCGAACAGGTTTTGTATGAAAGGTCAGACAAAGAGCAGCTCACACAAACAGTCGTAGGACCCACTGCTTACTGGCACGTCGCTGATGGCAAACAGGGAAATTCCCCATAGATATATGGGGTACCGTCATAATGACGCCGTGAACCATTGGGCACCCTAAAGATATATGGGGCTTCACCGAATATATTGAATAAAGTGACACCAGAGAAATATTTCACCAGAAACTAGTTGGCAGGGAAGTGATATTACTGCCAAAAGCCTTTCATAACAAACATAAACAGCACAAACAAAACAAAACCGGGCGTTCTATCAAAATTAAAATGATCATTATTTGCTCGCAGCACCGGGCAGGTAATTTGGCTAGTACACACACACACACACACACACACACACACACACACACACACACACACACACACACACACACACACACACACACACACACACACACACACACACACACACACACACACACACACACACATATATATATATATATATATATATACATATATATACATATATATATATATATATACATATATATACATATATATATATATATATACATACTGTACATAAATATATATATATATATAAACACACACACACACACACACACACACACACACACACACACACACACACACACACACACACACATATATATATATATATATATATATATATATATATATATATATATATATATATATATATATCTATGTATATATATATATATATATATATACTGTATATATATATATATACATATATAC
>NC_134785.1:37542102-37549602 GCF_046742065.1 Oratosquilla oratoria
GTGGGGGCAAAGGATTGATTGACAAAATGTATTTACATAATTGTAAACACTTGGAAAACTTGTGCTTTTGAGCCTTATTTTGATGACTTATTTTGATGAGTAACATTTGTTTAAATTCCTTTTAGATACAGTAAGACCTCCCATCAACGGACGTCGTTGTAAGTAATGTATTTGTTTTTATATCCAATCCTATTATGGCTTCATTGAGTAATATTGTGCTTTCCCTTCCTCCCGCAGAAAGGAAGCTAGTGAGAAAAACAGATTGTTGCAAGATGATCGATGGGAAGAGACAGTCCTTTAGATGCTTAGCGTACACATGCGCACACACACGCATTAGGTGCGAGAGGGAACGTCCGATGTCTTCAGACAACTCACATGCGACCCGCCATTGTTTGTCGGATCTGACAGTGGTCAGAGGGATCACGCGCTTCTGACCTTACCACGGACACCTGGCCAAGTGATAGAGACATCTGCGTCCAACATTTTCAATCTACAAGATTGTGTAAATATTACTCCATGCATGGATACTGAGTGTCCAGACTCACTTCAGGCATTGTACATTGTAGATATAGGAGAATTTTTTTTATTATAGTTAGGTGTAGTGACGACCACCACTTTATGCATGTAAATCGAATTTGGCAACCCCCCAAGTTCTACTCGGGGTTGTTCCGGGATTGTATAGCAAGCAAGGCGAAGACATTAAAACGAACGAAAATTTGCCTCATTTGCCTTACCAAACTAAATGTAGATCACAACAACAAATTAACAAGCTTAGAGAAGAAGGTAACCAGCGCCGAGTATGCTGTATCATTTAATAGAGAATCTATCTAATGAAATCTACTCTCTAAATTTACTAATGTATATGCAAATACATTAGATTATCCATATTATCCGAACACAAAAGATCCACTTGATATGCCCAAGTAAGTTCGGCTGTGTACCAAATTTTTCTACTAAATGATAAAGCATACTCGGCATTGGTTATATTCTTCTTAACTTTCTATCCTTCTTGATAGTTTCTTCTCTATAGGAAGAAGTGAGAACACAATATTACCCATTGAATCAATCACAAATTTTGTCATAGAAAAAAAAGAAAACATTAATTACGACGATTCACTAAGACTTTAGGCATCTTCTGTGCCCGAGATAAATTCCACTTCTTCTGGTTTCCTTCTCAATTAAACCAGAAGTTTACTTATTCGGGAACCATGTTTACGTTCCATGCCCCAAGAATTCGCGGACGTCGGAAAACAAATTACCGGCGACCACCAGTCATTCTTCACACCCACGGCCAGTAAGATTGCTCACTCCTAGTACACGGGTGGATACCTTCTCGGCATTCTCAGTCCGCTTGTACTTTCCTTTATAGCAACCATCACTAATTTCTGCGTAGAAGAGGACGAGGCGGCAGTCAAATCCTCATCAAATATTGAAAAAACCGATCGGATGGATGACTCGAGGTAACCCGTGTATCATTCACTCTATATAAAAGTCGACGGTGTCTAGACTATCGATCTTAAAAAGAAAAGAAAAAAAAAGCCCTATCATTTCTTTGACCAAATTGAATTTGCATGAGCCACCTTACTAATACTTAATATTTAATTGGTGATTATCGTGATTTAAGGGGTAGCCCGTTTAAGATGGTAACAATCTTCGTTTGCTCCCAGGTTATTTCCTACCGGTGGAGATTCAATGATAGCCCCAAGATCCTGGCGTCACCCTTCCAGCAACCCTTCATAAATTAAAATTTACTCGTTGAACCCATATGTAAACATTTTGAATATAAACCCACATCAAATCTTAGCACATGAAGATATTAGTTTTACCTTACCCAGTTCTATAACAAATTCACTTGTCAAATAAAAAAAATCTGAATAAGAAGGGAATTTAAAAGTTATATAAATATATATGGATATATATATATATATATATATATATATGTATATATATATATATATTTATATATATATATATATTTATATATATATGTATATATATATATATATATATATATATATGTATATATATGTATATATATATATATATATATATGTATATATATACATATCTATGTATCTACCTATATATATATATGTACATATATATACATATATATATATATATATATATATGTATAATATACATACAAATATATGTATATATATGTATGTATATAAATATGTATATATATATATATAAATGTACATATATATATATATATATATATATATATATATATGTATATATATATATGTATATATATATGTATATATATATATTTATATATATATGTATATATATATATGTATATAAATATACATATATATACTTATATATATATATTTATATATATATGTATATATATATATATATATATATATGTGTGTGTGTGTGTGTGTGTGTGTGTGTGTGTGTGTGTGTGTGTGTGTGTGTGTGTGTGTGTGTGTGTGTGTGTGTGTGAGTGTGTGCGTGTGTGTGTGAGTGTGTGTGTGTGTATATATATATGTATATTTATATAATTATATCTATATATATATGTATATATATATATATATATATATATATATATATATATATATATACATATGTATACATGTATATATATACATATATATATTATATATATATATATACATATATTTATGTACATACACAAACACACACACACACATATATATGTATACATATATATATATATATAAATATATAAATATATATATATATATATATATATATATATATATATATGTATATATATATATATATATGAACGTATTGGGATAGATTAAATAAAGGTACCCTTATGTTTTATATATTAACACAAATAAGAAATTATAAATCATATCGAATTAAAGATAAGAATGAAATTAAGAATAAAAAATAAACGTATATATGCAGGTGCAAAGAGACGGTAAATCTAAGAACGGTATATTTCCCAAAGGACTTTAAAAGGAAACAAAGTTTTTCAATCAGCGAATCTCATAAGATTCCTCAGGCGATTTTACCTTCACGTCCACACTAGTATTTTAAACCATGTTGAAAACTGATGAAAAAATATACTGCTTAAGAATGTACACGAGTCGATTGTGGTCCACATGCATTGATGCCCCTTGCATAAATCTGTAAACATTGAAAAAGAAGAGTGAAATTCATTCCATGCCGGATATCACTTTTCGTATTATTCTGAATTTCAATGGATGTTTTAGTCGTTACCGTGATATCCTATTGGAAGCAAAGGCTTTGCACCACGACTAGATCTTACTTTGAATAACTTTTTCCACAGTATTTTTCTTCTTAGTGTGTGTGTGTGTGTGTGTGTGTGTGTGTGTGTGTGTGTGTGTGTGTGTGTGTGTGTGTGTGTGTGTGTGTGTGTGTGTGTGTGTGTGTGTGTGTGTGTGTGTGTGTGTGTGTGTGTGTGTGTGTGTGTGTGTGTGTGTGTGTGCGCGCGCGTTTGTTTGTGTGTGCGTGTGTGTGTATGCATGTATTTACGTAATTAAAATAACCTAATTGTAACATACAGGAAGGAGCAACGCTCGTTGAGTCCCGTCCCCAACTCTCCAATTATCATACATAGCCTCAAATGTGTGATGTAAGCAGTGTGTGCAGGTGTGTGTGTGTGGGTGGGCGTTTGTGTTTAATTCAAAATGGTCTTAGCCAGCCAACCTCCCGATTTAGAATTCAAACACCATGTATTTCGATCGATATCCAATGTGAGCGCGCGCACGTGTGTGTATGTGTATGTGTGTGTGGAAGGGTGAATGTGAGTATGAGTGGGTGTGCTTGTGTGTGTGTTTGTGTGTTTATGAAAAACATAACTGTGATGGTGTCATTAGCCATAGCAATGGGGCCGACGGTCAATCTCGGCTCAACCCTTCTCGATTCGACAGAACTTTTCCGAGTTCCTAAGGGTACTAGCCGTCTGCGGGTCAACAAAGAAACAAGTACAGGACGACACGGACATGAAACCCGACCTGCCGGGGAACAGAAGAAGAGAAAGATGAATCAACCGGCCGGGGGTGTGCACAAAGGATATGCCGGCCAGTTGGGTGCGTGCACAGGGAAAGGACCGGCCGGCAGGGAACAAAAAGAGAAAGGAAAAAGGAAGAGCGGCCGGCCGGAGAATGGAACAAGTGAAAAAGAAAAGGCCGGCCGGGGTGTGCACAAAAGTAATGCAGGCTGGGGTGGAACATGCACTAAAAAAGAGGGACCGTTCGGCATGGTGCAGGGAGACAGGGAGAAGAAGAAAAATGAATGACTGGCTGACCGGGGAACCTACAAGTTGAAAAAAAAAAAAAAAGCCGGACGGGGCCGTGTACATGGGGAAATGCCAGCCGAGAGGGAACATACTCAGGAATAGGAGGACCGGGTAGCGAGCAAGAAGAAAAGGGTAAAAGGAGAAGCGGCCGGTAGGAAACAGATAAGTTAAAAAAAAAAGTCCGTGAGTGTACACAGGGATAATACCAGCGGGGTGGCAACGTCCACAGGAATGAGAGGAAAGACTCCCAGGGAGCAAGAAGACAACGGTAAGAGGACCGCCGGCCGGGATACAGATAAGTTAAAAGAAGAATCGTCTGTCCGTAATTGTGCACGGGGCAATGGCTGGCAAGGATGGAACGCGCACGTGAATGGGAGGACCGACTTCCAGGGAACAAGAAGAAAACGGTAAAAGGAAAAACCGACCGACCGGGTAACAGATAAGTTAAAAGAAGAAGAACCGGCCGTCCGGGATCGTGCACGGGGGAATGATCCACTGGGAAGGAAAAAACGATAAAACGAGGACCGGCCGGCCTGAAAGTGGAAATAAGTTAAAAGAAGAACCGAGTGGTCTGGGTACGTGCACAGAGGAAATGCCGACTGGGAGGGAATCTGCACAGAAAAAGGAAGACCGGCCGGCAGGGAGCAAGAAGAAAAAGAGAAAAAGAAAGACCGGCCGGTCGGAGAGTAGAAACAAATTAAAAGAAGAAGAAGAACGGGCCGAACGGAGGAGTGTACTAAGAAAATGCCAGCCGGTATGTATGTACTCGTATGTACGTAGTACATATGTATGTATGTATGTATGTGTGTATGTACGTATGCATGTATGCATGTATGTATGTATGTATGTATGTATGTATGTATGTATGTATGTATGTATGTATGTATGTATGTATGTATGTATGTATGTATGTATGTATGTATGCATGTATGTATGTATGTATGTATGTATGTATGTATGTATGTATGTATGTATGTACGTATGTATGTATACATGTATGTTTGTATGTATGTTTGTATATATGTAAGTAGGTAGGTAGGTAGGTAGGTAGGTATATATGAATTTATGTATGTATAAGCACAGCTTTATCAAATTAGCTGCGTTTACTGGTAATCAGAATATATAAATATTGTGAAATTTGTATCACTGTTGGACGCTCTAACAATAAAGAGAATAGTGGCAAAGGTTGAGTGAATTCTAATTAAGCGAATTAGTTGGGTGAAAAAAAGTTTAAGTGTAACAATTAGAAGAAATGTCATCTTTTCCAGAAGTTTCAATAGGTGTATTAGGCAGCTGTTTGCGTTTTTGTGTTTGTGCTTGTGCGTGTGTTTGTGTGTGTGTGTGCGTGTGTGTGTGTGTGTGTGTGTGTGTGTGTGTGTGTGTGTGTGTGTGTGTGTGTGTGTGTGTGTGTGTGTGTGTGTGTGTGTGTGTGTGTGTGTGTGTGTGTGTGTGTGTGTGTGTGTGTGTGTGTGTGTGTGTGTGTGTGTATGTGTGTGTGTGTGTGTGTGTGTGTGTGTGTGTGTGTGTGTGTGTGTGTGTGTGTGTGTGTGTGTGTGTGTGTGTGCGTTTGTTGTGTGTAGGTTACGTGTTATTATGTGTGCGGGTTTGATTCATCATGGTCTTGGATCACGTGCTGGACTAGTGATCGTGTGTGTGTGTGTGTGTGTGTGTGTGTGTGTGTGTGTGTGTGTGTGTGTGTGTGTGTGTGTGTGTGTGTGTGTGTGTGTGTGTGTGTTTGTGTGTGTATGTGTATGTGTGTGTGTGTGTGTGTGTGTGTGTGTGTGTGTGTGTGTGTGTGTGTGTGTGTGTGTGTGTGTGTGTGTGTGTGTGTGTGTGTGTGTGTGTGTGTGTGTGTGTGTGTGTGTGTGTGTGTGTGTGTGTGTGTGTGTGCGTATTTTTTCTAATCCAAATTCATATCATTTTTGCATATTACAGGATAACACTTTTTCATTTAACAAAATATATGATGTTAGCATCCAGAACTATGCAACCTCACCGTTTGTGTGAAATTTGTAATCTTACTAAAACCATCAACACTATCATTAGTTCCACCAGTCTCTTTCAATATGATTACGAATGAATTTCCTAATTCTCCAGCTGTCTCTTCCATTCCTAATCCAAGTCCTCCCTTCTCTTTTCCTTAATTCCCTAAATCTCTCCTCCCCTTCTTTGGTTTGTTTCGTCCTTTGCATTCAATCTCTTGAACGGCGCCTCGAAGGACATTCTCCCAACTCCTTAGTCTCTCAGTCCTCATCTTCAACATTCCTCTACTCTTCTTTGGAAAGAGATGCTAGCATGAGGGGAGATCTATCAATATTAATATACAGACGTGCATATATATATATACATATATATATATATATATATATGTATATATATATATATATATATATATATATATATATATATATATATATATATATATATATATATATACATACATAAACTTAACTGAAACCTACGCCAACGCAGATACATACTTATTGGCCCCTCTCTCTCTCTCTCTGTCTGTCTCTCCGTCCGTCTCCTGCTTGTTTCGTTGTCCGTCTGTCTGCTTCTAAAAAATAATAATGATAACAATGAAATTTCTCTGTGATTTTTGGAGAGATATTCCATTGACCAGGCAAAATTTTATTATATCTTGAGGCTAGCCTGGATACAGATGTGTGTGGGTTTTTCTTTTTTTTTCTTCTTTTTTTTTACACTGAGTGATATGTTATTATTTACATTGTATCAGAAGAGGTTCCACAGGATCGAATCTTCAGCCTTCCTATTTTGCGGTTGGAAATATTATTTCCTGATTTCTTAATATGTGTGGCAAAACTAAAGCTCAGAGTTTCCTAAAAAAAATAATGAATTCAGAATCTTAATCTTTTTTATGATTTGCTCAAGAAATGTATTAAAAAACAATGCTCAAATTATCAAACACTTTATATATATTTTTTGTTTACTTTCTGCCTCATTTTCTTGAAGACGTAGTTTTGCTTTTGCATTTATTCACTATACAGGTGAAGGACTTATGCTTCTATTTTTGTCTAATGAATTTCAAAATAATCAAGATGTGAAGCATATCGTGGAAGGCAGAGGTGGATGGAGTGAAATTGATTGGAAGACCGAGAATGAGATGGATGAATGGAATGAATGGAGGTTGAATAAAAGGAGTGTCTACTGACCAGAGAAGAGAGAATATAAGAGATCAGCGTGAGTGGAGAAGGGTTCGTATTGACTACAAATTGTCGTGGCAC
>NC_134785.1:37562102-37577102 GCF_046742065.1 Oratosquilla oratoria
TCTTTCTTTCTCTCCCTCTCTGTCGCTCTCTCTCTTTCATGACCTACACAATACAAGATGACCCTTTAGAAGGCTTGTAGTTTTATGTCGTCAAAGCCTCTGGGGAATGGATGTAACGGAAAGACAAATCAATACAGCTCTTCTTGCTGTGTACAATAGAAGAAAAAAACGAAGCATGAACAAAATATTCAAAGCGAAACCTGTAGTAGATGTAAGCTTAACTCAGGTTTCAGCTGAATTTAAGATGTTAGAGTCCTGCTTATGAATAAGCTCGGAGTAATCCCCGACTAAGATTACGTAACGAATTTAATAACAAAAGTAGACGGAAGTAAGACTCTTAGTGCAAGTAACAAAGTACCTCAAAATATGAAAATGGATACGAATCAAGTTAAACAACCAGTGGCGATGACAAAGAAGGACTGCTGTAATGTTGATCAGTGTTACATACTAAAGTCTGTTTTTGTTTTTGTTTTTTATACTAACTCCTATTTGAACAGTTTTCCAGACCAAAACTATATATGAAATTACATTTGATATATATATATATATATATATATATATATATATATATACATATATATATATATATGTATATATATATATGTACACACATACATATATATATATATATATATATATACATATGTACATATATATGTATATATATATATGTATATATATACATATATATATATATATACATATATATACATATATATGTATATATGTATATACATATATATGTATATATATATATATTATCTGTATATATATATACATATATATATATATATATATGTATTTATATATACATATATATTTACATATAGATATATACATAATTTCATTTTTCTACTAGGAGCATGATACAGGTCAGAAGACAAACCATATATAACAACGCTGGGCTGCCAGAGTGGCATGGCATTTACCATATGTGCCAATCCCGTTAGATAACAGAGATGTTTTATTCTACTCATGAAGAACTTGACAAAACATAAGAACATAGGATGATTCAACGGCTTTAGGTTAGAACATTCCAAATGTATAAAAGCATAGGGGTTTTGGGTGTTCCGTCCGTTTCATATTCATAGTCATAGTCATAGTCATAGTCATAGTCATAGACATAGTCATAGTCATAAGCATAAGCATATTCGTAGTCATAGTTATAGTCACATTCATAATCACAGTCATAGTCATAGTCGTAGTCATACTCATAATCACACGCTCATAATCATACCCATGCTCATATTCATACTCATTTTTATACTTATACTCATATTCAGACACATACTCATACTCATACTTATACTCATCATCATAATCATAATCATAATCAACCATAATCATAATCATAATCATAATCAACCATAATCCTAATCCTAATCCTAATCCTAATCCTAATCCTAATCCTAATCCTAATCCTAATCCTAATCCTAATCATAATCATAATCATAATCATAATCGTAATCGTAATCGTAATCATAATCATAATCATAATCATAATCATAATCATAATCATAATCATAATCATAATCATAATCATACTCGCATTTATACTATTACACATACTCAGACCCATACTCAGGCTCATACTCATACACATAAAAAAAATATATAATCATACTATATTCATACTCGTACTCATACTCACGTTCACCTGTTGACCAACTCTTTCTTAATGTCTTTAATATGCTTTTGATAGTTGTTTTGTACTTTACTTTTTCCCTTCGTCGCTTCTTCTTCACGATCCCACTCCTCCCTCCAGTTCCATTTCACAGCAATTTGGGCGTCCATTTTCTTCTCCACTATCCACTTCGAACTTAGTACAACTCCCAAACTCAGGCTTCTTGAACTTATTCTCTTCCATCTTCTCCGTTCACCGTACTCCTTCTACTCCTCATGTTATCTTCCCTCTTCCTCTTCCCCCTCCTTCTCCTCTTCCTTCTCTTCTTCTTTCTCCTCCTCCTCCTTTTCACCCTCCTAGTCCTCATTTTCAACTTTATCTGTACTGTTTTCCCCATTCTTATTATCCTTTTGTCCTCATCCTCATCCTCATCCTCATCCTCATCCTCATCCTCATCCTCATCCTCATCCTCATCCTCATCCTCATCCTCATCCTCATCCTCATCCTCATTCTCCTCCTCGTCCTCGTCCTCGTCCTCGTCCTCGTCCTCGTCCTCGTCCTCGTCCTCGTCCTCGTCCTCGTCCTCATCCTCATCCTCATCCTCATCCTCATCCTCATCCTCATCCTCGTCCTCGTCCTCGTCCTCATCCTCATCCTCATCCTCATCCTCATCCTCATCCTCATCCTCATCCTCATCCTCATCCTCATCCTCATCCTCATCCTCATCCTCATCCTCATCCTCATCCTCATCCTCATCCTCATCCTCATCCTCGTCCTTGTCCTCATCCTCATCCTCATCCTCATCCTCATCCTCATCCTCATCCTCGTCCTCGTCCTCATCCTCATCCTCATACTCATCCTCATCCTCATCCTCATCCTCATTATCATCCATAAACTCATTCTCATCTTCGTCCTCATCCACATTCTTAACTTCACCCGTGTACTGATCCTCATTCTTACTCTCATATAGGTCCACATCCTCGTCCACATCTTCATAATCATCTCTATCCTCATTTTCATCGTTTCCCTGCGCCCGCCTGCCATTGTACACCACTGCCTCGTCCTCCCACACCTACTCATGCCTTTTCTTTTCCTCAGTTATCTTCTCAATATTCCTTTCCTCTTTTCTTCTTTAGTATCTCTCTTCTTCTCCAGTTCTTCTTTCCCTTTTCGCTGCTGTCCCTTCTTCTTCTTCTCCATCGGCTTATTTCATAATCTCCTCCTCCTAATCTTTCCTTGACTCATTCTTCTTCTTCTCTTTCTCCTTATCTTCTGAATCACATTTCAGTTTCAGTTTCAGCTTCAATTTTAGTTTCGTTTTCGGTTTCGGTTTCGGTTTTAGTTTCGGTTTCGGTTTCGGTTTCGGTTTCGGTTTCTGTTTCTGTTTCTGTTTCTGTTTCTGTTTCTGTTTCTGTTTCTGTTTCTGTTTCGGTTTCTGTTTCGGTTTCGGTTTCGGTTTCGGTTTCGGTTTCGGTTTCGGTTTCGGTTTCGGTTTCGGTTTCGGTTTCGGTTTCGGTTTCGGTTTCGTTTCCGTTCTCGTTCTCGTTCTCGTTCTCGTTCTCGTTCTCGTTCTCGTTCTCGTTCTCGTTCTCGTTCTCGTTCTCGTTCTCGTTCTCGTTCTCGATTTCGTTCTCATTCTCATTCTCACACTCTCATTCTCATTCTCATTCTCATTCTCATTCTCATTCTCATTCTCATTCTCATTCTCATTCTCATTCTCATTCTCACTCTCACTCTCACTCTCACTCTCATTCTCATTCTCATTCTCATTCTTATTCTCATTCTCATTCTCATTCTAATTCTCATTCTCATTCTCATTTGCCTCTTAGTTGTCCTGCGTTTTTCCTAATTTTCCTTGTCCTGCTCTTTTTTTATTATTATTATTATTTTGTACACTATCACTGTTGACTTCATTTTTCTTGTCTTCCGTCCTTTATCTTCTTTCTTGGTATCTGTCTAGCGTTGTCTTCCCCTCTTCTTCCTTCTCTAATTCCTTCTTCCTCCTCTTCCTCCCCGTACTTCTCCAACCCCTTCTTCCTCTACCTACCTTTCGTATCTATTCTTTTATTCGTCTTCTTCCTTTTTCCTCTTCACATTCTGCTCTTCCCCCGTCTCCTGCCTCTATTCTTCCTTATTTTTTTCCTTCTTCTTTCGTTCATACTTATTCTTCTGTTCTTCATCTTCCTCTTTCCTCTTCGCTTTCTGCTCTTCCTTCGTCTCCTGCTTCTAACTTTTCCTTATTTTTGTCCTTTCCTCTCCAACATTGGTCTTCCTCTCCGTGAAATATCCTCTCCATCCGTTCATACGTCTCCCGTTCTTCTCGTCAACTTGCCTTGAGCTTCTCCTTCAAGATAATAGTACTTTCTTCTTCCTCATTAATTGTCCATCTCATCATCCTCCCCTTCATTTCTCCCCTCGACCTCCTTATCACGAATTACCCTCCCGCTTCTTCTGTTATCACCATCATTCATTTAACTCCATCTTATCCACTCCCTTGTCCACTGACCTCAATTTTCACTGTGTCAAATGTTCCTCATGTCTTAAGGAATTATCACACTGGGCTATTTTCCCCCCAACCTCCGTAAAATCACTATGGTAAAGTATTTTGCTCTCTCTCTCTCTCTCTCTCTCTCTCTCTCTCTCTCTCTCTCTCTCTCTCTCTCTCTCTCTCTCTCTCTCTCTCTCTCTCTCTCTCTCTCTCTCTCTCTCTCTCTCTCTCTCTCTCTCTCTCTCTCTCTCTCTCTCTCTCTCTCTCTCTCTCTCTCTCTCTCTCTCCCTCTCTCTCTCTCTCTCTCTCTCTCTCTCTCTCTCTCTCTCTCTCTCTCTCTCTCTCTCTCTCTCTCTCTCTCTCTCTCTCTCTCTCTCTCTCTCTCTCTCTCTCTCTCTCTCTCTCTCTCTCTCTCTCTCTCTCTCTCTCTCTCTCTCTCTCTCTCTCTCTCTCTCTCTCTCTCTCTCTCTCTCTCTCTCTCTCTCTCTCTCTCTCTCTCTCTCTCTCTCTCTCTCTCTCTCTCTCTCTCTCTCTAAAAAAAACAAAAAAAAACAAAAAAAAGGCTGGAGGAAATTGTTTTTCCTGCAGCATACAATATTACGTCTCGATATTCGTGGGCTGCAAATCTACCTCCAACAGTAATAGAAATAATATCCTAGAGTGGTAATGCCTTTACTTGTCGACTGCCTTCCTCTATCCAGCCTTCTGCCAACTATCCTGCTCTTCCTCGTCATCAATTTTTATTTATTTTCTTTCCTTTCAGACCAGATGTCCATATTCATTTCTTCTTTGCTAAGGGAGTTCCTGCACATCCTCTCCAGCTGTTCTTCTTTTCGACAACTATACATATTCCTTAACAAAAGTCATCCTTCCTTTCCGCCTGGTTACCTGCCCTTCTCCATTACCCCACGTAAACTGTTCCACGCTTTCTCCTTCTTCTCATCTCCTCCTCCTACTCCTCCTTCTTCTCCTACTCTTCTTTCTCCTCCTCCTCCTCCTGCTCCACCTCTTCTCGCTCCTGCTCCTGTCTCCTATTCTACGTAGGTCTGCTATTATTTTTTCCTCCTCTTCTTCTACTCCTCCACTTCCTTTTCCCCCTCTTCTTCTTTCTACTCTCTCTTCCCTTCCTTTTGCGTTTCATTTTACTTTGTCTTCTTCCTATTTTTTCTCTTCCTCCACCTCCTTTCTTTCTCCTCCATTTCTTCCTTCTCCATCTTCTCTCTTTCATTCTTCTTTTTCCTTCGTTTCTTCCTTTCCTCTTCCCCCTTATGGTCTTCCTTCCCCTCCTTCTTTTTTTCTCTCTTTTTAATCTCCTTTTCCTCTTCTTCTCTTTTTCTTCCTTTTGCCCATTTTTTCTCCATCTCCATATTATTTTTCTTCTTATCCTCCTATATCTTTCTCCCCCTAGTGCTATTGTTTATTTCTTCTTCCCTTCCTCTTCTTTTTCCTTCTCCATTTTCTTTTGTTTTCCTTCTCCGTTTTCTCTTCCTTCTCCTCTTTTTTTCTTATTCCAACTTCTTTCTCCTTTTCATTCTTCATCTCTTTCTCTTTCTCCTCATCTTTCTTTCTTTCTTTTTTTCCATTGTCTCTTTCACCTCCTTCTCCTACTTCTTTTCTTCGTCTTCCCATTCTTCCTCCTTTTGCTCTTCCTACTTTTATCTTCCTCTCCTTCATCTTTTCTTCCTTCTCTCCCTCTTCCATCTCTTCTTTCATCTTCTTCCCATCACTTTCTTTTTCTCCTTCTCCTACTTCTCTTCTTCCTTTCTCCCGCCTCTTCCTCCTCTTCTTCCGCTATTTTTCTTCCTATGCTCCTCCTCATCTTACTTCTCTTCTTCCAGCTTCCTGGCCGAAGCTCATCAACTGCACCCAAGCGGACACTTTTTTTGAGCCAACAGCACGGCTGGACTCATCCTCCACCTCCTCTCTTCCTCTTCTCCTCTCCTCGTCTCCTGTTCTCCTCCTACACTCATCCCTTTTCACCTTCCATCACTCTCGCCTTCGTCCTTCACCTCCACCTACCAGGCTTAGTCCTCCTCCAGTAGCTCTATTTCACTGACTTCCTTCGTGTGTGTGTGTGTGTGTGTGTGTGTGTGTGTGTGTGTGTGTGTGTGTGTGTGTGTGTGTGTGTGTGTGTGTGTGTAAGATATATATATATATATATATATATATATATATATATATATATATATATATATATATATATATATATATATATATATATATTGACTATATTATGACAAATAAAATTGAAGGTGAAAGAAGTTGATGAGGAGAAATGGGAGAATTTTACGCCTTAACGTTTCGACCCGCAGGGTCTTGGTCACAAAGCTAACAACTCAAACGTAACCGGATATTTTATACACGGACGGGTCATCTTATGGGACGCTTCGGAGAGCTTGTTATTTTATCTGCGTATTCTTTTATTATTAATAAGCTTGTGGCTTTTGCTAAACATATAAATCCTTCTCTATGGTTAATGTTGTTATTAGTGTTGATATATGCTGCCTCAATTGTCTTCCTTAGTTTCTTGGATGATCCTTTATTTAATACGGTTGTGTTGTTCCAGTCTGGAAGGTGACCATGTTTATCCACATGTATTACTATGGAGTTAGATGTCCTATGGGCTTTTACGTCATTTATATGTTCATTTATCCTTTTATTAAGTCCGCGACCAGATTCACCAAAATATGAAGAGGGACAGCTTTTACACGGGATTTTATAAACAACGCTGTTTTCGTTAGTGGGATTATTGTCGCTACGTGTTACCAAATGTCCTACTTTGCTACCTGACGTCCTGGCTATTTTGATACCCGCTTTTAGAAGAAAAGTGTCTAGGTATGAATTAACATTAGAGTTTGGTACTGTGATATATCTGGTTTCATTATTACATTTATTATCATTCTTATTTTTATTTTCATCTTTACTTTTGTTAATTATTTCTTTGGCTTTCTTTTTCAACCTACATAAGAGACCTTTTGGATATTTGAGTTTGATGAAAGTCTCAGTAATATGTTGTAATTCAGGATCTAGAAATTCTTTACTGCATATACGAAATGCTCTGAGGAAGAAACCTATTATAATACCTGTTTTAGTTCTGTCATCATGTCCTGAGTAGAAGTGTATATAGTCTTCTTTATTGGTGGGTTTCCGGTATACTGAAAATTTCACATTTTTATCTATTCTATGGATAATTGTGTCTAAGAAAGGTAATTTTCCGTTATTTTCATTTTCTGCAGTAAATTGTATATTTTCATTTACATTGTTTAATCTCCTGAGTTTGTTATTAATGTCTGTATCTTTAGGTACAATTACGAGTATGTCATCAACATACCTAAACCATTTACTATTCCTACCTATTATAGTCATGTATTCTTCTGTTTCGAGTATTTCCATGTATAAATTTGCTAACACTGCAGAAAGAGGACTACCCATGGCGAGGCCAGAATGTTGTCTGTATTCAATATTATTAAAAGTGAAAGCGCCAAATCCTACACAAAGAGAAATTAATTCGAGGTAATCTTTTTTGGGTACGGGTAGATCTTCATTTTTCAAATTATTTACTACTCGTTCAACAGCATTTAGAGCGCCTTTTATTGATACTCGAGTATATAAAGAGGTGACATCGTAGCTGGCTAGTTTCTTGTTATTGAAATCTAAAACTTTTAATCTGTTAATTAGATCCGATGAATTTCGTAAATGTGCATCACTAATAGTTCCTAAAGTATTGGATAAAGGTTTAGCTAAACATTTGGCTAGCTTATGAGGTGCGCTATTGATTCCTGACGTAATGGGGCGCATAGGAATTCCTGTTTTGTGGATCTTAGGCAAGCCTACAACAATAAAATGTTAAAGTTACTCAGTGACAGTTAAACCTACGATAAAAAACATAATGGTTACGCAAAAAATGAAGGCGAAAAATTAACAACAAAAGCGAGAAAATATTAAAGAAATCAGAGCAAGGGAAAAAACTATTAAACTTACTTGAAGAAGCACCCATACCACCTAGAATGCACGGCCTGCCTAAAATTCATAAAACAGGAATTCCTATGCGCCCCATTACGTCAGGAATCAATAGCGCACCTCATAAGTTAGCCAAATGTGTAGCTAAACCTTTATCCAATACTTTAGGAACTATAAGTGATGCACATTTACGAAATTCATCGGATCTAATTAACAGATTAAAAGTTTTAGATTTCAATAACAAGAAACTAGCCAGCTACGATGTCACCTCTTTGTATACTCGAGTATCTATAAAAGGCGCTCTAAATGCTGTTGAACGAGTAGTAAATAATTTGAAAAATGAAGATCTACCCGTACCCAAAAAAGATTACCTCGAATTAATTTCTCTTTGTGTAGGATTTGGCGCTTTCACTTTTAATAATATTGAATACAGACAACATTCTGGCCTCGCCATGGGTAGTCCTCTTTCTGCAGTGTTAGCAAATTTATACATGGAAATACTCGAAACAGAAGAATACATGACTATAATAGGTAGGAATAGTAAATGGTTTAGGTATGTTGATGACATACTCGTAATTGTACCTAAAGATACAGACATTAATAACAAACTCAGGAGATTAAACAATGTAAATGAAAATATACAATTTACTGCAGAAAATGAAAATAACGGAAAATTACCTTTCTTAGACACAATTATCCATAGAATAGATAAAAATGTGAAATTTTCAGTATACCGGAAACCCACCAATAAAGAAGACTATATACACTTCTACTCAGGACATGATGACAGAACTAAAACAGGTATTATAATAGGTTTCTTCCTCAGAGCATTTCGTATATGCAGTAAAGAATTTCTAGATCCTGAATTACAACATATTACTGAGACTTTCATCAAACTCAAATATCCAAAAGGTCTCTTATGTAGGTTGAAAAAGAAAGCCAAAGAAATAATTAACAAAAGTAAAGATGAAAATAAAAATAAGAATGATAATAAATGTAATAATGAAACCAGATATATCACAGTACCAAACTCTAATGTTAATTCATACCTAGACACTTTTCTTCTAAAAGCGGGTATCAAAATAGCCAGGACGTCAGGTAGCAAAGTAGGACATTTGGTAACACGTAGCGACAATAATCCCACTAACGAAAACAGCGTTGTTTATAAAATCCCGTGTAAAAGCTGTCCCTCTTCATATTTTGGTGAATCTGGTCGCGGACTTAATAAAAGGATAAATGAACATATAAATGACGTAAAAGCCCATAGGACATCTAACTCCATAGTAATACATGTGGATAAACATGGTCACCTTCCAGACTGGAACAACACAACCGTATTAAATAAAGGATCATCCAAGAAACTAAGGAAGACAATTGAGGCAGCATATATCAACACTAATAACAACATTAACCATAGAGAAGGATTTATATGTTTAGCAAAAGCCACAAGCTTATTAATAATAAAAGAATACGCAGATAAAATAACAAGCTCTCCGAAGCGTCCCATAAGATGACCCGTCCGTGTATAAAATATCCGGTTACGTTTGAGTTGTTAGCTTTGTGACCAAGACCCTGCGGGTCGAAACGTTAAGGCGTAAAATTCTCCCATTTCTCCTCATCAACTTCTTTCACCTTCAATTTTATATATATATATATATATATATATATATATATATGTATATGTATAAATATATATATACATATATATGTATATATATATGTATGCATATATATACATATATATATATATATATGCATATATATATATATATATATATATGTGTGTGTGTGTGTGTGTGTGTGTGTGTGTGTGTGTGTGTGTGTGTGTGTGTGTGTGTGTGTGTGTGTGTGTGTGTGTGTGTGTGTGTGTGTGTGTGTGTGTGTGTGTGTGTGTGTGTGTGTGTATGTATATAAGACAAATGAGAGAATGATAGGTGGGGAAGGGTAAACGAAGATGGGCTAAGAATACATTTATTGTCCTAACGTTTTCGGTCTCTATGTATGTATACATATATATACATATATGTATATATATATATATATATATATATATATATATATATATATATATATATACATACTGTATATATACATACATATAGATATATATACATGTATACATATATACATACATACATATATATATATATGTATATATGTACATATGTATATATATATATATATATATATACATATAGATGTATATACATATATACATATACATATATATACATATATATAAATATGTATGTATGTATGTATGTATGTATGTATGTATGTATGTATGTATGTATGTATGTATGTATGTATGTATGTATGTATGTATGTATGTATGTATGTAAATATATACAATCAGGCCCGGCCATTGAGCAGCTTTAAGCTCGGTTCCCTCTGAGAGTTGAGTCCCAAGGGTTACCGCTCCACCACTCATATTGTACAAAAGCTCGATATCTTACATTTTTTCATATTCAGGGTTTGGCCAACTGAAATCTACAGCCCTGAAACCCGTTTTCTACGAAACCCGACGACACCAGAGAGTAAGGCGGTAACTAACTTTTTATTCACTTCGCCCTTGTAACTATTATAGAGGAAATGGCTGGTAGCAGCGATGTAATTCAAACAATCAGGCCTGACCGTTGCACAGTTTTAATCTCGGGTCCCTCTGAGCATGAGTCCGAAGCGTTACTGTTCCGCCACTCAGATCGTACAAAAGTTTCGAAACCTAACATGGCCCTATACCCAGCTTAGTTACCGCTTAGCTCTCTGGTGTCGTCGGGTTTCGCAGTACACGGGCTTCATGTCTGTAGATTTCTTATGATGACATTGTTTAATCAGTCTTTGTAAAATACTTACAGTGTATGGGAATATACATAAGAGAAAAAAACATAACCTGTATTTTGAAAAATGTCTGAAGTCTTTTTAAAAAATCTAGATCGAAACTATTTGGTTCTAAAAAATATCGATAGCAATATCCAGGAAAAATAAATATGTGGGCTACGTTCCCTTTTCTATGTGTGTCCTTATAATATGATACAAGTGATATAGACACGGTAAAGGAAACATAGACTGGAGGTGAAGCTTTTATTCCTGACGTTTTGTCTATCGACTCTCCTTTGAGAGTCCATATTTCCTTTACCGTGTCTATACAACTTGTTCACATGGATTTTCATGATACAAGTGACTCAATACTGGAAAGTTGATGGATACCTAACACCACTGCCTACGACAGCAATATGATTTCATATACCAGTTAAGGATGTCAAGCACTTGTAAGTGAAGTTACAATTAACAAATCTCTCAATTTATGTATAAAGCTGACAGTTAGGTATGCAGGGATGAAAAATATGAAAATATGTCCTACAGATGACGTGTCTGGTGGGTAGCGTGGCCGACTAGCGGATCTTCTTGTTCCACTAATGATTTGCATCCCTGGGAGCAGGCATTTTTATCTTCATTTTCGTATTATAGAAAACATTTCAGTCATAAATAAACCTAGTATATTGTATAGAAATATGTGTTGTATAATGAACCAAGTGGCAGTGGTATGAAACTAATGTATAAAATCACATAAATGATAGATACAACTTTGGCCATATTTGGAGACTTGTACCTTAACATCGTCCATTGTAACTATATTTAATTTCTTTTGTGCCTTCTTTATTTTTCTCTTCTTCGTCATTTCCTTCTTCCTTGTCGTTGATATTGTTATTACTGTTGTTGTAATTCTTTTTCTTTTTTCTTTTTTCTTCTTCCTCCTCTTCTTCCTCTTCTTCCTACTCCTCTTCTTCTTATTATTATTTTTTGTCTTCTTCGTTTTCTTCTCCCTTGATCATCGTTGTGTTGCTGTTGCTATTGCAGCTTTTGTTGCAATTCTTCTTCTTTTCTTTTTCTTGTTCTTCTTATTATTTTTCATCTTTCTCTACATATTTTCTTCCTTCGTCGTCTTCTTTGGCTTCATCTTCTTCATTGTTCTCGTAACCCAATTAGATTCACTCAGTTTCAGCTCTTTTCCCCCAAAATTCCTCACTGGTTAGCCCACGCTTCCGGGTGCTATTGTCTTTTCAGTCTATCTTATTTCCTCCGAGTCTGCCAAACTTGTGCTGGTCTCCTTGCCTGACTGTCCGCCGGGTTATTTGTTTGTACGTCTGCCTGTATGTCTTTCTGCCTGTATGTCTTTGTGCATACCTGTCTGTCTGCCTATCTGTCTGTCTGCCCGTCTACCTGTCTGCCTGTCTACCTACCTGCCTGTCTGGCTGTCCACCTGTCAGCTTGTCTGTCTGCCTGTCTGTCTGTCTGCCCGTCTACCTGTCTGCCTGTCTACCTACCTGCCTGTCTGCCTGTCCACCTATCAGCTTGTCTGTGTGCCTGTCTGTCTGTCTCTCTATCTGCCTGTCTACCTGTCTGTCTTCATTCCTTTTAACCTATCTACCAATATGTTTCCTTCCATTTCCATTGCATTTCGTAATATATTGTGCCCTCATCCATCTTTCCATGCAATCTTCTCTTTTCGTTCATTTCCATATTCTCAATCGTACTTTTCATTTCACTCATTATAATACTTGCTTCCTTGACTTCACTCACCCCTTCATATGCTTTTCACCTCTTCCCGAAAATTTCATTTCAAAGATCACAAACACACAGCTATTCCTCCTTACACTCGGTCTACTCTTTGTGCTGGTGACGTAATCGAAAGTGTGCTGGCCTCGCATTCACTTAGTGTTGGGCTCGAATCCCGCACTCCTCCCCAATTCCCCAAAATGACTAATGCATAACCCATTAATCCAAGCAAATAGGACGAAAGTGACGTCTCCTGACCTTCTTTGTCTCTTTTGCCTCAATGGAACCTTAATCACTCTATGTTTCATACTCACTCTTCATCTCCATTTAGTCGCCTTTTAATGCACGCACAGGTACTTTGTGGCAGTATCCTTGTTCCCCCGTCATGAGTGACCACCTTCTGATCCACGCTTTCTCTAACTTAAAACCCAAAAGCATTACAATACACGGAAATATCCGTAATAAATACTTTCAAAATATTTTTTTTTGGGGGGGGGGTGGAAGAAATAACTTTTACATAATCTCAAGTTAAAGTTTACCTGAATGATTTTCATTATTTTCAACACTCAAACGGACTCAGTAAAATAGCTTCTTCTACTACAAGGCCATCAACTCGGTTTCCCTCAAGCCATGTCAAATTGGGTCAGGTGAGGTCGGATCCCGATATTTGTTCTTATATTGTAGACACTTATCCTCTTTCTCTCCCATTCTCCTGGTTCTTGTTTCGTTGTACCTCCACATTCATTTCCCCCACAGACTCTGTCCTCCTCTTTTTCTTCATCTCTCTCTCTCTCTACCTCTCGCTGCCTGCAACTCTATCTGTCTATATGTCTATCTGTCTGTATGTCTCTTTATCTGTCTGTCAGTCAGTCTGTCAGTCTGTCTGTCTGTCTGTCTGTCTCGCTCACTCCCCCTTGATCTATATATCTGTCTATTAATATTTCTTTCTATCTCAATCCATCTCTATCTCTCTCTTTATATGCATACATACATATGTATATATATATTTATATATATATATATATATATATATATATGTATATATGTGTATATATATAAATATGTATATATATATATACATACATATATATATACATACATATATGTATGTGTATATATATATATGTATATATACTCGTATATATATATATATGTATATACATATGTATACCTATGTATATATATACATATATATACATATATATATATGTATATATATAGGTATATATATATATATATATATGATAGGTGTATAATTTATGTATGTATATATACATATATATACATGTGTATATGATATACAGTATATATATATATATAATATATATATATATATATATATACATATATATATATATATATATATATATATATATATATATTTATATATGTATATATATATATATATATACACATATACATACATATTCGATAAGAGAAAAGACAAATATATGGAGAGAGTGGTGTAGGTAAAGTCCAGGAAGGACCAGATATTCTTTATTCTCTAACGTTTCGACAGAAGCTTCTTCAGAGAGATAATGGCACAGGCAAATTGGGATACATTGCTTATAAACTTACTAAGCGGGGCATCTTAGAACAGAGCTTTCTGATTGGTCAGTATGTGCCCTTGCAATGACCAATCTCACTGTCGCATGCACTAAGTTTACAAAACCTTCTCTATGATTGGTTGCACTTGATGTGTCGATATATGCTGCTCCAATTAATTTTTTGGCCGTCTTTTTCATACCAGTGTGTATGATTTTGGTGTTGTTCCAATTAGGCTTATGGCTGTGTTGTGTCGCGTGTATTGATAATGAATTATATGTTCTTTGGTGTCGCATGTCATTCTTGTGTTCATATAGTCTTTTTGTGATTCCTCGTGATGTTTCTCCGAAGTAGACTGCATCGCACCCGCCCCATGGAATCCTGTAAACCATATTATTTTCATTTTCTCTCCTGTGTGCTGCCTATTGCACTTCCATCAATACATCGTGCTGATGGATGTGCAAAATTTGCAGTATATAGGAAACCAACAAAGAAGAGTTCATTCATTACTTATCGCGACACGACACAAGAACAAAAACTGGCATAGTAATTGTTTTTTTTCAGAGAATTTAGAGTATGTAGCGAAGAATTTTTGCACGACGAGTGTAAACACATAACAGAGACGTTCAGCCGCCTGAAACATCCACTGGTTCCATTACAAAAATTGACAAATAAAGCCAAATAAACATGGAGAAGAAAAAACAGTCACAGAAGAACACAGAAAAGAAAAAGATTTGTTAGTGGTTCCTTACTCTAAAAAAGGTGAAATGATTACCAAGTTCCTCGTAGGAATAAGGATAGATGTCGCCCATTCTTCAGGACAAAA
>NC_134785.1:37582102-37587102 GCF_046742065.1 Oratosquilla oratoria
CCTTGAATGTGCGTCGTCTGTGAGGCCGGTAACCAATCTTCTCGTAGTTCCTCGTCCGTGGAATTTGTAACTTTAGCACTAGTGAACAAGTAGTTGCAGGCATCTTTTTTCAGTTGATACCGAAGAGGAAGAACACCTGCTTCATTATATACTTGTTCATGTGGAACTGATGCTGGTAAACCGAGACCCAAGCAGAGCGCTCGGCACTCCCCTCTGGCTAATCTATACACTACCCCCGGAGGAAGATCGTGCATGGCAGAAGATCCGAAAAGGAGCCGGGAGCGTACCAAACTCTTGACTATGGATTTCAGTGTTTCCCTCCTTTGACCCCAGGGCTCTCGGCGGATGACTCGGACGAGGTTTAGGGATCGTCTAGCGTTTATTATGACCTGATTTATGTGGCTAGTCCATTTTCCGTCTCTCTGGAAGATGACCCCTAAATATAGAACTGTCTTAGCTGGGTATACGGGAGTTCCACCCACTTTGATGTAATTCCAGTCAGGGTAGTCTCCTCTGTTGTAACCTATGCCGTGGACAGGCATGTAAACAGCCTTTGCTGCGGAGAGCATGAAGCCCAGGTCGGTCAGTTGGGTCATCACCAGGTCAACCTGTCTCTGAAAGAGACGGAGTTCTGACTTGTGCTGGTCAGAATCCTTCTTGGGCCGCCGGTGCCTAGATTTCCTCCATAATGCTATGTCATCAGCATAGGCTGTGACGACAGTGTCCTTTCTCACTCCTTTTCCTACATCCCCAAGGAGCAATGTGAAGAGGAGCGGGGCAACTACGGAGCCCTGGGGGACTCCCATATCAATGGTTGACGATCGGCTGAGGTGTCCTTTCCAGCGTACCACCATGGATCGACCAGAAAGGAAGGACTGCACAAATTTATACAGCCCCGGCGAAACTCCAACAGACTTGAGTTTAGATAGCAGTTTACCGTGCCAGTCGGTATCAAAAGCTTTGGCAATATCTAAAAAGCACATCTGCAGAATCCGTCACTGTCTTTGGGGCCTACGAATATGTTCGGAGAGTCGCACGATGTGGTCAGTGATGCTTCTCCCTTTTTTTAAACCGGCTTCAAGTCTTGGGAGAGCTCCCTTGTCTCCCACCTAGGAATTCAGTCGATTCAGTACTATTGGCAGGCAGGCAGTATAATATAAACACACATTTATATATATATATATATATATATATATATATATATATATGTGTGTGTGTGTGTGTGTGTGTGTGTGTGTGTGTGTGTGTTTGTGTGTGTACATATATATATATATACATATATATATATATGTATATGTACATATATATATATATATATGTATATATATATACATATATATAAATATACTATATATATACCCAGGGTCGATCTGACGACTTGACCAGACGCGAGCTAATTGGGTTGACCCATCCTAGCCTTCGAGCGTCGAGTCAGTTCAGACTACCATCCATCTCTAACTTTGCACCTACAAGCATGTGTGGGATACATGTGTACACCACACCTCCTCCTTCACCGCACACATGAAACATAAGATGTCCTCACCTACTTAATGCATACATATATATATATATATATGTATATGTATATATATGTGTGTATATATATATATATATATATATATATGTATATATATGTATATATATATATATATATATATGTATATATATATATATATATATGTATATATATATATATATATATATGTATATATTACCAAAGTTATACTAACAAAAGCTCAATGCATGAAAGAGGATAATGTTGTAAATTGCTTCAGTCATGCTAAACCACTATCAGGTCATCACTGTTCATAAATCACCGGCTCTCACTGTAAACGCCCTCTGGTCTTCGCCTTATTTTGTCGTAAGAGATCTAACCTAGAGCTCATTGACAATTTGATAGTTGCGTAATTATGAATAAATGAATGAATAAAAACATAAATGAATGAATAAATAAATAAACATTTAAATAAAAAACATAAATAAACAAATAAATTAATAAATGAACAAGTACATAAATAAATTGTTTAATTAATAAACAAATATACGTGGGGAAGGGGGAAAAAGCCTTGGTATATGTATGTATGTACATAAATAGATTGTTTAATTAATAAACGAATATACGTGAATAAATAGACAAATTAAAAAGTAAATAGATCTATAAATCAATTAATAGATTAACGAATAAGTAAATATATGCATAAGTAAATCAATATATAGATGAATAAATATATGAATAAACAAATCAATTGACTGCAATAGATTAGGTTCGTTTTAGGTTCTATTGATTAGGCGAGTGCCATTACCTGAAAAATAAAGTATCAGCCAATAAATAAATAAATAAATAATGCTATACGAAAAGGTGTACTGGTGACACAATCGGAAATATGCTCGTCTCGCATTCGCTTGTTTGCGGGTTCGAATCTCACAGTTTTCTCCAGCTCGAAGCAGTGACTGTTACTTCTTCCAACAGTCAAAGCGCATACAATAAAGTTGATGGTTTTGGCTGCAGTTACCCGCCTCCTGGTGTAGGTTCTTCACCTTTCTTCTTCTTCTACTATCCCTATAATATCTTATCTTTATTGCATGAGCTTGAATCAAACTCGCACTCTCATTTTTCAAATTATTAATCCTATGTACTCCCTCTTGTTGAAAAATATTCATCTCACTAGGTTCCCGTAACATGAAAGGCCTCATTTTATCTCATCTTGCGTGTTTCATTTTACTATTGGTTCATCCTGTCATGCTTAATTCTCGTTTCAGCTTACGTCGTTTCAAATTACGATATCTGGCTCTACGGTGTTCCAAATTACGAAGTCTCGTCTTATGATGTCTCGTTTTACAATTTATCATTTTACGAGGTCTCATTTTACAGTCTCATCTTATTTCCCCTCCTTTCTCTTAAATAACCATACTTAATGCCAGTTATTCTATTTTAATGTGAGATTCAAAGAACTCGGTTTATATGACTGCTATATTAAGCATTTGTTTATGGCAAACAGAAGGTAATTTCGTCATTTGGGATAAGTCTCACAGATTCTTTGAAGTCCAAATGTGTTCAGTCGTATTCGAATTCCTTAAACACCCGGGAGTACTCTCAGCTAAATATAAAATAGATTTGCGTCTGATTAAGAGCTTGTGCCTCATTCCCAATTTAAGTTAATGGGGGAGGGTTTGAAGGAGTTCAGGAAGTGGTATACGTTAAAGGGTTAGTGCATTCTCTAATTATAAGCAAAATCACCTTTAGATTGCAAAAATAAATAACTCTATTCATAACTCAATTATTCATACAATCTCTCAATCAACCAATCAAACAAACAATAAATCAACAAATCAAAACTTCCGAAAGATCGGAGGAGGCTCATTAAACTGAGCAAATTGTCTACTCATAGCCAAAACAAAATACTTGGCAAAACAACAATAAATATCACTGTCCGTGTATACTTAAAATGTGATATAAGGACTTCTGAGGAGTTCTGAATATTACAATCGGCAATTGATTTCCTCTTCAGGCGATAGTTACCAAATATAAACAAATAAATAAATAGATAAATGAATAAATAGATATATATATATATATATATAAATAATCAATAAATATCTAAATAAATAAATAAGTAAATACGTAAACAGATCATGAAAGAAAAGGAATTACTATATCTATATCTATATCTATCTATATATATATATATGTATATATATATATACATATTTATATATATATATACATTTATATATATATGTATATATATATATATATATATATACAAATCATTGTTAAGAGGAGCTAGAAAAGATAGAGGCAGGGGTGGTGAATGGGAGTAGAGTATGTGGAAATGAAATGAGTAGGAGTAGATTTATAACATTGACTTTGGCTACTTCCCTTGTGTACGGATAAAGCCATTGGCAATTATATAAGTATATATATGTATATACATACATATATATATATATATATATACATATATATATATAGATATATATATATGTATATATACAGATATATATATACATACATATATATATCACTACGATCAATGAGTAATAAGAAAATGTCAGGAGAGATACTATTTATTTTCATAAGCTTACAAAACTTTGTCTCCTTCAAAATAATTGCCTCTCGGATCTACACACTTCTGCATGCACTTCTCCCAATACTGGAAGACCTCCTCAAAATCTTTTTTCAGTCGTCCCTTCTGGTAACTTTCCGATGCCTCTTTCAGCTCCTCTGTTGACTGGAATCTGGTTCCCCTGAGGCTGTCTTTCATGCGTGGGAACAGGAAGAAGTCGCAAGGGCCTAGGTGAGGGATGTAGGGTGGGTGCTGTACCACTTTCATTCCCCTGTCGGCCATCCAGGTGGTCACCAGCGTTGACTTGTGGCATGGGGCATTGTCCTGGTGAAACCACCAGTGACCACTTTTCCACTGCTGTGGCCTCTTCTTCCTCATCTTCTCCCTGAACCTTTTCAGAACAGTAAGGTAATATTCATTATTGACGGTTTGACCCTGAGGTCCCATTCAACGTGAATGAGCCCCTGGGAGTCAAAGAAAGGAATGACCATGGCCTTCTCTTGCGACCTGCTCATCTTTGCCTTTTTGGGTGTGGGTGAGGTCACGTGCTTCCACTGAGCACTCTGACGTTTGCTCTCAGGGTCGTAGGTGAACACCTAACTCTCGTCACAAGTCACTACCTTATTCAGCAAACTTGAATCAGCCTCTATAATTTCGAGGATGTCAGTGCAACATTCCACACGAAACTGCCTCTGGTCGTCGGAGAGGATCTTTGGCCCGAACTTGGCACAGACTTTGTGGAGCTTCAGATCTTCGGTTAGAACTGTCTCTACTGTGCTAATAGACAGCTTCAGATATCTTTCTCACAGATATTCGACGGTCTTGCATCACTAACATTTGCACTTCCTCAATGTTTTCCTCCTTGCGTGCACTTTTCGGTGCTCCAGATCTGAGTTCATCCTCAACCTGTTCATTTCCTTCAGAGAATCTGTT
>NC_134785.1:37592102-37597102 GCF_046742065.1 Oratosquilla oratoria
GCTTGATAATAAGCTTTATTTTAAGTCTCCAATTCATGATTCAAGCATTTATATTATAACACTTCTTCATTATATTTAGAATTTAATTTTGTTCCGGACTCATTGTTACATATCTATACATTATAAGATTTATTTGTTTATTTTTCAAGTTCTCTTTCATATTAATTTTCAATCTATTTACACAAACTAGAATTCCGCAAAACAAATAAACAGATAGACAAGATGAAAAAGTAGATCAAATAATAGATAAGCAATCAAAGGAGTATAAGATAAGAAAATAAATCAACAAATAAGTAAATCAATAAATAAATAGATAAATAAATAAATGAATAGAAAAATGAATGAATATATATATATACATATATATATATATATATACATATATGTATATATATATATATATATGTATATATATATATACATACATACATACATACATACATATACATATACCAAGGCTTTTTTCCCCTTCCAAGGGAGGTAGCCAAAAAGGGAAAGGCATAAAAACACTCCCACCCATTTCATCCCTAAATACACTCCACAGCCCACACACCCACACCCCGCCCATTCCTCCTCATGCAATCACAACATCATCCATATACAACCATTCTCCACTCACCTCTGTCTTCCGTCCTCTCCCTTCCTTCCACAACAGACATTCCCCTCTTCCCCATAGATGAAAGAATACATAAAGAAGGCACATGTAATCAAGTTCAAAAACCTTTACCTTCATAAAAACCAGCCAAGTTTTCCAAAAAAATGACCCTCTACCCTACTTATACATCCATATATATATACTATACGTATGCACATTGTACACATATACATATACTCGTACATATACATATACTCGTACATATACATATACATATTCATATATACATATACATATACATATACATATACATATACATATACATATACATATACATATACATATACATATACATATACATATACATATACATATACATATACATATATTCCCAAAGTAAATGAATATACATGCATACACATGTGTATATACACATTTACATTTTAATATCTTCTCTCCTTTAATAGACCATTTTTGTCTTAATGTTTTACTATTAATTTTTTTTCTTCTTTTCTTTACTTCGTAATCTTTTTTCTATCTGTTTTCTATTTTTTTTTCCATCTGTTACATTCATTATTTTCACCATTACTTTTTATCTAATTTATTTGTTCATTATATTTTTGACATATAATTTTATCTCTCTGTTTTACTTTATTTTGTTGTCTTGGAATTGCTTCTATGCAGTTTTTGTATTGTCTTTTTATGTTTTCTCGTTGTTGTACCTATTTTACACTTTTTCCTTCTCTTCCTACTCGTCCTTTTCTTTTTTATTTCCTATTCCTCCTTTTCTTTTATACTTTTTTATCATTTTTCTTCTTTCTTCTTCTATATCCCATCATTTTTCTTTTTCTCCTCTTTCTCCTTTTCCTTGTCATCTTTCTCTTTCTCCTGACCCATTCATTTCGTTTTATTTATTTTCCTTCTGCTTCTCTTCGACCTCCTGCTCCTCTTTTTATAAATCTTATATTGCTTCTCCTCGTACATCCCATCCTCTTCTTTTCGTTCTTCTCACTCTACTTTTCCTTATCCTCTCTCTGTTCCTTCTCTTCTTCCTCCTACTACTACGCCTCTGACACTACTTTCCCTTCACCCCAAACCTGCAATATTTTCCCCAAGTCATCTCACACATGCATATCTCCGCCAAGAAGAAGGCATCATTTTACAATTTCATATTCCATTTGCTTCAGACAATGACCTTGGGGCCGTCAGTGCTACGGGCGAGCGCATGAGTGAATGGAAGCCGATAGCCAAGGCGCATCCAGGCCGAGTGTAAAGTGCGCGAAGGAACAGTAATAATAATAAAAAACATATATATACACAGGGCTTTAGTGGTCTGGGGTCAATCTTTGATTTAGAGCCGGGCGTAGATTGGAGTAAGGGCGAAACTTCGCTGTAATAAGTCGGAATCCCCCCCCCCTCGAGAGAAATAACGAAGAATAATTGTACATACACATTCATATATATATATATATATATATATATTTATATATATATATACATATATTATATATATATACATATATATATATATATATATATATATATGTGTGTGTGTGTGTGTGTGTGTGTGTGTGTGTGTGTGTGTGTGTGTGTGTGTGTGTGTGTGTGTGTGTGTGTGTGTGTGTGTGTGTGTGTGTGTGTGTGTGTGTGTGTGTGTGTGTGTGTGTGTGTGTGTGTGCGTGCGCGCGCGCGTGTGTGTGTGTGTGTGTGTGTGTGTGTGTGTGTGTGTGTGTGTGTGTGTGTGTGTGTGTGTGTGTGTGTGTGTGTGTGTGTGTGTGTGTGTGTGTGTGTGTGTGTGTATTTACCTAGTTGTATTTACCTAGTTATATTTTGCGGGAAGGGGAGCTATGCTCGTGATGTCCCGCCTTTGTATCTTGCAGTGTCTAGTTTGTTTTTAAACTCATGAATGGTTTTTGCGCATACTATTTCATTGTCCAGTTTGTTCCAAGTGTCCAAAACTCTATGAGGAAAACTGTTTTTCTTCAGTTCTCTTCTATAGCTATGTTTTTTTATTTTCTTTCCATGTCCTCTTGTGTTTCTTTTGTCCCAGTTAAGTAAGTTCTCTCTATCGAGTACCTCTGTGCCTCTCATGATTCTGTAGATGGTCAATAGGTCACCTCTCTCTCTTCTTTGCTCCAGTGTCGGTAGCTCCAGTTTAGCCAATCTCTCCTCGTATGATAGGTTTGCAAGTGCAGGTGCCATTTTTGTAGCTGCTCTTTGGATTCTTTCTATTTTCTTTATATTCTTTTTGGTACTGGGGGACCACAATGTCGCTGCATACTCTAATCTAGGCCTTATCAATGTAACCAATATTTTTTTTATCATGTCTTCGTCCAAGTATGTAAACGCCACTTTTATTGATCTTAGCAAGTTGTAAGTCTCCCTGACAATTTTGTTAATCTGTATATCATAGGACAAGTCGTTCGTGATAATTACTCCCAAATCTTTTTCGGATCCTACTTTCTTTACTTCTTTGGTTTCAATTGTATATTTTCCTGATATTCTGTTTTTGCTTTTTCCAAACTCCATTATGCTACACTTCTTAGTATTAAAGTCCACTTCCCATTTCTGACTCCAGTTCCATACCCTATTTAGGTCTTCTTGCAGTGCTTCACAGTCCTCATCAGTTTCTATTTTCCTTAGCAGTTTGGCGTCATCGGCAAAGAAGCTCATGTAGCAGTTCACGTCTTCATCCATGTCATTCATATAGATAGCAAACATTATTGGTGCCAGCACAGATCCTTGCGGTACTCCACTGATCACCTCTTTCCAATCTGAATATTTTTCTCTGAGCACTACTCTCATCTTTCTACCAGTCAGAAAGTCCTCTATCCATTTTAGTAGGTTTCCTTGTATTTCTCCTATGTGTTCCAGTTTTTTTAGTAGTTTTCTGTGTGGTACTTTGTCAAAGGCTTTTTGCAAGTCTAGGAATGCACAATCAGCCCATCCATTTCTTTCTTGCACTATGTCTATTAGTCTTGAGTAAAAGCATATTAAGTTTGTGGAGCATGATCTTCCTTGTCTGAATCCGAATTGTCTTGGGTTTAATATGTCATTGTCTTCCAGATGTTTTACCCATCTATTCTTGATTATTTTCTCACAAATTTTGGCTATGGTGCTTGTTAGTGATACTGGCCTATAGTTGGTGGGTTCTTCTTTGTTTCCTCCTTTGTGTATTGGTACAATGTTAGCGTTTTTCCAGTCCTCGGGTATCTTTCCTTCTTTGAGTGAGCTGTTTATTAAGATGTGTATTTTGTCTGTTAGTTCTTCTTTGCACTCCTTTAGAATCCAATTTGCAATACCGTCCGGGCCATGTGATTTTCTGACATCCAGCCTTGATAGATGTTCTGATATTTCCTTTAGTGATGCTGTAAACTCATTCATGAGGGGAGATTTCTTGTTTTTATCTATGTCACAATTTGGTATTTTCTCTCTGGTGATTGTTCATGACTTCGGCCATCTCTAAATCTTCTGTGTATTCTATGTTTCCTTGGCATAGTTTCACCATTTCCTGTTTGTTTTTAAGTTTACCATTCACATACCGATAGAATAGTTTGGGTTGCTCTTTGCATTTGTCTATAATATCCTTCTCATGGTTCCTTTTTTCCTCTCTTCTCACATTAACATACTCATTTCTATAGTTAACATAAATTTGCCATTTGCTTTGTTTTTTGTCTTTTCTCCACTTTTTCCAAGCTTTGTCCCTTCTGTCTTTTGCCTCACTGCATCTTTTGTTGAGCCAACATTTAATGTACTCTCTCTCTCGCTTTTGTCTTGGTACATGCCTGTTTACACCTTCATTGTAGTTTTCCATCAATAAATGAAAATAATTGATTTGATAATAGGGTTATTATAACATAATTTATAAGTATACGAGTTAGTTTTGGTTAGCTTGTCACCGCACTCAACACCACTCACAGCTTGAAGCTGGCTGTTAGTCTACCATCGACCACTACGGTGTGTGTGTGTGTGTGTGTGTGTGTGTGTGTGTGTGTGTGTGTGTGTGTGTGTGTGTGTGTGTGTGTGTGTGTGTGTGTGTGTGTGTGTGTGTGTGTGTGTGTGTGTGTGTGTGTGTGTGTGTGTGTGTGTGTGTGTGTGTGTGTGTGTGTGTGTGTGTGTGTTAAAAATGACGGCAAAAGAGTTTGTGGTTAACTTTTTTCCAGAGCTTTCAACTTTCGAAAAGGTGATTTCTGGTACGCGGAGAGGGAGTGTATCAAATTTCCGAGACTCATAAGAAACACGAGAATTATTCTGGGCATAAAAATGTAGAACAAAAAATAATATAGAATATTCCCAAACATGAAAATTACTCAGAGGAACCAGATAAACCCAGGGCGCATTGAACATTGGATGTGGAGAGAGACTGTGAAGTAGAGAAAGGCTGGTCCTTGGATGAGGGAGAATG
>NC_134785.1:37599602-37614602 GCF_046742065.1 Oratosquilla oratoria
CTTTGAGTGAAACTAAAATGAAAGGGAAGGGCAAGTGTGAGTTTGAGAGTGTAGCTAGGAGGTACTCAGGAGTGAAGAGGGGACGAGGGAGAGAAGGGATGGCTATACTAGTAAATGAAGTGGCGTGTAGTGGAGTGGAAGGAGGTTTCAATAAGATTGATGTGGATGAAGGTGAAGCTGGGAAGGGAGATGTGGGTTTTTGTAAGTGCGTATGGGCCTGGTAGTGAGAAGAGCATAGAGGAAAGGAAGGCTTTTTTGGTAGATATAAATGAGTGCATAGATTGATTAGGGAGAAATGTCAATGTAGTTGTATTGGTAGACCTTAATGCTAGAGCAGGAAACAAACTAATAGACGGAGTGATGGGGAAGTATGGAGTTCCAGATAAAAATTGTAGTGGAGCATTGATGATGGAGATGTGTCTTGAAAGAGAGTTTATGATAGCAAATACAGTGTTTAAGAAGAAAGTCAAGCATAAGTACACATGGGAGAGGGTGGTGGATGGAAGGGTGGCAGATAGAGCGTTAATGGACTATATAGTGGTGACTAGGAGTATGGGAGAAAGAGTTAAGGATGTACATGTTCTAAGGGGAGAGAGTGGGGGAATATCAGATCATTTTTCTGATGGAAGATAAATTAAGAGTGGAGGATAGGTGGAGAAAGGGGAAAAGGGCAGAAAGTAGGGAGGTACTTAGAGTGAACTGCTTAAATGAGAATGAAAAGGAGAATGAGTATAAGAAGAAGCTAAAAGAGGAGTGGGAGGGAGTGAAGGAAAGAGTAGAACTAGGAGTGGAGGAGGAATGGGGATGGTTCAAGGAGGGAGTCATAAGGTGTGCAAAGATGGTGTGTGGAACAAGAAGGACAGGAGGAAATAGAAGGAAGTGTAGTGAGTGGTGACATGAGGAAGCAAAGAAAGGGTGTAGAAGAGAAGGAACAGGCATTCATAGATTGGCTACAAATTAGGACGAGGGAATCGTATGAGAGGTACAAAGTAAGGAGAAGGGAAATTAAGCATAAGATAAAGGAAACAAAGAGGAGAGCAGTTGTAAAATGGGGTAAGAGTATGACAAAAAAAATAAAGTAATAAAAAGATGTTTTGGAAATAAATTAAAAGAGGAAGAGGAGGCGAATCAAGTAGAGAAGAAAAGGTAAAAGGTGCAGATGGAGAGATGATAATGGAAGAGAAGGCAGTGAGAGGAAGGTGGGCAGAGTATTTTAGGGAGCTGCTAAATGTGAAGGAGGATAGGGGGGGGAAAGGTAGTTGCAGTGGGAACCTCAAAGAAAATGAGAGTAAGGAAAATGGAGGAGAAATAGGGAAAGATGAAGTGAAAGCAGCTGCTAAGATGATGAGAGCAGGTAAGGCACGTGGGTTGGATGGATGCCATGCAGAATGTCTGAAGAAAGGAGGTACAGTTATGGTGAACTGGCTGGTGAGGTTATTTAATGTTTGTTTAAGAGAGGGTAGAGTGCCGGAGGACTGGAGGAGTGCCTGTATAGTTCCGCTTTACAAGGGAAAGGGGGACAAGTGTGAGTGTAGTAGTTTCAGAGGGATCAGCTTGTTGAGTGTAGTTGGGAAGGCTTATGGGGGGTGGGGTCTTGATTGAGAAGATTAGGAGTGGAACTGAAGGAGTAATTGGTGAGGAACAGTGTGATTTTAGGACAGGTAGAGGTTGTGTAGATCAGATCTTTGTGGTAAGACAGAAATGTGAGAAAGCTATAGGAAAAGGTAAGGATGTTTTTTTTTGTTGTTGCAATTATGGATCTGGAAAAGGCTTACGACAGAGCAGACAGGAAGGCACTGTGAGAGGCACTGCAGATATATGGGATAGGAGCAAAGCTGTTAGGAGCAGTCAAGAGTTTTTACGAGAGTAGTAGAGCTTGTGTTTGGATTAGAAATGGAGAGAGTGAATGGTTTGAGGTAAAAGTGGGACTTCGTCAGGGATGTGATATGTCGCCCTGGCTGTTGAATCTATACATGGATGGAGTGGTGCGAGAAGTGAATGCAGGGGTAGTGGGTCAGGAGTTGGAGATGGTTAAAGAAAATAGAGAAAAGTGGGAAATAAGCCAGTTGTTTGCTGACGACACTGCTCTTATAGCAGGACCAGAGGGAGGATTGAGGAAGTTAGTGACAGAGTTTGAGAAGGTGTATGAAAGAAGGAAGCTGAAGATAAATGTGGGCAAAAGTAAGGTGATGAGATGTACAAAGGGAGGGAGTGACAGCTGACTGGAAGTGACGATTAAGGGTGAGGGACTGGACGAAGTGGATAGCTTTAGATACTTGGGTGCGAATGTGGCAGGAAAGGGAGGAGTGGGGGTGGAGGTAGAATGTAGATTGAGAAAAGGGAGTAAATGCCTTGGTGAATTATCAAGTGTAATGAGAAATAGACATCTTGGAATGGATGCTAAGGGGAGGTTATATGAAGGAGTGATTATGCCAACAGCACTGTACGGGGCAGAAACATGGAGCATATGAGAGGAAGAGAGGAGTATTTGAATGTGTTTGAGATGAAATGTCTGAGAAGTATGATAGGGGTTACTAGGCTAGACAGAGTGAGAAATGAGGAGGTAAGGAGGAAAACAGGGGTGGAAAGGGAGCTGAGAGATAGGGTTGATGAAAGAGTATTAAAATGGTTTGGACACATGGAAAGAATGAGTGAAGAAAGAGTAATAAAGGAGGTGTGGAATCCAGATGTGGCAGGAGTGAATATGAGGGGGCGTTCTAGGATGAGATGGATGAATGGGGTGAAAGGGGCATTACAAAAGAGAGGAATGTCTGTAGAGGAAGGACGGGAGAGGACAGAAGATAGGGGTGAATGGCGAAGGGTTGTGTATGGATGATGCTGTGATGCATGAGGGGGAGTGGGTGGGGGATGGGGTGAGGAAGTATGTATGAAAAAAAAATTGACGCAGTCCGAAGGGATTTCTCCCCGTCTTCTCCTTTTCTGCATGAGGGGATGGAGAGGGGGGTCTCCGAATTTATGAAGCCACCTTGCTGTGGATGTGCTGTGTCTTGTGACACTGCTTCTGACTCAAGGCAGTGGACAGGATGCAGGGATGACCCGTCATTCAGGAGGTGCCAAGATAAGAGGGAAAGAGTAGGGTGGAGGGAAGTGGAATATGGAGGAAATGGAATGGGTGGGAGTAGTTTCTATGCCTTTTTCTTTTTGGCTACCCCCCGTGTAAGGGGGAAAAAGCCTTTGGTATATGTATCCATTTATGTATGTATGTTTGCGTGTGTGAGTGTGTGTGTGTGTGTGTGTGTGTGTGTGTGTGTGTGTGTGTGTGTGTGTGTGTGTGTGTGTGTGTGTGTGTGTGTGTGTGTGTGTGTGTGTGTGTGTGTGTGTGTGTGTGTGTGTGTGTGTGTGTGTGTGTGTGTGTGTGTGTGTGTGTGTGTGTGTGTGTGTGTGTGTGTGTGTGTGTGTGTGTGTGTGTGTGTGTTAGATTTTCTAAATACTCGTTTCTATTCTGATTAGATGATTAGAAACAAAAAGTTAGAAATTACATTTTCCTCTCAATTAACGAGCGAATTAATTATGTATACATTCATTGCTATGACATTAGTACAACGATTTACAACGTAATTTGCTCCAATCTTTTCAAATCAGTGTTGTTGATTTTCAATCTTCTGCTTCACGCAAAACTTCCGTCTAGAACATGGACACCAACTCAGCTGGTAATCTAATGACCAAAGTTCGAAAAGTGCTTAAGTCCTTAAGAAGAAGAGTTGAGAAAAGCACGTTTTCTCCCGGCTCAATTTTTCTTAACTTTAAAGTAAACTTGACGGAAAAAATATAATTTGAAATGTTTATAAAACCCAAATCTTTATATTTACTATGACTGACCTTACTCGGAATCATGTTGATTATTCTATTTCTTTTGTCTTTCTTTGAAAACTTTAACCTTTTTTCATTCACGGAGTTTTTCGCCTGAATACAATTTTCCTGAAAGGTTTTATCATTGAGTTAATCTATCGTTGTAACGAATCTGTAACGAAGGTCAATCGGATGTATTCATTTATATATGTCTTTAAAAGATTATGCATATTTCTTACTTTTCTGAATCTGAGATCTGAGATCGGGGGCCCTGGGTTAGGACGGAACGTCGAACGTAGGGGATCCATCGCCTCCTACCCTTCCCTAACCCTCTTCATTGATGTCACAGTCAATAAAGAGTAAATGCTTTTTCGTCCGTTAGCATAAGCAGGCGGTCATGAGTTCGATACCCGGAGCCTACTGTGGGCTTCCTGCGTTGGTTCTTGATCGCCCTGGCCAGGTGACCCAGTGTCGACCTAAAAAAAAAAAAAAAAAAAAAAAAAAAACCGACTTGACACAAATGACAGGACTTTGCTTTACCAAAGGTTTCTCACTTCCCATTCGTTGTGAATGGAATCGAATGGTGAGATGATTTTTAAGAAAAGTTATTACGAAATCTTTCTATGTGGGGTTCGAGTGCCGATCACAATAATAAAAAAAAAGTTATAATCATGAATGTTGTGGTCCCGAAATTTGAAATCGTAAAGGATGAAAATTTCTAACATAATGAAGTCCCAAAAAATCTTAGTCCCTACTAAACAAAATTCCAAAGACTGTCGATTTGGCGGTCGTGGTGAGTTCTGACTGCTTATGGGGGAAATAAATGTATTGATATTTGTTTTCATCTGTTAACTGTTGCATGTTTTGTACAACACTATCGAACTGGTAATAGAGTTCAACATTATTTTACAGCTTCCTTTAAGTTTTGATAAACATGTATTAAATAGATAAGATTTTTTTTAAGAAATAAACTTAATTACTAATGGAGATAGAAACAAGGGAGATGGATAGGAATGAAATAGGTGGAAGTGGAATGAGTAGAAGTGGGTGTGTGCCTTTGACTTGGCTACCTATCTTATAAGGGGCAAGAAGCCCTTGGTATTTACATAGAGAGTGATAGACTAATGGAGAGGATTATACTTCTGCCACACCATCTACTCGCCACTCTCGCTAGGATCATTCGTGGGATGCTCTTACCCTAAGGATGCTCAGGATGATTAGGTGTGATTTTCATGAGGGTAATTTGAAGAAAAGTTTTCTTTCAGTTTCGAAAGTGGAGGCTTTTCGAACGGTAGAGTTGGCTATGTGGAAGTCCGAGACTCTAAGTACATCAGTAAGCAAAGAAGAATAAAATAAAAGAAACATACAGTATGTGAACAGAACGAGTAAAACAAAAAATGGCTGCGATAGTATTTTATGATAAAGAAGACAATAAAAATGATCCAGCATAAGACAATCAGACAAATGAAAGACGAAGAGAAATAACAAGTCGTTACCATATAGGGTAGGATGAGGCGAATTTTGATGAAAAAGGTGTATGGAGTAAGTTCAAGTGGGAAGATGGGAAGCGGAGTAGTAGTAGTAAGAGGAGGAAGAGGAAGAAAAAAATGAGGAAGAAAATTGTTAAAAAAAAGAAGAAGGACGAGAAAGAAAGAAGGAGTAGGTAGAGGAAGAAGCAAAGAGAAAATAAGAGTAAAAGAGGAAGTGAGGAGAAGTGAAGAAGATGAGGAAAAGGAGATGAAATAGAATGAGGATAAGGAGAAGGAGATTTTTTTATTCTTTTTTTTTTGCGCGTGTGTGTATAACCTTACATATTGTAACATAGCCCACGCAAAACTACATCACAACACACATACGAGCAAAAACACACCCACGCCCTTAGGCAATCATCCCATCACGTGATCTGTACATGATAATAACTAAGTAACCGGGAAACGTATTTTCAAACGCACATTTCCACCACGTCCCCAAATAAAGCTGAACATAAATTAAATCACAAGAATTACCCACATAACATTCCAAGCTGTATTATAATATCCCCGGTTTATCAAATCCCCAATTTGTAAAATTAAAAACACCTAAACTTTGTAAAAACCGCCAACTCCCCTCACCGGAAATTGACTCAGCGTTTTACTCCGAAAAAAAAAAAAAAAAGTCGCAGACTGGAGTCGGGAGTGGCAGTTACAAGTGAATGTGGACTCAAGGAGAGTCTACGTCGTGTATTTCTAAAGTATGAAAATATAGTATAGCAAAAGGACACGAACTTTTACTTAGAATGCACGAACTTGAAAACAGTGTGTGTGTGTGTGTGTGTGTGTGTGTGTGTGTGTGTGTGTGTGTGTGTGTGTGTGTGTGTGTGTGTGTGTGTGTGTGTGTGTGTGTGTGTGTGTGTGTGTGTGTGTGTGTGTGTGTGTGTGTGTGTGTGTGTGTGTGTGTGTGTGTGTGTGTGTGCGTGCGCGCGTACTCTGGCTTTTTCATCTTTGTTATTTTGATTATGTTTATCTCCCATTCTGCAATTCCTGTTATTGAATTTCATCTTCCAATTCTTGCTCCATTCATAAAATATATCTAGCTCTTCTTTTAATGATTTACTTTACTTTTCACATTAAACGTAATCTTAACATCATCTGCAAATAAGATTGTGTAGCTATCTTTCTATTCATATAATTGATAATATGTACATACATATACCAAGGCTTTTTCCCCCTTACAAGGGAGGTAGCCAAAAAGAAAAAGGCATAACATCATTCCCACCCATTCCATCCCTAAATACACTCCACTCCCCTCCACCCTCCCTCCCATCTTAGCACCTCCTGGATGACGGGTCATCCCTGCACCTTGTCCACTGCCCTGGGTCAGAGGCAGTGTCGCAAGTCACAGCACATCCACAGCAAGGCCACTTCATTAAATTGGCGACCCCCCCCCCTCTCCGTCTCCCCATGCATAAAAGGAGAAGACGGGGAGAAATCCCTTTGGGCTGCGTCAAATTTTGCTCACATATACTACCTCACCCCCCATCCCCCCACCCATTCCACCTCATGCATCACAACATCATCCATATATAACCACTCTCAATTCAACCCTGTCTTCTGTCCTCTCCCGTCCTTCCTCAACTGACATTCCCCTCTTCCCCAAAGCCCCCTTCACCCCATCCATCTATCTCATCCTAGGACGTCCCCTCATGTTCACTCCCTCCACATCTGCCTTCCATACCTCTTTTACTAGTCTTTCTTCACATGGACACATGGAAAGAATGAGTGAAGAAAGACTAGTAAATAATTGATATACATTAGAAATTTTCCTGGCACCAAAATAGGTCCCTGTGGTACCACTCACCGATCTCCAGTACGATCTTGAACTCTTCATTACTCTTCATATACCTGTACGTCTATTATTGAGGAATTTCATCCTTTCTAGTGCATTCTAATTAATCCTCCAATGTATTTCTACATTTCATATTAATAATTAATCTGTGTGTGTGTGTGTGTGTGTGTGTGTGTGTGTGTGTGTGTGTGTGTGTGTGTGTGTGTGTGTGTGTGTGTGTGTGTGTGTGTGTGTGTGTGTGTGTGTGTGTGTGTGTGTTTTTGTATGTGTGTTTTATTGCCCTCCCAAAGTCTCTCCACATGACTCAATCACTTTGCAGCGATATTGTTCCCATGGATAGAAACGCTGATTATTACCAATGAAATACTTCTTCGTTATGACTCTTGGTAAGAGGACTGTCAACCATTTCACATCTATTAACGACTATATTTCTTCATGTTGTCCCCAGGCGTTTTTATTCAGCCAAAGGAAGCCCCTTACGTAGCGGAAAGGTTTCGAGACTGGCTAAGAGATGAACAAATTCTGAGAGATATCATATTCTTTTAATGTGCCTTAATGTTTTCTCCTTAATGATGATTCGTATTGCAGACTCAACCCATCAAATATATTATGACCCGGACCCCGTGTTCAGCATCTGCACTGTTGTAGTACATAATTTAATGAGCACAAGGTACCATCAAAGAAATGAGTTTTGTTGAATTATCCATCATGGTTGTCTTTTCGTAGCTGACTATAATTACTATTAATATTATTTGTATGTAATTGGCAGTTGCCAACAAGTCTATTTGGGGAACAGTATATGAGAACGGAGCCCTTACTGGTACGACCTTACGCTTGTTACAGCTTTATCAAGATGTATGAAGTTATAACAAGAGATAGGCAGCATGTTAGTGAAAATAAAGATGAGTGTGTTGGCATTGAGTAAACTAAGTTCAGAGGGAGGGGCGAGTGTGAGTTTGGAAAGAAGAGAAGACGAGGGAGAGAAGGGGTGGCTATACTAGTAAGTGAAGAGATAGGTAAGCGTGTAGTGGAATGTAAGGAGGTTTTTTCAAGGTTAATGTGGATGAAGGTGAAACTGGGAAAGGAGATGTGGGTTTTTGTTAGTGCATATGGGCCTAGTAGTGAGAAGAGTTTAGAGGAAAGGGAGGATTTTTGGATGGATTTGAATGAGTGCATAGAAGGTTTAGGGAGAAATAGCAATGTAGTGGTATTGGGAGACCTTAATGCTAGGGTAGGAAATGAACCAATAGATGAGGTGGTGGAAAGTGTGGAGTTCCAGGAAAAAATCGTAGTGAAGAGCTGATGGTAGAGATGTGTCTAGAAAGAGAGTTGATGATAGCAAATACAGTGTTTAGGAAAAAAGTCAGGCATAAGTACACATGTGAGAGGGTGGTGGAAGGAAGGATGGTAGATAGAGCGTTAATGGACTATATAGTGGAAGAGTTAAGGATGTATATGTTCTTAGGGGAGAGACTGGGAGAACATCAGATAATTTTTGTTGGAAAGTAAGTTGAGAATGGAGGATAGATGGAGAAAGAGGAAAAGAACAGAAGGTAGGGAGATACTTAGAGTAAACTGCTTAAATGAGAAAGAAAAAGAGGAGTACAAGAAGAAGCTGAGAGAGGAGTGGGAGGGAGTGAAGGGTAGAGAAGAACTAGGAGTTGAGGAGGAATGGGGATAATTCAAGGAGGAAGTCACAAGGTGTGCAAAGATAGTGTGTGGAACAAGGAGGACGAGAGGAAATAGAAGGAAGGGTAGTGAGTGGTGGGGTAAGAAAGCAAAAAAGGTTGTAGAAGAGAAGAAGCGAGCTTTCACAGATTGGTTACAAAACAGGACGAGGGAATCATATGAGAGGTACAAAGAAAAGAGAAGAGAAGAAAAGCAAAAAATAAAGTAGGCAAAGAGGAGAGAAGATGTGAAATGGGGTATCAGTATGACAGAAAATTTTGAAAGTAATACATATATATATATATATATATATATATATATATATATATATATATATGTATGTATGTATATATGACCGTGATGAGTGAGAAAAAGGGAGGACAAATAAGGAAAGATGAAATGAAGGCAGTTGTTAATTTGATGAGACCAGGTGAGGCACGTGGGTTGGATGAATGTCATGCAGAATGTCTGAAAAAGGTGGTACAGTGGTGGTGGACTGGCTGGTGAGGTTATTTAATATTTGTTCAAGAGAGGTTAGAGTGCCAGAGAACTAAAGGAGTGTCTGTATAGTTCCACTTTACAAGAGAAAGGGAGACAAGTGTGAATGTAGTAGTTTCAGAGGGATCAATTTGTTAAGTGTAATTGGGAAGGCTTATGGGAGGGTCTTGATTGAGAGGATTAGGAGAGCAACAGGGCGAGTAATTGGTGAGGAACAGTGTGGGTTTAGGACAGGTAGGGGTTGTGTAGCTCAGATTTTTTGTGGTAAGACAGATATGTGAGAAAACTATAAGAAAATGTAATGGTGTTTTGGGGGGTTTATGAATCTGGAAAAGGTTTATGATAGGATAGACAGGAAGGGACTGTGAGAGGTGTTGCAGATATATGGGATAGGAGGAAAGCTTGTAAGATTAATCAATTGTTTTTCGATAGTGGAGCGTGCGTTAGGATTAGAAATGGTGAGAGTGAGTGGATTGTGGTAAAGGTGGGACCTCGTCAGGAATGTGTTTTGTAGCCCTGGCTATTCAATTTATACATGGGTGGAGTGGTGCGAAAGGTGAATGCAAGGTAGTGGGTCAGGGAATGGAGATGGTTAAAGAAAATGGAGAAAAGTGGGAGATAAGCCAGTTGTTGTTTGCTGACGACACTACGCTTGTAGCAGGATCAGAGGAAGGATTGAGGAAGTTAGTGACAGAATTTGGGAAGATGTGCGAAAGAAGGAAGTTGAAGATAAATGTGGATAAATGTAAGGTGATGAGATGTACAAGGAGATAAATTAGCAACAGACTGGATGCGAGTATTATAGAAGAGAGAATGGAGGAAGTGGATACTTTTAGATACTTGGGTGCGAATGTGGCAGGAAAGGAAGCGGTGGAGGTGGAGGTAGAATGTAGAATGAGAGAAGCGAGAAAATGCCTTGGTCGATTAAAAAGTGTAATGAGAAATAGATATTTAGGAATGAATGCTAAGAGGCGATTGTATGAAGGCGTTATTATGCCAACAGCACAATACGGGGCTGAAACATGGAACGTAAGAGAGGAAGAAAGGAGGAGTTTGAATGTGTTTGAGATGTGGTGCCTGAGAAGTATGATAGTGGTTACTAGGCTAGATAGAGTGAGAAATGAGAATGTGAGAAGGAGAACAGGGGTGGAAAAGGAGTTGGGAGATAGAATTGATGAAAGAGTATTGGGATGGTTTGGACACATGTAAAGAATGAATGAAGAAAGACTAGTAAAAGAGATGTGGAAGGCAGAGGTGGAAGGAGTGAACATGAGGGGTCAACCTAGGATGAGATTGATGGAGGGGGTAAAAGGGGCTTAAGGAAGGACGGGAGAAGACAGAAGATAGGGGTGAACGGAGAATGGTTGTATATGGATGATGCTGTGATGCATGAGGGGGAGTGGGTGGGGGATGGGGGTGAGGGAGTATTTATGAGAAATAAATTGACGCGGCTAAAAGGGATTTCTCCCCGTCTTCTCCTTTTCTGCATGAGGGGATGGAGAGGGGGGGTCACCGATTTAATGAAGAGGCCTTGCTGTGGATATGCTGTGTCTTACGACACTGCTTCTGACCCAGGGCAGTGGAAAAGATGCAGGGATGGCGCGTCATCCAGGAGGTACCAAGATAAGAGGGAGGGAAGAGGGTAGAGGGGAGTGGAGTATTTATGGGGTGGAATGGGTGGGAGTGGTTTCTATACCTTTGTTTTTTTTGGCTACCTACCTTATAAGGTGGAAAAGTCTTTGGTATATGTATGTATGTATGTATGTACAGTATGTATGTATGTATGTATGTATGTATGTATGTATGTATGTATGTATGTATGTATGTATGTATGTATGTATGTATGTATGTATGTATGTATGTAGGTATGTAGGTATGTATGTTCGAGAATAGCTGGAGTCCAGGAGTCATATCTTAGTAGAAAGTAAACGCTGGACTAGTCGTAGAAAAGAGTTTATTCCGACGTTTCGAACCCCGTCCAGGGTACATCTTCAGAGATATATATAGGCATACAAAGGAAATCATTAAATATCGGCATGTGTGTCGCCTTGGGAAAGGTCTCCCAGTCGACCGTTACAAACATCCAAATTGTACAAAGTGTGGATTCCGTGGAATAATGACATAATGCAAGTATCATTAATTTCATTATGAATATTCATAGCACAGTTGTACTCCTGAACAAATAAATAATTCAAATACCCAGACTAAAGCGGCCGGACCTAACAAACACCGAACCAACCATTCAGCGTATATCGGACAAAATCCACCCTCCTTCCTACTGCTGTTTACATAGTCCTTTTCTTCACCCTCCCCCTCATTCCTTCATACACGGCGTTCAAATTGACGCAACGGTTTATACTACTATGATCACTGGCCCAAGCTTTCAAAAATAATCTTGCTCCTTTTCCGCCAGCTTTGTATCTGACCCCCACACTTTGTACAATTTGGATGTTTGTAACAGCCGACTGGGAAACCACGCGTGCCGATATTTCCTTTGTATGTCTATGTATATCCCTGTAGACGAACCCTGGACGAGATTCGAAACGTCGGGATAAACTCTTTTCTACGACGAGTCCAGCGTTTACTTTCTACTAAAGTATATATGTATATTTGTATGCATGTGTATATGTATGTATGTATGTATGTATAAAATTTCAAGTTATATCGAAGTCCCGATAATCCGAGTTATCAAAACTAGAAATTAGCTCTTTTTCCTTTTAAAACCCGGGCAACGACGGGTATTTCTGCTAAATATTATTATAAGTTGTCATTATTATCACTAATTGTTACCATTTCTATAATTATTACTATTATCATTATTATTATTATTATCTCTATTATCATTAGTAATATCATTTTCAGTTTACCTATTTATTAGTAAAAGATAGATTTCATGTATATGTTCATTTCCATTTTGCTTCAAATATTTTTGGTCATAAATTAAATTCTAATCTCCATCTCACCCTTATGGAACTTAATTACCTTCTTTTATTTCTTGAAGAAACTTCAGTTCTTCTACTCGACTCGCCTTTCACTTGTCAGAAGTGTCTCTTCAGTCTAACATCACAACCCCCGTCCTCGACTCTCTGACATCTTAAAGTACGTTTTGCTTCGTGCGATTATCGCTCAACGATGATAGTTCACGACTCAACGATTATCGTTAAACGATTGTCTAGGGCACTAATTCTTTAGTTGAACGACTCTAGAGGAAGTCACTCATGCTCCAGATAATCGTTTGGCGAGCACCGCTGAGCCATGAACGATCATTATTGAGCGATAATCACATCGAGCAAAACGTAGCTTTATGGAACACTTTCCCTCGCCTTCTTCATTCCTCACACCCAATTTTGACTTTAGATGGAAACTGAGAACCTGTTCGCCAATGGAGTGGTTAACAAACAAAATAGACTTAGGTAACTATGTCAGGTTACTGAGTTCGGCTTGGGTCAAAGGCACCGGTTGGTCGTCCTCTTCTGGCCTGTATGTACCACACTCAGCTGTATCCGTCATGTCAATAAATTCGGAAACAGAACTAGATTCCATGGTGACATTTGGCTCAGGAACAGGAAGGTCGGGGCCATGGGGGACTGGCTTTATGGCAGAAGGAACATCAGGGTACTGAACATGGCGCTTGTTCTTGCTACTGATGCCTTTTAGATTTGTCATACAAAAGTAGCAGTCAGTAACGTGGTCTTTATCTTCTTTCTACACCACTGGGACAATAAATGGCATACTCTTCCTTTTCTTGTTCCTCTAACTCCGTAATTTCCCTACACATGTTTTGCAGCAGATATGGGGAGCGAATGGCTTCTTCTGGTCCCCTAGTTTGACTCCAAAGTAAGCTTTATATGCCTTCTTCACAAAATCCGTGATTTTTACTTGACGGTCTGGAAGAACCACATGTCCGCAGATGTAACAGAATCTATCAGGATAATTTTTACACTTCCGATCCATTTCTATACATATCTAGACCTGAAAAGAGAAATAAAGATAATTATTAAAGGTTACCCAAGACCCGGTTTTGCAGAAACAAAGCCCATGAACGCTTGGATAATTGCGATATTTTGAAAAAAAAAATGCTAGAATAGAAATAGACTATATCTTAGAAACCAGATTTGACCCAGAAAAATGAACAGCATTTTTTAATTCAGCATGCAAAAAGGGTCCTAAATCAGTCGGAAAACTCTTGACCTTTGTAAAAAAAGTTTTGAATCGCAGACCAGTGTTATTTATTTACCTACTTATTCATCTACTTATTTATTTATTCACCTGTTGCTAACTTATTCCTTCATGTATTTATTAATTTATTTTTCTTTGTTTTAGACCTCTCTAATTATTTTCATTAACACCTCGCTGGTGGCGTAGTCATACACGTGTGGGTTTCATATATTCGTATTCCCGGGTTCGAATCCCGCACTTCTTTCCAATTCCCAGCGGTAACTCTTATTTATCTACCCTAGAAGTCCAATCACATAATCGGACAAAAGCGAATGCCTCGATCACTTATTCGCATGGCGTGGGCTCCTCATTTTCCATCCCCTCTTTCCTCATGAATCCATTTTATTTTCCTCACCTCCCAAGCCTGCGGTCTTTATCATGTTTTCTTTCACTCCCGAAGGATGCAACGGAGATGAATTAAATAGTCCAGAGGCATTCAGAATAAGAGGGAGAGTGCAAAATATAATGCACGGCTTCATCGAGATGGGCTACTCCTTCGCCACTTATGGGGTGCTGTTGAAGTAATGAGGTAGACTAGCCTCTTCCTCTTCCTCATCATTTTTTTCTCCTTTTTCTCTTCCTCTTCCTCTTCCTCTCCCTCTTCCTCTTCCTCTTCTTCTTCCTCTTCCTCTTCATCTTCCTCTTCCTCTTCCTCATCCTCTTCCTCTTCCTCTTCATCTTCCTCTTCCTCCTTTTCTTCTTCCCCTATCTCCTCTTCCTTTCCCTCTTTCACCTTGTTCAAGTTCACCTTATCCAAGTTCATCCTCACTTGTTGTAAATATTCTCATCCTCATTTGTTGTTCCCCCTTTTTTTTTTTTTTTTTTTTTTACGGTGTGTTTATGTTTTTTTTTTTTTTTTCCAAGAGTCCACGGCAGTTTGGGAGATTCTTCATTTTCTAGCCTCCCTCACCAGTCCTTATTTATCCTCTCTTTCCCTCTTGCCTCGTCCCTCCTCCCTCAATTACTCGATATTTTTCTTGCGTCTTGATCCAATTATTTCCATCCTTACCGACTCTTCTGTCTAGTTTTTCTTGTCCAATGCATGCACCAAGTGTTATAGCGTCTGATTTCGGTTTCTGCGTTTGTGCCTCGCTGCCCGTCTGTCTCTATCAATGTGTGTGTGTCTATGTACAGTAATTGTTTGTCTATGTCTCTCTCCACCTGTCTGTCTTTGTTTCTGTCTCTTTCTTTCCATCTATCTGTCTCTGTCATTACTTATGTCTCTCTCGCCCTCTATCTCTCTCTTTGTCTATCTCTCTATCTGTCTACATTTGTCTCCCTCTGTATATATCTGTCTCTGTCTATATCTCTGTATCCCTCTATCTCCGTTCCTCACTATGTGCGTGTGTGTGTGTGTGTGTGTGTGTGTGTGTGTGTGTGTGTGTGTGTGTGTGTGTGTGTGTGTGTGTGTGTGTGTGTGTGTGTGTGTGTGTGTGTGTGTGTGTGTGCGTGTGTGTGTGTGCGTGTGTGTGTGTTTGCGTG
>NC_134785.1:37624602-37627102 GCF_046742065.1 Oratosquilla oratoria
TATGTCGGTTTTTCTTCCCAACACCCGTTGTGTTTACCATGCAGAAATAACAGTCAGTTACATGGTTGGTGGGTTCGCGCCAAATCATTGGAACTCCAAAAGGCAGACCTTTGCGTTTTCCTTTGGTCCAGTCTCGAAGCATTTCCTCACAATTGTGGCACACAACATAAGGAGCCCATTGCTTGTCTTGATCACCAAGATGAACTTCAAAATATGCCTTGTAGGCACGCTTGACGAACGAGGATATGTTACGTCTCTGACGATTGAGTGTGTAGCATCCACATATGTAGCAGAAGGCATCAGGCTTGTTTTCTGCAATGATGTCTCATTCTGGAAGCCATGTTTGAACTAAAACAAAAGAAGAATGATCAAAATATTAGAAGCTATCTATATATATGGACGTTAAAATGCTTATACATGGTTTACGCAAGTTCACATATGTACAATTTCATTAACCTCAAATTGCATACAAACTAGAGCTTGTAGAGAAAAACTAATTTCAGATTTGAAATCAGCGCCTAAAACTCTTTCAAAATCCGTTAAAATATCCAATGCAACTCAAAGTTACTGAAAAAGTGTTCCCCTGTGTTATTATTATTATTATTATTATTATTATTATTATTATTATTATTATTATTATTATTATTATTATTATTATTATTATTATTATTATTATTATTATTATTATTATTATTATTATTATTATTATTATTATTATTATTATTACTATTATTATTATTATTACTATTATTTTATTATTATTATTATTAATTATTTTATCATTATTAATTATTATTATTAATTATTATTATTAATTATTATTATTAATTATTATTATTATTATTATTATTATTATTATTATTATTATTATTATTATTATTATTATTATTATTATTATTATTATTATTATTATTATTATTATTATTATTATTATTATTATTATTATTATTATTATTATTATTATTATTATTATTATTATCATTATCATTATCATTATCATTATTATTATCATTATCATTATCATTATCATTATCATTATCATCATCATTATCATCATCATCATCATTATCATCATCATCATCATCATCATCATCATCATCATTATCATCATCATCATCATCATCATCATCATCATCATCATCATCATCATCATCATCATCATCATCATCATCATCATCATTATCATTATTATGTTATTATTATTATTGTTGTTATTATTATCATTGTTATTATCATTGTTATTATTATTACTGTTGTTATTATTGTCATTATTATTATTGCTGTTGTTATTATTGTTATTATTATTACTATTGGTATCATGTCATTGTAGTAAAATTGGTAGTAAAAGTATTAGGAGCAGCACCACCAGTAGTAGTGGCAGGATTATCAGCAATACAAGCAGTAGTAGTAGTAGTAGTACATTACGAATGCAAAGAAGTCTGTCCTCATAGTGAAGCCAGAGTACTTTGACAATTCCAAAGTCCTATTTGAGAACAGTGAAGTGAAGGTAACAAAAGAGGGGTAAAGACATCTCGGTGCAGTGATCGGCTCAGAATATTTTAAAAAACAATATGTTGAAAAGAAAGTTAACGAATGGGTGGCGGAAGTTAGGCTTCTAGCCAACTTTGCAAAGACCGAACCGCAGGCGGCATATGCCGCATTCATATATGGGGTTAAACATAAGTGGAACTACATATTAAGGACGGTACCGAACATCACCGACCTACTAAGACCCCTTGAAGAAACCATCAGAAACGAGCTAATACCGGCCATCACCAACGGACGGACAATAAATGAAGAGGAAAGAAAACTCATTGAACTTCCACCTAGAATGGGAGGGCTAGGCATCTCCAACCCGCTAAACCTTGCCGACATAGAACACCAAAACTCCATGAAACTCACGTCCTCCTTGACAAACAACATCGTGTCACAAGATCAACGGAAGGAGACTAACATGGAGGAAATCAGAGAAATTAGAAGAAACATTTCAAAGGGAAGAGAAGAGAGGCAGAAGGAGGAACTTCAAGCACTTCTAGCTCGGCTATCGAATTGTACAAACAGAAAGATAACTATGGCGCAGGAAGTTGGGGCGTCCAATTGGCTGACAGCACTACCAATCAGGGGAAAGGAATTCACCTTAAACAAAAGAGAATTCACGGATGCCATTGCCATGAGGTATGGATGGGCATTGGGAGGGCTGCCTAACAGATGCTCCTGTGGTATACAGTTTACTCCAGACCATGTGATGATATGCAAGCAGGGTGGATTCATTTGCATACGACATAATGAGATAAGAGATCTCACTGCCCAAGTGTTTCAGGAGGTGTGCAAGGATGTGACTATCGAACCAACATTACTCCCACTAGGAGGGGAGAACTTCAGATACAGCACGTCCAACACATCAGATGAAGCAAGAGTGGATGTCAGCGCAAGAGGTTTCTGGACACGGGGACAATTGGGTTTCTTTGACATGCTCATTCACTCCTATAACCTTTACGAC
>NC_134785.1:37649602-37664602 GCF_046742065.1 Oratosquilla oratoria
TCAACCAGGAAGGATGTCTTCTGGACCTGGCAGAGTGGTTCCTTCAGGCAAAAAAAAATTATCCTGTCTGGAATTATTTTGAAAAACTACCAACAACTTCTGGCAAAGGGTACCGAGCTAAATGCAAAGACTGCACAGATAAATGCCAAGGTCAGCCACAGCATACAGAAGAAGAAATTGATGACCCAGGTAAATAATTTTACCTATATTGTGTGCATTTCTCCCTTTTCATACGCAATTATATAAATTTGGTGAACAATGGAGAGCATGTGCCTTAAAAATGTGAAGGCCTAAAAAGATGATACTTCAACTTAATTACTTCTAAATTTGGGAAATGACTACATAACTATAATATACTGTATCCACTCAACTTTAGGGGCTAGATGATTGTTATTTATTTCATTCAACATTGTGTAATATATTTCATAGGTTCCATTGGAACTCAGCCCACATAGGATTCAGCCCAAAGGGATTTAGCCTAGCCTAACCCAACTAACCCATTATTTTTAGTGAATTTAAAAGTGGACTGAATCCTCTGTGGGCTGAATTCCAAGCCCACCTATTTCATATCCTGTTAATTATTTCCAAACAATTTAGCGGCTTGTGAGAATATGATCATTATCTAAAAAAATAACTACTGTACTCAAAAGTAGCCTAAATCACACTGTATTCATTCATTTATTTATTCATTTATAAATTATGCAATATGCTAAAGTTTTCTGTTTCCATTTCAGGATCTGTATCAACAGCTTCAATCCCTTCATAAACCGGCTCCACTTGAATTATCTGCAAAACTGACTCCACCATTAAAAAGGTCACTAACAGACTCCTCTACAGGCACCACTTCAGCTAAATCATTTTCATCTAAAAGAAAGTCATCAACATCTCTGGACAGATTTATCATAAAAAATTCAGCCTCTCAAAAGGAAAATCTCGACAAAGAAGTTGCAAGAATTATTTTTGCTACAAATTCACCATTTCGTCTTGTTCATCGTCCTCAGTTTCTCAAGATGGTTCAGAACCTGAGGCCAGGTTATATTCCTCCATCCAGAAAAGATATTGCTGATAAGTACTTGGATCTTGTGTATGAAAAGGAGTATAAAAAGTGTGCAGATGACCTGAATAATAAAAATTGTATGTCTTTCAATTGATGGGTGGTCTAACATCCATAATGAGCCCATAATATGTGCCACTTTAACAACATCCACTGGTCAGATTTGTTTAGTTGACACAATAGACACACCAAGGAAACCTCACACTGCTGAATATCATCTACAACTTGTGCAAAATTCGATCAAGAAGGCTGAACAAGATTTCGGTTGTCACATTGGAAGTGTTGTGACAGACAATGCAGCAAATGTCACCAAGATGAAAAAAACTCTTGGAAGAATCGAGTGAACCTGAGCATACCGTCCTCACATACGGCTTATACCGTTCATTGTATACATATGGCAAGTCTATATAACACTGCTCCTTATATTGATATGCTAAAAATGTCCTTCAGCAATCAGATCGCATATCAGATAGCAATCCCACATTGTTTAAAATCTATAAAAAAAAGAAAATTATTTAAATCAAATAAATCTAATTTAAATAAAAAAAATCGATTTTTTACATCTTTTGAAAAGATAGAAGAAAAAATCGCCCAGCCTGGTGTCCACTAACCTCATACAATAATACCTGTTAAGTCCAGCTAAAATTGGCATTCTAAAGCATAACAGTGCCTTAAAGATAGTTTCTTATTTCACTGTAAAATTTTACATTAACTTATACTGCATTGAATAAGTCAATAGTTTATATTTTTGTACTATATTTTATGTTAGGTTTCTATTTTTGATATATTTGTCCAATATGAAATGTTAGGTTACAAAGAAAGCAATGACCTCCGCTAGCGAACCCAGGGATCTGGGTGCGCACGTCCTGTGTAATAGTAGTCCTTGGTATATGTACATGTATATGTGTATGTTAATACTGATGACCCACTTTCGGAGAAGAATAAGCGAAGATATAGAGATCTGTATATTTCGATCACTTACTGTGATCCTCTTCGGCAGATATGAGTTACAAAGTACAGAACAATGTGTATTTATAGTAAAGCAGTGAGGTAGCATGAGGGGACGGGTCTCAGGTCAACACGCCCGGCACGCATGCTCGCATCTTGGTGGCTCAGGTCACATGACCGGCGTTGCATGGGCCTTGGTGATTTTTGTCCACCGCTAATGTTGATGGTAACATTTTATTTATGGCAAAAGAAGAAATACAGTCTGGTGACCATTGACCATGGGAAATGTTATAATTTGGGAAATTATTTATTAAGGAGGATTCTACTATTTTTCTTCTAAAACTACATTTGGATTTATAAATTATTTCAGCATCGTCCCAATTTATTCGGTGGTTTTTATTGGCGACGTGCTGAAATACTGCGGAATTTTCCTGTCCGTATTTAACAGAGTTCTTGTGCTCCTTAACCCTGGTATTGAGATCTCGACCCGTCTGTCCCCAATATACATCATTGCAATCTAAACAAGGTAATTTATAAACTCCAGGAGTTGTATTACTCTTGGATCTATGATGTATATTGACAACTTTACTGAACAAATTATTAGGATAATGGAAGATAAAATTTACCTTTTCCTTTGGTAACATGTGAGACAATTCATGGATTGATTTGTTAAAAGGCAATTTTATGCATCTATTATCCCAATGATGATTCATGGCGGAATGGGAATCTGTTTTGTGAAAACTAATGTTGGCCTTGCTAAGAGCTTTTTGTAAAAACCACGGCGGGTATCCTAATTTTGTTAGTTGATTTTTCACTGAATTTAGTTCCAAATCTAAGTATTGGGAGCTACAAATTCTCAAAGCCCGTAAGAATAGGCCTGAAGCTACACTATATTTTATTTTGTCAGGATGGTGGCTAAAGAAATGTAGGTAGCTCCCTTACACCATCCTGACAAAATAAAATATAGTGTAGCTTCAGGCCTATTCTTACGGGCTTTGAGAATTTGTAGCTCCCAATACTTAGATTTGGAACTAAATTCAGTGAAAAATCAACTAACAAAATTAGGATACCCGCCGTGGTTTTTACAAAAAGCTCTTAGCAAGGCCAACATTAGTTTTCACAAAACAGATTCCCATTCCGCCATGAATCATCATTGGGATAATAGATGCATAAAATTGCCTTTTAACAAATTAATCCATGAATTGTCTCACATGTTACCAAAGGAAAAGGTAAATTTTATCTTCCATTATCCTAATAATTTGTTCAGTAAAGTTGTCAATATACATCATAGATCCAAGAGTAATACAACTCCTGGAGTTTATAAATTACCTTGTTTAGATTGCAATGATGTATATTGGGGACAGACGGGTCGAGATCTCAATACCAGGGTTAAGGAGCACAAGAACTCTGTTAAATACGGACAGGAAAATTCCGCAGTATTTCAGCACGTCGCCAATAAAAACCACCGAATAAATTGGGACGATGCTGAAATAATTTATAAATCCAAATGTAGTTTTAGAAGAAAAATAGTAGAATCCTCCTTAATAAATAATTTCCCAAATTATAACATTTCCCATGGTCAATGGTCACCAGACTGTATTTCTTCTTTTGCCATAAATAAAATGTTACCATCAACATTAGCGGTGGACAAAAATCACCAAGGCCCATGCAACGCCGGTCATGTGACCTGAGCCACCAAGATGCGAGCATGCGTGCCGGGCGTGTTGACCTGAGACCCGTCCCCTCATGCTACCTCACTGCTTTACTATAAATACACATTGTTCTGTACTTTGTAACTCATATCTGCCGAAGAGGATCACAGTAAGTGATCGAAATATACAGATCTCTATATCTTCGCTTATTCTTCTCCGAAAGTGGGTCATCAGTATTATTTTACATATGTGCTACGACATATCTTTGTTGTGATATGTGTATGTGTATATGTATATGTATATGTATATGTATATGTATTTGTATATGTATATGTATATGTATATATATGCGTATATGTATATGTATATGCATATGCATATGCATATGCATATGCATATGCATATGCATATACATATGCATATGCATATGTACATGTATATGTATATGTATATGTATATGTATATGTATATGTATATGTATATGTATATGTATTTATGTATGTATATCACATGTATATGTATATGTATATGTATATGTATATGTATATGTATATGTATATGTATATGTATATGTATATGTATGTGTATATATATATATATATATATATATATATACATATATACATATGTACATACATATATATATATATATATTGTATATTTGTTTACATGCACTAGTATGTACATTATCTATATCGAAGTGATTTTGATAACACGGAGGCAATCCTCTACTCCTTAAGTATTAGGTTATCATATTGACCAAACTGTTTTCCCAAAGTGTACTCTTATATGTAAGTATTTTACATAAAGTTTATTGAATTTATTCCGGTGGATGAAAACTTTCATCATATTGAAACCTAATTAAGCTTTACATGTATACATGTTGGTTATAACAGTGATTAAATTATCACCTTGGCTGGAAAATGTTACTCGATGTAGCTTCCTACCCTTTTATTGACAGAAGCTTCTCTTAATTTGAACAGAATCTTTGAGTGTTAGTTGAAACAAATCATCAATCTTTGATGGGGAAAGTGGTTAGGTAAAGATAATAAATTGTTTCTCTACTCCAGGGTGATGAATGTGAGGGACCACCTACATGGCTTTTACATTACTAGAAATTTCAATCACTTCCCTCTAGACAATCAGTATCCATTCTTAAAAAAATTCCAGAACAACAACTGGGCCAAAAGTAGCACTCGTCTTCTAGAAAGGCGGCCAACCACCAAGATACTACCAGCACTTAAAATCTGAAATGATACTTAAGAGTTGAGAAGAGAGAAGACGAGGCCATAACTGCACGGCTCCAGACGCCATTACTCCCCATGCTCATTACGTCTCTTCAAGGCAACAACTCGTCCGGAACAGATCGTTTCGACCATGACTTCAACTTCCACCGAGACTTTTTCTTTTCTTTGCACGCCTTTTGATCTTGGATATGGTTTGCATTCTTTCCCCTTTTTCTTTTGTGTCTAAATTTCTTAAACTCTTGAGCTTATTGTACGAATTCGTCGTCCTCTTTACCTCAGGGGATCTATCCAAATTTGTCTTTATCTTTCCATATTTTTGTTTATAGAATTTCTTTGATTAGACTTTTATATTTTTCCAGGATATTTCCAAACATATTAGTTTTTGAAGAAAATTTTTGTGACCTTTGCTTCCAGGGACTCAGTCTAAACTATTGTTTAGAGTCGGTGACTTTTGATTACGCAAATAAATCCAGAAACGGATTTTTCTCTTGCATCTAAAAATCTTATTTGGAATTTTAAAGCTTTCAATGTGCGTTAACCTCTTTGATCCTGACAGTGAGCGTTGGTAGAGGATAGGATTCTGACCAAGATGCCACTGAGACTGAATAAAACCCTACAACATAAGATGAAATAAAATCTTATAACTCTTAGTTAATGTAATATCAACGTAACCCAACCATCCTCATCCAGGATCAACCTCTTCTCCATTAAAACAAAATCCTACAAAATAAGCTGAAATAAAATCTTATAAGCCATTTGAAAATTATAAACTATTACTTATTACATAATCCAGTTATCCTCATCCAGGCTAAAACTCTTCACCATTATGAATTACTATACAATTTGTTCGTGCCTTTGTCCAAACAAGTCACGTGAAAATTTTAAAAACACATCTTTCATCAAAATAAAAAAGCGTCCTTATCGACCAATATTCTTGTATAGCAGTGACAAAATTACTACTCTGATGGTGCAAAGCAATGACATGAAATTTTATTAGGGTGAGAGGAAAAATGCTGAAATGGTCAGTCTCGAACTGCTCCTTACTTCGGAAATTTAGTATCACTGTCAAAGGAATTATCTATCATGAGTGTGTACTGATGACATATCCGAACCTGTGATGGTCTCGCATTCGCTTAGCTGTGGGTTCAAATCCCACTCTTCTCTCCAATTCCCCCCCAGTGACTGGTACCTGCCCAAACATTACAAGAACATAGGGCAGAGATAACGGTTTCGGCCGTAGCTACGCGCCTCCTGCCGTAAGCTCCTCACCACCATCATGAAGACCACTGGGAACAGTCTCAATATGAACTCAAACATCTTCACTGAGATGAAGGCCAATATTTAGGCCTGTGTTTCTAAAACTGGGTGCCACGGCACATTTTTTGTTTTAATGCACATGGGATACCACAGGATTGTCATGAATTTTGTCTTGGCTAGATCGTCTCAACGTACATATGTAAAATAGAGTTAGAATAAATCTACCTATAATTTATTACCATAGTGAGTAGGTACTAAGTCTTATAATTTTCGTCAATGGTTATAGAGGGGTGGAGGAGAGATACAAAAATCATGAACCTTTGGTGGTGTGGGACACAAAGGATTGTTTAATATCATGGCTCCATCACTAAAAAGAAGTTTGAGAGCCACATAACTAGGAACCAAATGTCTACACACAGGGCTAAAAATCCAGTGGAGGTGAGTTATGTTAAACATTTTGTCCCTTGAAAAAGACTTTCTCCGCCTCTCTGAGATCAACGTCCCTGGTCTCGAAAAATCTAGACCCCAAATAGATCGGATTCCCTAACGATGCATCTACTGTTCACTTCTGTAGTAGATGTCACTTTTCCTTTTATGCTGGCTGTTGTCAGACTACTTTATTTCATCCCTATGGCACCCCCTGTGCAGCCAAAGAATCAATCCTATTTAATTTAACCTGTTTAATGTCATGTAGCACTCTCTTTCAGTGTGTCTACTGCCGGGATATTCATTTCCGATACACTCACCTCCCCCCAGGAAGAACAGTGGTTATGAACTGCCTCAAATGACCTCCTCGTTTCCATTGTTCTATTTATATATTTTCTATTATTAATCGTTTTGGCGCACACTAATGAGGGGGCTATAACGTATCTCAATACACCCCTTCTGTAATGGATAACACTTTTCTTTTACTATGCCTGCCGCCATCAGGACCCATCTTTGATAAAGAAGAAAACCGATGGAGAAGAAGGAAAAACTGGGAATTTAAGCAAGAGACTAAACAGGAGAGAATCATAGATGCTGTCAAGAGAAATAATCTTAGGGCAGGACATGTTGCTCGCATGGAGAAGAACAGGATACCAAGAAAAGCAATGAGCGCACGCGTAAAGGTGAAAACACCAAGATGAAGACCTCGAATGAGATGGATTGGTGACGTTAAGGAGGTGTAGAAGAGAAGTAGTGACGATCCAGAAACTTGGATGGAACTTGCACAAGACAGAAAAAGCTGGAGAAGCTTGATGTTGGCGGATATGGATCTACAAGAAGTCCAAGACCCACAGGAATAAGAGAAAGTAAGTATGGCATCCGCTAGATTATTCTATTCTTGGCATCTCCTTAGTAGCAAAGAGATCAGAACACTTAACCCTTTCCGTACCAAGTGTTACTTTTCCTCCTATTATAACAGCCGCTAGATTATTTTATTAATCTCCGTCGTTGTCATGATGACCTTGCTTAGAAAAGACGCCATCTATAAAGACTGACTTTGTCTTCTCACCTTCGGATTTTTCTTCTTCTCTTCCATTATAAGTTTTTCCTTCAAATTTGTTTCACTGCTTAGATTCGTTTGTCGAACGCCAGGAAATATCATTCTTTTAAAGGCACACCGATAAGAGCATGATATCAACAGCTAGATAACAGACAGTTTATAAGAACTAGGTGGATACTTTCTTCCCTAATGTTCCTAGACAATTAGTTTGTAATTGTAGTATTTTGCTTTATCATATTTTCTTTTCTTATCAAACGTTGGATGATTTTTTTCTATAAAGAAAATTCTCAGTCAAAACCCTATTAGCTCTAAGCAGACCCTCTCTATCTACAAGTACATGTCTACTTTTTAATGATTATCTATTTGTTTTTTATTCACTGATTCCAAGTGTCTTTGGCTCTGCTATTATCTCCATTTCCATAACTATTCTTACATAATTTTATTATAAAATCTAAAACTGATAACTCCTTCGTTTTTATCTATAAGACAGTTCTGCTAGAGTTTTGACAACATAATTTCATCATCATCCTTTGTATGATTACAATTTTCTTTCTTCTACCTATGATATGACGTCATATTTCAATTCCTCATCGTTATAATCTAGCCTATATATCCATTGACAAAAGAGAACATTAACAAATTACTTCCCACCTGAATATTCATCTGCTAATCGGAGTCTCCTGCTGAACAAACTTCTCCACTAACATCTTTCTTGAATCACACGCCTGTGCCACATCACTCCAGCAATCTACTTTAAATATTCTTTCCACCTACGGCGTAATCAATAGTACATTTGATCCATCTCTCACTTTTCTCTTTAATTACCTCCCCTGGACAATTCTACTTTCACTCTTTCATTGATTTTTGTAATATATTTAAGAACATAATAACATAAGAATGAAGGAGACTGCAAGAGACCACAAGGCCTACACTAGGCAGCTCAGTAGCAATCACCACCTGTCATCCCCATCCATAAAGATGTCTAATCGTTTCTTAAAACAACTGATAGTTTCAGCGCTTACTACATGGTTACTAAGTTTATTCCATTCGTCGATCAGCCTATTAGTAAACCAATTCTTGCCTATTTCCTTCTTATCTAAATTTGTCTAGTTTATAACCATTATTGCGAGTCCTGCCCTGTTGTTTTAATATGATGACCGAGTGTGCATCACCCTTGTTAAAGCCTTTGATCCAGTTGAACACCTCTATTAGATCATCCCGCACTCTGCGTCTTTCCAGAGAGTGTAAGTTACGTTGCCTAAGAGGGGGTTTACACGGTCTTACGGTTCGTCAAACGCGGTTCAACAGACACGTGTTTAAAGTGATGTGTGAACGTGTGAACGGGGTATTTGGTTTTCGAACACGTTGTTCGACAACCAAATACCCCTCTAAGCCTCTCTTCGTAAGGCAAATTTCTGAGTCCATGTATCATTTCACTCCTGTCTCCTGTTTCACCCTCTTTCTGGCTTTCACTGTTATCCATAGTACTGTACTGATCTCTCCATTGTTTCCTATGTAACCCTTAGATTGTTATCCATTGCCGATGCCAGTTATCAAGTTTCATATGTACAGTCCAGAGCTGGGATTATTGATTTTAGCGGACATATTATTCTTTGACCGGTGTACCTTCTCTGTCAATAGAGCTATTGTCCCTTGCTATATATCATTAATGACATAATTGTACATCTATCATGAAAACAGTTTTCAAAAATATCTTGAGATTTTAAACTAACTTATTTAACAGTAATGTTTCATCAGCTTCAGTTGGAAACATACACCGTGGGGGACTCGTCGCTACACTCACTCGCCGCCACCAATTATCTCAGTTTCTCCGAATAGACTCCCATGAAGCTATGAGTTCTGTAGGCGTCCACCTTCGCCTCCTCCATTAAGAATTTTCTCCAGAAGAGACAACCTTGAGGGTAAGATCAACATCAGGGGAACGTGTCACATGCCCATAAAGCCATAATTGACTTAAAATTTCATAATAAGAATACATAGGGACGAGAAAAAAATCTACGTAACACTTTACGTAGCTTAATTTTACTCTTTAGCTGCTACCAGAGGGCTCTGTCCAGTTTGGAAAAATCCCTAAAGACATCAAATTGTTAAGGAGTGGTGAGGAAACGTTGCTGAAAACAATTAGTGATTTAGCCTCGAGAGAGTCCAGTAGTTTGTTAGATTTTTATCATCTTTAACCAAAACACAGACAAATTAAACTCTTCGTTCCTCTTCCACTCGTATCCTAAACTCTAATACTCTTGGCATATGGTTTGTTGCAAGCCTCTTCTTCAACACATGCAATATTGTTGCCATCTAGATTAAAAAAAAAATATCAATGTCTCTATTCTCAAAGAAGTCTCTCGTATTTCTAGTTTAAAAAATGTCAACATCTTTTCTTAATGTCTCATCATCTTGGATGAAAAGTGTTTTCTAGTTTTGTTAATGGGCTATGAACCTACATTCTGAGCTCTCTTTCTAGATAATAATGTTCCCTTTCCATCTTATAATCCTCTTCCACTTTTGGAAAAAAAAAAGGCATCAGTCTTTTGAGCCTTAAAGAAGAAATGTCCTTTGATGTCTTTGGGTAAAAAGGACGGACTGTGTATTCAATTTCCTTGGTTCGCCGCTGTGATCACTCTTCAATTTGTTTTCTTATTTTCCTTTTTTATCTCTATTCATCTTTATTTCATTCTTTACACCACTTCCGTACTGGGTAGCATTTTCTCATCTATTATGACTGCTGTAAGTCTGTATTATTTGTTCTCTTGGCACTCTCTCGGTAGTAAAATAGTTATGTACTACAGACTCGCAGACTCTCGGTTCACCTCCACAGTACTTGATGGCGTTTTCCTTCTAACTCCTACCGTCACCAGTCCATTTCATTTACCTCCCTCTGTAACGAAATAGTTTCATGATAAGAAATTTGTAGTATCAGAAGTAAATTTTCTGTAGAGGCTGACATCCTAGAGAGGCTTTATATGACTACTTTTAATTGGTCGTATCTCTTTCTTAATTTCCCTGATAATTGCTTCCATTTGCATTCCAGTGTCTCTCCGTATGGCCCCAAGAGGACGTTTCATCACTGTGGAAGTACTAACTACCGCCTGCTTGGCGGCATTTCAACATTGTACATAAGTGTAACCGCTCCTGTAGTCAAGTTCACCCTTTATCTTTTCACTGATGTTTTTCAAGTGGTTTCTCTCAAGTAACCGGATACGGAGGCCACGCCAACTCTTTGTTTTATGGCGGGCAATGAAACTTTTTTTTTTTTTTTTTTTTTTTTTTTTTTTTTTTTTTTTTTTTTTTTTTTTTTTTTTTTTTTTTTTTTTTTAGATATCTACTTCCACAGTAATATCTAAGAAATATGATATCGGCCAATACGAATTTGTTTTTTCTCCGTTAACTAGGATATGATAATCAACGAAAAAGAAGGGGTGAATGGAGTTAGGATAGCAGATCGGCAACGAGGAATTTTATCTAGTCTTTCAGGAATGTTCATGAATTGCTTATTATTCCAGACAAGCTTGAATTCTACATACACACACACACACACACACACACACACACACACACACACACACACACACACACACACACACACACACACACACACACACACACACACACACACACACACACACACACACACACACACGCACACACGCACACACACACACACACACACACACACGCACACACGCACACACACACACACACACACACACACACACACACACACACACACACACACACACACACACACACACACACACACACACACACACACACACACACACACACACACACACACACACACACACACACACACACACAGAGTAGTCGTCATTTGAGCAGTAGTCGTCACTCAAGTCAGGTCAACCGGGTAGCTGCTTCATTTGGTGATATGACGAGTGGTTGTGTTACCATGTTCAGCGCCGAAGAGTTACAATATCTACTTAGTAGAACTGAAGCCTTGGAGGATGCTGTAATGTGCCTTAAAGAGGAGAATAGAGTTCTCCACTCGAGGGGCCCAAAATATGGAAGACAAAGCTAGCAATGAGCTTGGATGGAAAACGGCGAAAAATAAGATGCGGAATAGTGGAAAAAGGCCTCACCAGCCCCACTCCATTGCAAGAACTCGTTTCAAGTACTAGCGAGTCTGCAGGAAGAAGGAACACTACACTTTAACTTAGTCCTGTAACTGTATAGCGCTATACGTATACAATTACAAAAACACAACACGATCACTTGTCACTATTCGAAGATATAAACTTCACAAGAAGTAATATACTTAACAAGAGGTATTCGCCATCTGGTATCTCGGCAGAAGACGAGTTCTCTCACGGAGCAGAATCAGCTAATAAACTAAGTAAGAATAAAAGGTACAAGTGAAACAAAACAGGGTTTTACAAAAATGTGTACTTCCCAAGTTCTCCCAGATCACAAAGGCGTTGTCAACTTTTTTGGACTCAAAGTGTTCAAAGGGCCCATGCAGCTTTTAGACACCAACTGTATATTCATAGTTGAAATTCCTTTTCGATATCACGTTCTTTTACTTTTTGTATTACTCATAAATTCAAGATGCTGAACCAAGCTTCCAATGTGCATAGGCACGACAGGAAGACAAAAAGAAATTTAGAATAACATAGAATGACATAAGTTTAGTGAAAATAAGAAATAAAGCGAAACTAGAATAAATGAATAAAATAGTAATAATAATTATAATAGCAATAGTAATATTGATAATAACAATAATACATAAAGAAAAAGAAGCCATTATATATAGTAGCCAAAATTTAAAGGAAAGTAAGACAGAATACATGAAAGTAAACAATTGTGAGAAAGGAAGAAAAAGAAAAAGAAAATAATGCAAAAAATAATATTAATAATAATAAAAAAATATGATATAGAAAAATAAAACGAAAAGAGTCAAAAAATGAAAACAAAGGAGAGAGGATATGTAGATAGATGAATAAATGGATAAATAGACAGATAAATAGAAATAATAAATAAAAACCAATGAACGAATAAATAGATACATATTGAAATTAATGAATAGATAAGTCTATAAGTAATAACAAAATTTTAGAATATAGTCATTTTGCAAATAACGATAATTAAAGTTTAAAATGGAAAAAAGAAAGAGTACGAAAAGAAAGATAAGAAAAATAGATAAAATCATAAGGAGCCTGGGCACAGGTCTCTGTGTGAATGGAATAGGAAAAACCTTGGGAGTGCAGGTGGGGACAAGAGTGAGGATTAGAGGCACAGAACTCAGAGAGGAAGTGAAGGGGGGAGGAAAGGAACGGGGAGACTTTGTTATATAGCAGAAGTAGTTGGGGGAGAATGATAAGAGGAGGGGAAAGAGCAAATGAGTTAGGGAGTTAAAATGTCGTTGTGGCCATCAAATTTAGATTTAACTGCATTAATCAAGAAGTAACAAGAAGTAATTAACAGTGGTGGCAAGGGATAAAAAGGGAGGAGAGAGAGAGAGAGAGAGAGAGAGAGAGAGAGAGAGAGAGAGAGAGAGAGAGAGAGAGAGAGAGAGAGAGAGAGAGAGAGAGAGAGAGAGAGAGAGAGAGAGAGAGAGAGAGAGAGAGAGAGAGAGAGAGAGAGAGAGAGAGAGAGAGAGAGAGAGAGAGAGAGAGAGAGAGAGATTAGATAGAAGGGGATAGAAAGCAATGGGGGTAAAGAACAATTCGAGAAGAAACTCAGCCTATAAAGGAATAACGAACTGACGATAGAAAAGAGAAAGAGGATAGTCAGTTGAAGATGAAGAGCAGTCTTGATTGGAGGGGTAATGTGACAGGAGTGAATGAAGATCGTGGGCGAGAGAGAGTAAAAAGACAGAAAGAAGAGGGGGATAAGAAAGTGAAGAGATGTAACCTAATAAGAATAAATAAATGATAAGCAAGAATGAAATGATTTAAGTGATAGAGCCTTGACCACAGATTAAAACGAAAATTATGGAAGGAAAGACAGATAGAGAAAGGACATGTATGAAATAGAGAGAGAGAGAGAGAGAGAGAGAGAGAGAGAGAGAGAGAGAGAGAGAGAGAGAGAGAGAGAGAGAGAGAGAGAGAGAGAGAGAGAGAGAGAGAGAGAGAGAGAGAGAGAGAGAGAGAGAGAGAGAGAGAGAGAGAGAGAGAGAGAGAGAGAGAGAGAGATCGAGAGAGAGAGAGAGAGAGAGAGAGAGAGAGAGAGAGAGAGAGAGAGAGAGAGAGAGAGAGAGAGAGAGAGAGAGAGAGAGAGAGAGGAAGAAGAGAATATGTGTAATAAAAATTAACATAAAAAGAGATAGAAGAGAAATAAGAGAGAATGAGGTAATATAATATTATAAAATAGTCATAAAAGTAAAAGGATAAATTCAATGAAAGATATTTCTCGTTATTACGAACAACTTTCTCTGAAATAATATAATCAATTTACTTTTCATTATGATAATATTAACTCAGACTTAGTGACTATTCGCTTGTATTAACATTGATGAATCTCCCAAATCTCATCACCTTAATAAATATCAAAAATTATAATGAACGCTGAATGTGATCACCCCCACCATGAAATGGCTTCCATTACCACACTGCAGACACTTACACCAATTTTTCAGACCAATCACAATCGCTTTCAAATGAAAATCATTGAATATAGCAGGGTATGTGACGCTTATGTATGCTATTCCTGGAAGCATATGAGAGGTATAGAGTTAAAAGTATACATGTATATATTTCCAATGATGAACAGCTCTCCTGTCCTTAAGTAAATTATCGTACTGGCGGTAAAAAGGATACGGCAGATACAACAACAACAAAAAACAAAACAAAAAAAAACAAAAAAAAAAAGGGGGGGGGGAGATAGTAGATATTTTTGTCTTATTTTAGTACGTAGATGTAAGTCTTTGATCATGAGTAACTTGGGTCCGTAAGGATATCAAAAAGTCCCTCAAATACTGATTTCATAAGCCATGCAGGCATTACCCAACACGAACGTATGGAGTAAAAAAGATAGAAGCAAACTGCAAGGTGTGGGAGACCAAGAGGAAATTCAATTTGAGATGAGGTAGGTCTATGACGGAGAAAACTGAAGAAAAAAAAAATCTATTCTGGAAGAAAGTGAAGAGTCAAGTAAAGTCATCTAGAGAGAAGTTAAACGGTGCAGACAGACAGACATTACTGGAAAGGAAGGCAGAGAGTCGAAGATGAATGAAGAATTAAAATAATCCTTAAACGTAGAGGTGGGGTATGTCCGCTTTGGTTGAAGCAATTGGAAATGGCAGGAAAATTATGGGAGAAGAGAATAGTAAAGCTATAGCAAAAAAGAAGATAAAAAGTGCATTGGAAAAGACGATATTGG